>NW_019417046.1:106140-137010 GCF_000390285.2 Anoplophora glabripennis
TTTTTAGGTTTCTTAACGTCTCCTTCAATTTTCTTCTCTCTTAAAATTTTGAAAACAGATAATTCGCTTACTCCAGTATATCTAGAACACATTTCCACCAAACCAGTCTTCAGTTTCATGGGATGATCCTTTTCTAAAGGGTTATAGACATTTAATATTATCGTTTTTTCTCTGTAACTTAATATAGATTTTTTTGTACCCACAGCAGTACATCCGGCTCGCGAACATCCAGGCACCGCCTCCATTTATCCATATAACGACAACAGAGCAATAATAATACAAAAAACTTCACTTCACTAGCACAGAAAATATAATAGCATTCACGATTCACAAACAACAGCCCGAAACACACACACAGCACACAAATAAAACACTAAAAACACTTTTGTTACGGAGCACAAGAAATATGATTTCACTCACAAATTCTCAAATAATAGCGCGAAACACACATATAGCCCGAAAGAAATATAATTGCACTTATAACAGTTATAACCTCACAAATATCGCGAGCGAGAAACACGCAGCACCAATACAACCGAAACGAAACTGACCACGCCAGGCCGGCACGCGCGCCGCCGCAAAAAACACAAGACACAAGTCATATGAGGGATAATGAAGGGAGTAATAAATGTATTGTTGTCCTGCCGCCCAATGTGCGAAGGAGATGCCTTTGTTTTTCATTTTGTCCTTCATAAATATATAACTGTTAATCCATAATGCATAAAGAAATTATTCAATTTCCAAAACCCCCTTTAAAATGTGTTGCACTGATTCCCTTGACAGGCAATGATTTATTACTTTGCATCGAATACGATCGCACTATAGCTGAAAATATCATAATGCCTCTGAATTTTTTACAACTGCATCGATTTTTCTCAAAATTTAGAATTAGGCTCATCTTACCCCCCACTTCAGAACTTATATATGCGCTAGGTGTGCTTTTTGTTCTTGAGGGGTGAAAACCACCCCTTATTGGAAAAAAGAAAAAATACAAATTTAAGCGATTTATGTAATCAAATCTTTTTATTTATGCAGTATGAGTAATTTCATGGGCTATGTGACATGAAACTTAAAGTATCCCAAATTTTCAACCCGGAAAAACCTTTAAAAACCACCCCGTTAGATGAAAATTTTTTTTTAAACTTGAAACGTTTCAGTCATGCATTTTTATCAATTTAAAATTGATTTTTTGATTAAATAATCTTTTTTATCGATTGCAAATTTTCAACCCTTAAAAAATACCCCTTCTTTCGAAAATAAAATGAAAAAATATTATTGAAAGAGTAGAAACATTTTAAATGTGCATTCGTATTAAATAAACATTTATTCCCTTCTTATAAAATAATTTTGAATTGATTGCAACTTTTCAACCCTTATTAATTAATACTTTAAATAACTAGATAGATTTCACAGGGTCTAACGACACTTGAGTGTACGATAATTCAATAAACAAAGAAATCTCAATAAAAAAATCAGATAAATTTGGAACGAATACACTGAAGATGAATTTTTCGAGACAAAACGTCTGAATCTGGTTCGGGCTGAGGCAGTACAGTATCGGGGGTCATGAAAGCTTGCAAAAAATGTAATAAAATGTACAGGGTCGTATTAAAAAAAAATGAAGTTGATGATGGTCCTGGAGAGACGAAACATTACATATAAAAGTTGATTATGCCATCCGATAGAGGGCAAAAATTGGCCATGAGAAAGTGTTCTTTCAATATCACCTCAAACAAAGCTCAAACTTCTTGTTTGACCTAAATTTTCTTAAAATTATCACCTATACACGTGTTTATTTTTTTGACGATAACTTTCTTACTTTCTAAGATTTTTAATCGCACAAAGGCCCCAAAAATTGTATCACCCTTTTTTTAGATTCATTTATTCAATATATAGTTAATTTGTTTACATGATGTTATAATTTTTATACTATAACATATTATGTAATTACAAATTAGGTATTTCAAAATATACGTACTTCAATAAGCCATGACTTGAAGATTTAAGAAGGGTGGTCCAGTGGCGCAAAGCGTTGCGCGTTGGCCTTTCGTGCGAGAGGTAGTGGGTTCGATTCCCGATGCAGGCATGACTTTTTTAATATTTATTTCAATTTCAAATAACGTGAATTATGATCGGCAGACAAATGCAGATAAAATTCGACAAGATTATTCTCAAATTAGAAGAAATTTTAAACACCGCACCGCTAGGACTGTAGTAAACACGACGATGCAATGTTGCCATATTATAGGATATTCAACTTACAATAATTAGGTATAGATTTAGTACTTTTAGCCCAGTTATTGTGGCTGAAAATATAGTAATACATCCGAATTTTTTATAACTGCTTCGATTTTTCTCAAAATTTAGAATTAGGTTCATCTTACCCCCTACTTCAAAACTTATATATGCGCTAGGTGTGCTTTTTGTTTTTGAGGGGGAAACCATCCCTTATTGGAAAAAATCTTTTTTATTTATGCAGTATGAGTAATTTCATGTGCTATCTAACATGTATCCCAAATTTTCAACCCGGAAAAACCTCTAAAAACCACCCCTTTGGATGAAAATAATATAATTTTTTTTTTCAACTTGGAAGGTTTTAATCATGCATTTTGATCAAATTAAAATTGATTTCTGATTAAAAAATCTTTTTTATCGATTCCAACTTTTCAACCCTTGAAAAATACCCCTTCTTTCGAAAATAAAATGAAGAAATATTATTGAAGGAGTAGAAACATTTTAAATGTAAATGTTAATTCGTATATTTTTCTAAAATTATCACCTATACAGTGTTTATTTTTTTGACGATAACTTTCTTACTTTTTAAGATTTTTAATCGCACAAAGGCTCATTTTGCAGGGAATTGTAAGGGCTACGTGAACTGTTGAGTTGATATTTTTTAAGCCCTTCATTTTTAAGTTTGAAGGGTTTAAAAAGCTCGAAGAGGGTAGTTCTTTCATTCATATGATAACTTAAAATAGCGATATCTTGATTAATATTAATTTTAGAGGAATAAAAATATAGAGCAAAATCTTCAGCAAAAATAAGGCAAACTATTTTTACTCGTGTATTTTTTTCGTACATCCTTTAATTTTTAAGTTACAGCGTAAAAATCGATTTTTTTTTCAAAAATTTGAAAAATTAACGATTTCAAAAATTAAGTTTTTTTCGAGATCATGCTTTGAAAGTGAGACAGAACATGTTCTTAGTACATAAATGAAGAAATCTGTAAATGGATTGCATTTAATTTTAATTCTGTCGCCAAAGGCACTGATTTGTTTATTAATTTCTTCTTAAAAAAAAATTTGACTATCATGTTATTTCGATCATATTTCCGTTAATTTTGATTCTAAAAACTTTTAAAACAACTCATTTTAAAGGTTTTTCAAAGTACTCTTAAAAAGGTTCAAATAGTTTTTTTCCTAATATTTATGGTTTTGGCGTTATTTAACGTTAACTGGTTCCAATTTAGTTTTTAGCTAACATATAATAATGTTTAAAAATCCATAACTCGGTTTATATTGCAATTAGAGAAAAACAAAATAATGCCATTAGATTTGTTTTTTTATTACATTTCATTACAACTTTTTCGTTAAATCCAATGGTTTCAGAGTTATTTGCAAAAAACTGCCCGAAAACAAGCACTTTTTCAGTAAAAACACTTTCAATGACGAATTACTCGGAAAATATTGGATTATCCAATATCCTCTATCGATTCCTGTGGTTATTTTGGGCGTAAAAGTTTCCACCAACAGGGCAAAAGCACACTTCGGCACTGTATAAGTTTGGTTCCTTAAGGCATCCCCCACGTTCAGTCAAAATTTCACGTCAATCGGTTCAGTTATAAAGAATTCGAAGGTAAAAACCCTGAGGAAGTGGACTATTATTGCTGCAGGGGAATCGGAGAAAAAATATAGTCGTACATCACGTCAAACAACCCAATTATGTAACATATTAGGGTACAGAGTTGAAGATAAAAAATATAAAGTCCAATTTAAAGGGCATAAATTATCGGCAGCTTCTTCCCTTTTTTATTCTCAAAGGGGCCATTCGTTCGGGCATAAATAATTCGATATCTCGCTGTTTGTACAGGAAACCGTTTGTTAATACGATTCTCCTTTATCGTCGATGAGAAGAACTCGTCAGAAATAATATTCCTGTTAAATTTCAGTTCATTTTTGGTCACTTTTACATCCGGACGGGATTTTGTAGCAAAAGGAAACGCCAGGGCACGACCTTGACCCCCTGCACGTACCGAAGAGCTAATTCCCGTTCTTCTTAATATAATTACGCATAAATCACCAGATGGACGTCCGATGGATGTACCTATATCAACTCGAGGGAGAGCAAGGGAGCGGCACTATTTAGGTCAGAGATCGCCGTCGTAAAAAATTGGTTGACCTTTCAATCGAAACTATCAAATTGGCGGCGTTCTCAGTGCGATTAAAATTGGAACGGACGTGTCGGGGTGTTCGACAGAGCGCGCACGTTGGAATAACAGGGTTATTTATAGGTATATGTGTGTCCGACCAGCTAAATTAAATTATGTACCTACTCTAATAGCTTATTTTGTCACCGATATCGGATCGTACTGAAATGTTTTAGTCACATGAAATTTGTTGCAAAATAGCAATACTTGAAGAAAAAATGGCGAAACAATCAAGTTTTAAACATTTTTAATGTACAATATATATTGTGCAAAATTCAATTCTAAAAGATATAATAAAAAACTGGGATAAAACAGGTATTTTCTTAAATTTTTAAACATTTTTGCAATTTTAAAAATGTTTCGGACCTCGCCCAGATCTAGGGATCTACACTTTTATTATGCGAGTTAAATTGAAGGTAATCCAGAAAAAATTTATTTGCCCCCTGGTCTAATAGTAAACCGAAGATTTTAATTGACGAAGCAAAATCAAATTATTAAAGTCGATAAAAGCAATACAATTTTCAAAGATACAAAGAAAATGCTTACAAATATCCGAATATTGCCAAGGCAAATGAAAACAGTTATTGTCAAACAAAAGATAATACAATTGATTGAATAACGTTGCTGGTATATTACAAAAGACAATGATTATACAGCAAATAGCTTGTATCGCTGACGCAAATATCAATTATTAATAGTATATGAATCAGGTATAATGAATAAATAATTAATTGACAATACTGGTTTCAAACAGTAATAATAATTACACAATTAACTACAAGTATTGCATTATTTAGTAGCATTTATACAAGCGTTTACGTAAAAAAGTATATTACGTTTATGGAATGATTCTTATATTTAGGTACGTAGATAGACACTAAACGTTTTTTTTGTCTCGGTGCTCTGAAAATTCAGTTTTTAGATGCCTGACATAATTATTATCGACGAAGAAATTTCTATCCCATAAATATTCAGATCGATATTTCTAGCCAACTATAGCATGATATTGTTCCAGTATTTCCTCGCCTTAAGACAATAAAAATTAAGCGTACATATTCATATACTTGTTCTATAAATGTTACTTTTTACAACAAATTAAGGCAAATAAGCTACGTTTTATGTTAGTAGTTCATATGTACCGGATGTAAATTCTAGAAAAACTATTTGAATAAGACCGCCAATTCTGATTGTATGAAATCCTCGTGGCTCTCATTTAACAAGAATTCTGCTAGTCGTCGATAACATTCGAACTCCCGGATTATTCGAGCACAAAGTTGCAGATTATCTTGACAAAAACCACATTTTTTTCGCCACTTTAAAAAAAAACTAGACACTTACTGTTATTAAATGTATACTTCAAACTAACTTATACCAAAAATTCAGGCATGTTGACCAACATTGGATTTAAAGACCCATTTAATTGGAATTTGTTGATGTAGACATAAGGTATTTCACGACCTCTAAAGAGATTGACTTTTAATTTTCGACCTTTTGGCCCCTTGATCGATTTGTACGATTCAGGGAGAATACAATATCATTTTTCTTCATTGAAGCTTACAGCTTTATGAAAACTGATTTTCCGTTATCTGTAACATCTGTTACTGTGCCTACTGTGACTTTTGATCTTTCCTGCAAATAAACCTTTATTTATACTACCCCTACATAACAGAAAAGTGGGGGAGTGGGTAGTCACAAATTAATTATTTTCGAAAATGTCAGAAGAGGAGCGTCCCCGTTGAGTTAATAAATAAACAGTTTGTCAAAGGAAATTTCAGATCATCATTGTATATTTGAGTCCGTCTTAGTTCTTCATTTCGTCCATAAAACAACAAATAAACAATTTGTGATTCAAAGTGATTCTTCCTCCAACGTTTTTTTGAGTTCCGAAATTACGAAGCATAAATATAATATCCACCTTCAAAGTTTAAGTGTGCGATCAAACAAGAAATTTTCCGCTTCGGGGGAAACCTTGGATAGAAAGATTAAGGTCTTTATCGTTCCCCGGTGTATTTCCCTGACATAAAAGTGGGATGAAACGCAAGCGGACGTAGGTAGCGATATCTAAACAAAAGGAATAGCAGATGTTTAGAATGTAAGACTAAACATACGAAGATGTGGACTAAAATATTGTGATACTCGATGCGTTGTTTGAAGTCTAACCCTTCTCAAAAAGACGGGTGACAGACGACAGCAGGGAAAAGAATCGTTTTGTTGGCGATGTTTGTGCAAACTATTTGTAATTTTATACCATTTAAAATTGGATTCGTTACGCGGAAATAAATTATATATAAATGAGTTTAATCGAATTAAACAAGTTTTTATTATTATTCAATCTTTCTATGTGACAAGGCCGAAGTGTCAGTTTAAAACAAACAGCAGTAAGTATATCTAAACGTGAAATTCAGTTTTTTTAACAGTAATTTGGAATGAAAACTTTGTAATTGTACCGCTGTGTTTAATTACACGAAAATTTAGCTTACAGTTGAAGCACTTAGACGTACTTAGTAATATAAATGATATTATAGTTCCACTTAGTCCCACTATGACTAAACAGAGACGAATTCTATGTTATTAGAACCCCGTTTTATCAAAGAGCAAAACACTAAACACATTCCAATTCGCACAGAGTTGTGTGGGTGCCGACGAATAGAAATTAACTATTTGCACTCTACTGGCAAGGCAGGCCCTCAGAAGTGGGATTATTGCACGTTATACTTCGTTATACATATTCATGGCGAGGCGATTGCGGACTGTGATGAGCTTACACATATAGATGTAGATTTAGAAAAAAAAAACACACTACACCTACAATTTCGTATATTCGAAGTGGGATATTGGGGAGGTTAATGTTTTATGTAAATGTTCTTCTAGTTCAGACGGTATCTGTTTCAAAGAGTCCATATTTGGGTGAATCGTATATCCACGGAGATTTTTGGCTTTTTGGCCTTAAAATATCACTAGAAATGAAAATTTTCCTATGCGCATAAAAAAATGTGGGCTTAACTTTTGGACGCACATTATGTTTAAACAATTCGAAAAATATCATATTTTTCCTCCGATTTAATTATGTATCTTTTCAAGTGTTGATTTTAGGCGAAAATGGAAGAGGAAAAAAATGTTTCTAATTAAATTAGTTCGGTTCATCAATGTAATACAAGGCAAAGTAAATACTTTCATGTTCCATTTACTAGAAAATAAGTAATTTTAAACTCTCCTAATTATTTAGGATTCAAAATATATAATAAACTGCCTGACGAAATTAAAACGATTATAATGTATTTTTATATAAGGGTGCATTAAAACCGTATTTAAGTACTTGATAAGTGTTATTATTCTGTATCAGAATTTTTAACACGTGTATCTTAGTGTGTAAGTGTTTATGACAATTCCTATGCATGTAATATGTCGAACGGAAATAAATTATATATAAAAAAAATTACAAAATATGACTAATTACAAATCGAAGGAATCATGATTATTTTTGTAAAAATCGAAAAAATCGCCAAAAATGGGGTTAAAAAACTACTTTTTAGGGATTTTTTTTGGAGTCCTTTAAGTTGGTTATAGGACCTTCATACTTGGCTCAAGAAAACTTCATGTTATGTAAAATCATCACACCAAATTTCAACAAAATCGGTTCTATAGATTTTGCATAATAATTTTGCAATCCAGATTTTGAAAAAAAATTGCAAATTTTCAAAATTTTGCACAGCAAAAACCAACCAATCACATATAGAAGGGCTCTCAAGCTTTCAAACGCTTTAAAAAAAATTAGAATCCGTCAATTAGGAGAGCTCTGGTGCTTGTTTAAACATTGCTCGAATTTTTGTACTATAATTTTGTATTTTTGTAATATAATGAGTTAATTTCTCATTTGCTTATATTTTAATCAGTAAATAATATTTGAATTATATTTTAATCACCAAATAAATGATTAAATTATTAATTAATTAATTACTAATTTTCGACATATTTTGAAAATAATTGTTTAAACAAATTTAGAATATTTAAATAAATTTGTTTTTGAACTTTGATAAACAGTATATAAGTTTATGCACTTACTTTTGATATAATACAAAAATAAAGTTGATAATTAAATGGAGATTAAAGATAAATAATTATCGGACCGTTGAAAGACCAATAATTATTAACGATAGGCATTTGAAAATACGCTAATTGTTTTTTTAATCGCGAGACATCGATTTTAAAAAATCTTCAAAATCGGACCTCTAGAAGCTGAGATATTAAAAATTTTTAAGGGCTTCGTGATTTTGAACTCGCCGATTCAATTTCGAGCAGGCTGAAGCGTCCGCGCTCTCTCCTTCCCCCACCACCACCTACCGTACGATTTTCTTGAATTTCTCGCTTGCATAAATAACTTTAAACGCGTTTAATGTAGGTTGCCAATGAAGAAAAGTATTGCAAACTTAGACCTGGTAAGTACTCGGAATACCAAAGGTATTTTTCGAAAAATTAGCCTGGATGTCCCAGTACATTTAGTCTAAAAAATGATGGTTAACTTTGATCGACTATAACTACGTAACTAATTGACCAATCGATCTCGTTTTTTTTTTAAAGAATCGTCTTTCCAATAACTTTTAAAACCTGCTTTAAAAAAATTAATTTGATTGAATATTCACAAAGTTATTCTAATTGATTATAGGTACAAAAATTCGACCAATGTTTAAACAAGCGCCAGAGCTCTCCTAATTGACGGATTCGAATTTTTCAAAAAGCGTTTGAAGGCTTGAGAGTCCTTCTATATGTAAATAAATTTTCAAGTATCTACGGACCTTGGTTTTTGCTATGCAAAATTTTGAAAA
The DNA here is from genome assembly GCF_000390285.2 of Anoplophora glabripennis. Taxonomy (NCBI): domain Eukaryota; kingdom Metazoa; phylum Arthropoda; class Insecta; order Coleoptera; family Cerambycidae; genus Anoplophora; species Anoplophora glabripennis. Next base: position 115,390 of record NW_019417046.1, read on the forward strand.
TTTGAATTTTTTTTTTCAAAATCAGGATTGCAAAATTATTATGCAGAATCTATAGAACCGATTTTGATGAAATTTGATGTGATGATTCTACATAACAATAAGTTTTCTTGAGCCAAGTATGAAGGTCCTATACCCAACTTAAAGACCCAAAAAAAATATCCCTAAAAAGTAATGTTTTTTAACCCCAATTTTGGCGATTTTTTCGATTTTTACAATAATAATCATGATTCGTTCGTACAAACCATTCTTCCATTTTCGCCTAAAATCAATTCTTGAAAAGATACCTACATATTTAAATAGGAAGAAAAATATGACATTTTTCGAATTTTTTTAACATATTGTGCCGCCATAAGTTAAGCCCACGTTATTTTTTATGCGCATAGAAAAATTTCCATATTGATATTTGAAAGCCAAAAAGCCAAAAATCTCCGTGGATGTACGATTCACCCAAACCAAAACAGAAACCGCTTAGTCTATTCGTTTAGGGAGACACCTGGTTCAACCTACTGTATATTCATTAGTATATATTAGAGTTCTATGATGATGTTTTTCAATTTTTGTTTCGGTGATCCTAGAGGGATAATATACAGGGTGTTCTTCTTGAGACACCCTATCTCATGTCAAAAAATCCGCTACTAAAAATACTAACCGACGTGTCAGAGCGTTTTTCCACAAAATAATTACCTCAATTTTAAACGAATTTGTTCCTTTCATCTTGAACGCACTGTATATTCATTGACGCACACTTAAAGTAACACAATAGTACAATTAACCAAAGTTTTTACTAAAGAATTTTGTTTATTAACATCTTGAAATAGAGGCTGTATTCTAATAATAAATCTACGGGGATAGGTTTTATGTATGTACCTACTTCATAATTACACTGACAATATGAAAATAGAACGTTTCTCTTAGGTTCAGTGGCAAAATGTCATTATGCAGTGAACTTGACTGCCATTTATTTATTGCCTGAAAGTTAAAAGGGTCGAAGTTATCACGAAAGGTTATGGGCACAATGAAACTGAAAAGGTTTTGTACTTTGTGAAGGTTAAAAAATACCTGATACAAAAACACCCAGTCATTAAATACCATTGCTAATAAGGTCTATTGTTAGCTCTTTTCCTTCTTTTTCATAAAAAACGGACTAGAAGAAATAAAGGTACAAGAAAACTGTAATATATAATCGGAATAGGATTTTCGATTTTATTTCAAATCTTCATCAGGACCATAAATGAAGAGACATGAATGTAGACGCAGAAACACCATTTCATATTCATTCATATACAAATCAACGCGGAGTCCACATCAACTGTGATCGAACGTCAGCCCGGAGTCCACGCAGTTCAATAACCAGCGCTGGCTCCTGGCCAGTACCTATGTTGTATAGTCCAAATGGTTTCATACATTTGCTATTACATGCTAAATAATTTATAAATCTCGCAAAAAAATCACATTCAAAACCGAGTTAAAAATTTCTCCCAAAAAAATTCAAGACTTCGACGCTCCTATCGCTCATAAAGCACACCACCCAGGCTTTGTCCACACCGCTCTTAAAGCTGCCGTACACAAACCTTCCAAGGAGGTGAACTTAATTCAAACTCCTAAATCTTCCACACAGGCTCTCTTCCACACATTCATAAACTTTAGTTTCGGACCGATATGGGAACGTAGACCACCTAACCCCGCCCGGAGGCAAAAACAAAGGAATATCAAAACTGAAACGGGCCACTTTATATTCATCACTCGTTTATTTTGACTGCTCTCTATAGCAGGTCGAGCTGGTGCGGCACAAAGCTCGCATCCGAAATTAAAGAATGTTTACCGCCCCTTGCTCCCCGCCCGCATCTCCCCCTCGCAGTTGCCGCGACAATAAAATTGAAACGCCGCTTTTCATTTCGTGGCGATTATTTCACAATTTCCCTTCTGGCCTGCCGGGAAAATTCATCAGGCCGAGAGCGCTGAATTATTTAGGACGGAAAAACTTGGTCCGGACGAATCTGATATCTCACGTATAGTCCAGTCACTGAAGACGAAAATAAAGTAAAAGCTCCCAATTTTTTCGGATAGCATGGATTTTCCTGGAAATTTGCATACAAGCTCATCTGACACCCCACTTCAAAAGTTATATTGTCTAAAACTACCCTGGTACGAAAATAATGCGAAAATCGTAGATTTACGTATTTTAAAAATTCAGTCCATGTTGGATAAAGTTCCTTTCATGTTTTTTAATATAATTTATGAAATTTAATTACTTTTCAACCCTTAAAAATCCTTAAAAACTAACCTTCCAAGGCCAAAAAAATTGAAAAAAAAGTTTTCAACAGTTTATGATATTGTTTTGGTGCATTCACAATGTATTACATTTCTTTTGTTATTCATTAGAAAGTTGCAACCCTTAAAAACCATCCCTTATAATAAAATAAAATATTATTGAAAGATTGGGATGTTTTAATGGTATGCATATGTTGAATTATATTTTTATTGGTTTTTAAATGATCTATGATATATTGCAACTTTTCAGCCACCCAAAAAACCCTTATGGAAGACCTGCCCCTCATAAAAAATCCAACCCCTTATAGAAAAATTTCCTAAAAGTTATATGTGAGTATGATTATTTTTTTTTAATTTAATTACTCACGAATACTATTCGAGTGTATATCGCTTTTTCAGAATTCTTCCTACATTCGATCGAAAAATCCAATCAACCCCAACAAAGAGGGCGCGCCCTGCTGAAAAGGATTGCTGGCGTTTTCAATTAATTAGGAGCGGATAGAAGAAAGCGAGGGGCATTTTAGTACGGCTGCTGTAGTTGTTCTGGTAACGTGTTCCTTTGAAGGCTTGTCTGAATTAATTAAAACAGACGTCGGAGCGAGCAATTTGCGCCGTCTTCGTTTTTTTTTTTTTTTTCATTATGGGATTACAAATTATAATTTATAGGTCTACACTAGACGGGAATTAATAAATCCATACATCAAAATTACTATTTTAATATAGAAACAGTCAGGACTGGAAAAATGTTTAATAAACGAGCAAAAATTCAATCATAAACAACTGCTAGGTAAAAGGCAAATGTCATCAGCTTGTTCCTGTCAAAATGTTTGTGCATTACAAATAATTTCGTAGTTATTTCCATATACAGGATGTTACAAATTCGCTTCTCACTACAGGAATCTCGGAAACGGTAAAAGGTACGAAGTAGCTTAAAAATGAGGGCAAAGTTGCATAATCAGGAGACCAACATTGTGCCTCTAAAAAATCAAGGCTAACATGATGTTTTCGAAATATTTGAAAAAAAAAAAACCGAAATTTTGGAAATCCGTTTTAGTTTCATATCAGCCTTGTTTGACGAGATACTGAAAAAATAAGAACACTTTCTCATGGCTACTGTTTGCCTGGCATAATCAATTTTTATATGTAACGTTTCATCTCTCCAGGATCATCATCAACTTCATTTTTTTAAAAACGACCCTAGGAATTTTATTACATTTTTTGCAAGCCAAACAAAAATACACAATTTTCTTGATTTTTTTTTCGATCTTACTACTCTGCTCATTTTAAACGTTGAAATATCTACTTAAACGGTTTAAAATTGAGAAAAACAAAAAACTACATTTCGGATCACGAATATTTCAATATAAGTATTAGTATTAAACTCGAAAAAAAAAAAAAATGGGGTGGATAATTGTCTATTTTTTTTGGAAAACTGTTAATATCTCGAAAACTACTTGTTTCCCAGTTTCCAAAAAAATCATACTTATTTAGTGTAAAAAAGGGTACACTTTCATAAAGTTTCATGGAAGTTGCATTATTTTTTAGTGAGAAAAAAAAATAAAAACCAAAAAATAGGTATAAATAATAAATAAAAATTTGAGGTTATATTGAAAAATATCCTGTACTTATAAGTTTTTCATTTTTTTATTATCTACAATTTTTGTGTAGAACACTTGACGCTAGGAGGTCATATTTCGCCAAAAATCGCAAAAAATAATTTTCAACCCCTAAACACCATCCCAATTTCACAATTTCCCTTTATCTGGAGTTTAATTTTTGTTTTAAACTAAATTTTCCCACTGATCCTTACCTGTTAATAATTTTTTTAGCCTTTAAATTTCGCTTTGTTATACCAGCCTAACCTAATACCTATAACGATTTACAGTCAAGGTTCTGGTGACTTTCAAAAGCAGCAGAAGTTCACGACATTAGGTCAAGGAGATCAATATTGAGATAATTCAAAAACAACAGTGTTTTTTCTTCCTTCCGTTACATCTTGTAATGATGTAATTCTACGGTGATACGATGTGAGCATTACAAAAAAGTAATCAAATCACCAGTGGTGCTTATTTGAAACAAAAGACGCACTGCAACCAAAAATAACTTTCGTGGCTTTATTATTCCCTTCGAATACAAATAAAAATATATAATTAGCCCGCATTTCTAAATAATACAAAACTCATCCTTCGTCGGCGGTAATAATAGATCTGAAGCGTCTCGATAATCCACCCCTCAGAAACAAACTTCTCAGCGGCACAGTTAAAAAATTAAAACAGCCTCTTAACAGCGCCTGGCCTTAGCGAGGGCTAAATTTTGTAAACTGACGTAAATGGCTCCTCAACTTAGTACACGTCGGTGGCGTGAATAATTAAGTCGTTAATATTACAGTATCTGAAGGGTTGTACTACGCTTTGCGTCATAATTCCCCGTCACCTTGGAAAATTTGATAAACCAGATATTTAGCATAACAACGACGTCTTTGTTGGAGTCGTTACGGTCGAAATAGGCGTCAAAGGCGGCACCGATTTTAGCACGTACTTACAAAAATATTGCATAAAAGATAAAAATGAATAAGAACATGAAGCAGCAGAAAACCTTAAATCAGCTTTATCTTCCCTTTCCCACGAAACTTCGAATAAAGTATAATGGGAAAAGTGCCAAGTTATAAACAAACTTGTTCGAAAATAGGCTTCGTTCGTTGTTGTCTGACGGATTTCTCAGAATTGTAATAATGGAAAGTCTTGAAATTAATTAGAACCCTTTTGATAAACTTCCCGAATCCTCTGTAGGTTAGGTTTGTCAACAAGTTTTAACTAGGGAAATTCGAAACAAGGTGGGTATTGTACGGGTTTTACGGAAGTTATACACATTAATCAAAACTAGATTTTTTAACGTTATACGTTGGAGAATGAATAGAACAACGAAGAGCTAAATGTGAATAGAAATATACATCGCTTTACAGTACACCTAACTATGAGACCAATAGACCTTTTGACGTCACTTACGCCAAATAATAGGCAACCGATAATAGTCGATTTTTCGACCTTATGCACTTTGGTCATAAGTGCCAAAAAAAATGGCTTCTTTGTCACGACCTTAAATATCGCGATATTCTGGCAATATTAGAAATATTTAAGAAGTTTCAAACCCCAAGTGGCTGACTAAAATAATTATAGAATTTATATTTTTAAATTTATAGAATATGTTGACTTTTATAGTAATTAATAAATTAAAATTATATCAATGATGTAAGCGAAATAGCCTCGCAACAGGATATCATTCAAGGAAAGTTTGGTACGTCTATAATAAACCACTTGAAGAACAAAGCACTCGATAAACACACTGACACAGTACAACACCAAGAGAAACTATAAAAATACTTAGTAGAACTAGAAAATGCTAAAATAAACAAAACAAGAGAAAATACGCTAATGATGACAGCTATAACATCAACAAGAGCTCACATTCGCATTAAGAATAACACGGCTAATGTTAAAGTTTTAAGGACATTAGTGTATCTATTTTACCAAACACGTGTTGTTTGTTCTTAAATACTTGTAATCCTTGCAAAAAAATTAATTTTAAGTTGCTCATTTTTATAGTATATATGTAAATAGTACACAAGGGTTAGATTCGGTCTGTACAATTTCAACTATGACAATTTGTTGGGGGTTGCCTACATACACTAAAAGAGCTTATTCTACTAACTTATATATAACTTGTATACTGTGCTTAATTAAATAATGAGGCCGGTGTAGTCCCAGTTTCTTACTATAATATGCCTAAATAATTAACTTTTTAAATACAGGATGTCCGGAAACGACTGGGCCGCAATTCAAGGTTAAATTCCTGGAACGAAATTTAGTTCAAATTTCAAGGACTGTTTCAGGTAATTCCCTATGACTTCTGTATTTCAAGCTAAAAATAAAACTATGTTCTCCTTCAGGTACCCGCAAAACAAAACTATATTTCATTAAAATACCGTCAGAATAAAAAGAATCGAAATATTTGAAGTCCCGCACCTTTTTTATATTAAGGTAACTTTATACAAATTTTCATTCAAGGAGGCTATCCTTGTTTAACGTTTTTCCACTGTTTGGTCCAGGAAAAAAAGGAAAAAATTAGCGAAATTTCCTACAAAATTGTTCCTATGAAAAATTTCGATTTTGCCAATAGTTTACCCGTAAATTTTGTATGACTAAATGCAGGTAAAAATTCACATACAATTACAACAACCAGTGACGGAGATAATGGCAAAGAAAGAGAACCTCAAAACAGCACTAACAATTTTGGATGTTCTTTAAGATCTATTGATTCGCAATTGTTTGTTAAAAACAAAAACAGATAACTTCGTTTTATTCGGAAACTGATAATTTTCAAGTTATTATTTGATTTGTCCTAAAATAAGGCAGTTGAATGAATCGAAAATAATTCTAAAATTGTGACTTTTATAAAAAAATAAAATATGTATAATGTATTTTTTGTAGCAATTAGTTTTTAGCATAATGTGATCATTAAAAGTCTGGAAAATTGACTGGAGTAGAAATTCGCTCCTTACTATCCCTCAAAAAATTTCTGCGCCTATGTTTTTTTGTTCTGAACGATTATATCGTATGTATTATGTATGCAACAAAAAATTTCTACAATTTATTTTTGTAAAACGAACAATTTTAGAGTAATTTTTATTATTTAACTGTGTAATACGCTTATTTTAGATCAAAAAAATAATTAATGGGGATTACCGTATTACGAATAAAATGAAGGGACATTTTTTTCTTTGAAATACAAATCGGAATCAAATGAACTCAGACTCTCAGTGTCCCCGCCACTGATTGGTATATTTGTATGCAAATTACGTGAATTTTTACCTTTATTTCGTTAAACCACCGCCCCAAATTCGATTAATCTACGCCGACTATATTGTTGATCGAGTTTTAAAAACTGATTCACGAAAAAAGTACTTATATTCATTTTATTTATTTATTTTTTTAATATATCTACTTATTTTTCATCCAAAAAACTGTTCTGGCTCATTTCACTTCCGCATAAAATCAATTTTCGAGGCAATTAATGTCGCGGACGCCCTTTTTTTTCACCCCCCCCCCCCCCCCGTGGCGCATCGATCATTCCCATTCACAAAAATCAACTCACCTGTCTCAGCGCCCGCCGCGATTACTCGACAATTTCGCCACTGAAAAGTTTATTTAGATGTGAGGGGTAAATCGGCCACGCCGGCGTTATATACATCAAAGAGGGCGGTGTGCGCCTAGCTAAGACCTATGTGGGGGTGCGACCTGCCCCAAGCGCGCGCCCCCGTACGTCGAGCACGCGTTCGGATCGGGGTGAGAGGGTCGCGCGCCCTCTCGTCGCTCGCTCGAGACTCGCTCGGGGGCGGATTGGGTGGCATCCGGCACGGGGGCACAGGTACAAAGCCGATTGCCATGTTTTTCTGCCACGGGGTGCTTTTGGGGGCTTTAAATACTTGGGGGTCATTTTAGTCGTAAAAAAACAACCTATAAAACACCCACAAAACCTTTTTGTCGTTTTGCAAGAATACAAAAAGAAACTTTCTATTTACTTTCTTACCCAGATAGTCTTACCATTTTTTAATTCATTTGAATTTCGCATAACTTACGAATCTACATTTTATATTTCACGAATAATAAGATGATGTTTCACGAAGAAAATGAATACCCTTACATTTTGAAATTTATTACTTACTAGGCGTGATTTTATTGTTGGAAAGTCTTGGGAATGATAATACAAAAGGGGTCTCATCAAATGGGTCATGAAAAAAGTATAGCGTCATTGTTTTTATCAATAAATAGGTCAAAACTTCGTCATTTTTCGTTCTACGCGTTATTGTAAAAAAAACTATTAATCTTAGCTAAAAAGTTCAACAGACGATTTGATCTAGAGAAACTCATCCTTAAAATGAGACTTTATGAGTTAAAATTGCTTTATAAACAAAAAAGTACATAGGTATTGTATTTTTGAAACCGAGTGAGTTGCGCGAAACGAAATGTGTACAGGACATAGCTAGTAACCATTTACGGAAAAAATGCTTTTTCTTTAATTGTTAATAACTTTTTAAATAGTTAATAAAATCTTACCAGACTTTCCCAAAATGTAAGTTTTAATATCCTTAAGAGATGTGCAAAAGATGGGGTCGATCGGTTAAATAGTTTTTTGCAAAATTCCATTTATTTATCCCATTTTTGCAAAAAAGGCCCATTTTCAAATAACTATCCCTGGAGCAGGGTTATGACTAAAACAGTCTTTTTGGGATAATTTTCTTCGAAGGGACACCAAGTATCCTCTAGTTAAAAAGAAATGTTTTTTTTTTCAAATTTAGTTGTATATAATTGTTATCAAGTAGAAGGCACTTTTTTACCTAATAAACAAAATAACTCCGCGATTTTTAACTTTTGAAAGAAGTTATATACACAATTTGAAAGCTCGTAAAAAAACCTACAAATTGAAAAAAAACAAGTTTCTACGACCAATAGGTCCGGAGTTAGAATTTTTTTTTAATCACAGAGCAATTTGTTATAAATATTAAGACCTGAAATTTTAACATTTTGTAAATGAAGGTTTAAACTTTATGCCCTGTTAATTTTAATTGAATTTGCCCATAATTGATCAATTCAGAGTCCGTCAAAGTAAGGCTACGCGGCAGTAGCCCTTCAGGGAATGGTGGTGGGGGGATCTTCCTCTCAACCATGAAAAAACCAGACAATGTCAAATTTGTAATATCTCAGCTTCTATGTAACGTAGAATATTCTTTTTTTTTAATTTAGGGTAGCTCGACGAAAAAATTACTTCTGGATTATTTCTATCCTTGTAAAACCATTCCCTACCCCCCTAAAAATTAATTTTGGAATTTTTATTTAATTTAAAATATTTTAGATAATGGTTCTCAATAAAAAAAAAATAAACCCTTCAAAATTAATTTAACCCTCTCAACTCAACCCCCAAAATAATCAATATTTCTATTTTTTTATTCTTTCATACTTTTTATATAATTATGGATTTTGTATATTGATTAAAGGATTAATTATTTTGTAAAATTATTATTAATATATTTATTTATAATTAGTATAAAAATATATAAAATATTTCAATAGATACTACTGACGGCAGAATTTTTTTTTACAATTCATTATAAATTTCAACTTCAATTTGGGCGTACGAGCTTTCGAATGGCGTATATACCTAACTTCTTTCAAAAGTTAAAAACCACGGAATTATTTTATTTGTTTATTAGGGAAAAAAGTGCCCTCTATTTGGTAACAATTACATATGTAGGTACAACTAAATTTGAAAAAAAAATATTTTTTTTTTTAGTTGAGGATACTTGGTGTCCCTTCGAAGCCTAAAAAGAATGTTCTAGTCATAACCCTATCCCCGGAATAGTCATTTGAAATGGCCCTTTTTGCAAAAATGGGATAAATAAATGGAATTTTGCAAAAACTATTTAACCGATCGAGCCCATCTTTTACACATCTCTTAAGCATATAGAAAGATTTTATTAATTATTTAAAAAGTTATTAACAATTAAAGAAAAAGCACTTTTTCCGTTTAATTTTGTAATAAATTTTTTGTTTATAAAGCAATTTTAACTTATAAAGTCTCAATTTAAAGATGACTTTCTCTAGATTAAATCGTCTGTTGAACTTTTTTGCTAAGATTAATAGTTTTTTTACAATAACGCGTAGAACGAAAAATGACGAATTTTTTACCTATTTATTGATAAAAAACAATGACGTTATACTTTTTTCATGACCCATTTGATGAGACGCCTTTCGTATTATCATTCCCAAAACTTTCCAACAATAAAATCACGCCCAATAATTTTTACGAGTTCTCCATGATTTTTCACCTTTATTTCTTGGTCTATCAGGTCAGAAAGGATAAAAGAGTGCCGACTTCGTCCCGTCAAATTTACACCGAAAGCGACGTTAAGTGACCTCAAAGTCAATTGAAAAATAACTTCCAAAAGTAATAATATCCCTCGGAAGTAAAAGAATAAAAGTTTTATCGGCTAACTTTTGATACTTGGTATATGAAGTTGACATCCGAAAAGCGTGACGGGCAAAGTTCGGTAATTACATTTTTCATGTACTGCAACTAGTGAGGCTATTGCTGTCGTTTTTACTTGATACTTTTTTTTTAATTAATTAAATATAAAACAGAACAAAGTACTCATAAAGAAGATAATTACACAAATCATCAGAAAACTTTCGTTTGACATTACATTTTTTTTATTTATGGCTCAAACCTCAAAAACAAAGTTGTAGTGTAAACATAATGCGACACTTTATTTCTGGAAAGGTAAAACTGATAGAAAAAAAAACAACTATAAGAAATCACAACCAGTACACATTTACTTGGATATTTTCCCTTTATCCATATTTCATTAGACATGCCATCTGCAACAATGCACACCGGTTGCAGATTCATTTGAATAAAACATCAGCTTTTAAAATAAATTATTTACGGTAGTTTAAAATCCCCAAACTCGATCCCAGCGCCATCTACATGGTAGTGGTGAAAACAGATTCAAACGGAAAGATACCAACTGGACAATGAGGAAAATCAATAACAACCCCTTCGCTCAGCGCTTGAAGCTCCCTCTAACCTTGGTAGCCGTCACCTAAATCGTTACAGGATTTTACCGACGTTTGACGAAAAAAGTTGTCGCCTAGCCCAGCAGGCTGGGAACAACGAAAATCGGTGCGGTATCTCAAAATAAATTGCTAAAGGAAGAATAGATAAAATATCTGAATAAACACAGAAAATAGGAGTACTAGTGAATGAAAAGAAAAACGACAAGCAACCAAAAACAATTTTTTTCGCTTGCTCGTAATAAATTAGCCACAAAAATAAAATGATAAAAGAAATCCAACATTTTTAGGTGATTCTAAAAAAGCTACACCTTGACGAAAAATAGTCATAAAACAAAAAAAAAATAAGCAAATTGAAGCTTGAAGCACAGCTTAATAATAAGCTGTGCTTGAAGTTTGTAGTTTCAGGATTTGAATCAAAAATTTTAATCGCTGACCACCTTTAAGAAATTATAAAAAATCCAGCAGAAAAAAATTTAAAATTTTTTGTTTTCATTTAAAAAGGTCCAGGGGCTTCGATAATTTTTTCTTGACAATCCAACCTATCAGCTATTTTGATTTGATTCTTTTTTTTTAATTTGAACTGTTCTATGATGATTTATCGCCGAATAATCGCCGTTCAAAGCAAAATTGACCTTTTTGTAGGGTTTTGAAAACTACAAATCGTTTTTTATAAGACATTCTTATCGTTTTTAATAAGTTATATAAGATTTTTTTTCGATGCAAGAAGCTTGATTAAAAATTATAAAAAAATTGCTTTTTCATTTTTCTCCGTCCGTTTTTCGCCAAATAACAGTCTAAGAAATCACTTAAAATTTGTTTTATACTTTAATTTTTGCAACTAGTTTATTTTTGGGTACTCGATACTTAATTTCTACATTTCTCTAAGGTACTTTGTATATTTCCCTAGTAGTAACCCCAATTCCAATAAACGTCAATCTCAAATACGCCACGAACAAGGAAACGATAGACTAGAAATTAATTCACACCGTAGGAGCGTCCTTAATTATTTCCCTGTTAACTACGCAGGCATTTGCAATTGTTTCTCAATGGGTTCGACAAGGTCTTCCAGATGGGACAACCCTCGGAAAAACTAACGACGTCCTTGATTATATAACAATAGACTTGGCTCGATTAGCCGTAAAAAAAGTCTATACATAATACGCAAATGGAGCAGAAGAAACAATTTGGTGATTAAAAAACTATTAATAGAGGCTACACGTCGTGGCGACTTGATTAGGTGAAACAAATGTGTATGCCACATAAGTAACTAGATCCTTGATAAAAGCTAACCGTTGACAGCTGTCAAAATACATTAAATTGACAGCAAAGAATCATGCTATGTTTATTCCACAACTACGTGGTTTTTGAAGAGTATTTTTATCAATAACGCTTTTCTAGAACTACTAAGTAATTGAGTTTAACAATCGGTCGTCGTTAGAAGTAATTAAAGCACCAACTTTTGCATGAAATGCAGCAGCATCACAGATTGATAAACATGTGAAGTTTAGCATTGGCGTTCCCAGCAAATAATTTTCTGTAATAGCTAGAGAATTGTATTGCGTGACGAAAGGTCGATATAATTACACTCATTTTCCGTAAAAGCACGAGCCGAATTACCGATCTTTATTTTAGTTGTGGAAAATAAACACAAAGTAGATAAAATACGACTTCGAGTTAATATTATTACGCATATTTAAAAGTAACCATAAATAAATAAACAATACATATTGATGTTTTAGAATCGTTATATCCGTTACGGTAATATATGAATTTAATTTAATTTAGTAGAATATTAGACCTCATTTACTGCTTAAAAAATATTTTCAACCACTTCACGCAGAGTAGCACTGTCTTTATTTAATTTTGACATCAAATCCAATCTGTTGCTGTGCTACATGTAATGTTTTTGTTGGTCTCTTGTAAAAAAATGTTAACACGCGGTCAAACCACTCTGTGCAAGTATCAGAAAGAGTAGATACTTATTTATTACAGACTCCCTCACAGAAATGCATACTAGACTTCGATCCGTCTGGCTCAACCGCCTCCACGCATCCTGCAAACGGTAAATTCGCGGGAAGAGAAAGCAGGAGAGCGACGCGATCGTATAGCCGGAATTACATCGTTCACAGGACCCTGACGGGAGACGAGTGAAAGTGTTTGTCTGGTCCTGATCAATACACGGCGAGCGGCTGCCATCCAGACGACACCGGGAACCGGGATGTAAAAGGGACCTGTTGTTGGTAATCTGAGTCTGTTAGGGCCAGCGACGTGACGTGAGCATCGCAGAATTTTAAAGGACAATAAGGTTGTTATCCCTCAAAAGTTATGCATTTTTTTACGTTCTCCGTAAATACCTAACCCCCTAAATATGTAGTGAAAAAATCAGATCGATAGCTTTAAGATTGACCGTGTTTATTTCGTAAATATTTTTTACTAAGGAATATATTTTTTAATAAAAATTGTATTTAAAGTATTTGTAAAAGGCAAATGGAAAAACAAAACGTATACCAAAATTGTTCTATTTTTCACATTCCCAACAAATTCCATGCAAGAAATTCGTCCCAGCCACCCCAACTTCCTTTCACAGTTTGATAAATGGAAACGACAATAAGCAGTAAACTTTTTGCCCGTATTTTATCCGGGACGCAATAAATCAGAACCGTATAAGATGATTCATCCCTCGGCGTTGCAAATTCAGCACGATCACGATATCGATGCAAAGGGATACGCCGCATGATGCTTACAATCAGACAAAGAAATGGCTAGTAGCTAGCCTGTAATAGAAGGACGAGGACTTTTTATTTGCGGAGAATCAACGCGCGGTTTGTCGCCGTAGCAACCTTTGAACTCTGAACCTCGAAAGGGGACGAAGTACCTACAAAGGAAGGTCTCTTGGTGTATTCGGAAAAGACAAGTCGTTCGGGTCAGCCCCCATCTAACGCCTATTTTCTTCCTAGCTCAAGAAATAACGTGGAATAATAATTATATGTTTATTCCAAGAATTATATAGAAATAATTAACTAAGCCACAAAATATTTTAAATAGTCACAAAGCAACCCCAGTGAAACAATTTTTTTTCTACGTATGTGAAACTGAAAAGCCGCCATTTGTAAATTGGTATCTACATATGTTTAATAACATTAATGCGGTACAAGTATCCAAAGAAGAAAATAAAAAGATGGAATTGTTTTGGTTTGATGTGTACATAATCCTTGTTATAAACAAGGACATAATGTACCTAGCTCAAAGCTACATAATGGTATATAAAAACAGAATAGGTATTTATAAAAAAAACTAACCTTGAAATGGCTCCCGTCAATTTTCACAACCTCCCGAAGACCAGGCAGTCCGTAAACACCCCATAACATCCACTTAAGCCGGTATTCACTGTACACTAAGCAAACATCACAAATTCAAAAGAAAAACACTTAATCACCACCTTTTAACATCACTTTACTTTCACCGATCATCGTACGCCAAGTTCGTTGCCCTTCGCGGAAGGGTTGTTGGTTGTTGCTATGCCGAAGACCGACTATCTCTCTCTGGATTGGAATGTCCGCGACGCTCTGTCTCCCTCTTTGCTAGTGGAGGGGACAGTGAAACAAAAAAGACTCGCTCATTGTTGTACATACATACTTGACTTGTTTTCTTTGGCAAATTATTTTAATTATTGTCTGACAAATTAACTATTTGAGTGTTTATATTATTTATTAATTAAGCAGAAATGTGTAATCAAACAGTAAACTTATACTTTATTATATTTGTGCGATCAGGCGGATTAGGACTGGATAAATAATGGTATTTACTGAAGAACTGAAGTAATTTTACGACCCTTGCCAGATTTATAGCAGTGTACTTTCGAAGCATGGTTTCAGCAAAATGTAGAAAATGTAAAAAGAAGGCAGTTGGACAGAGAGAGAGAGCAGATACATATAATAAAGACAGAGACAGAGGTGAGTTTCAGTTTACCTACCTAATAAATTGTAAATTAAACTTAAATTGACCTAATTTTAACAATTTTTTTCAAAATTTCCTTAATTTTGATTATATAACAATCATTTTAAATTTTGGTACCTACTAATACTAATTATACAAAAACAGGTTGGTCAATTGGCATTGATTTTCGAATCCATTTGTTGTTATTGTGCATTACCAAATTATTAATGTTATTATCGTGGTTTACTTTTACGGTTTATGATGAGGAAAATATACCTACCATATATTTTTTTAAGTATTTATCTAATTTGACCTAGTTAAAAGATGAAATGACTGTCGTGTTATTTTGCCTTACGTTTTCCTCTCCTCGGAAAATTCTCCGCGGAATTTGAATTGGAATGAGAAAAATTCAATTAACCCACATCAGAAATGGACGGGAGCTGCCTGGGAACTTATAATTTCCTTTCAGAGTGTCTGCCCTGGCAGAAATTCGTATTCCTCTCACAGAAGGGTCATGTCTTTCTATTTTCTGGCGCAGATAAAATATAAATTTTGTTTTTTCATAGCCATAGCACTCGCTTCGAATTTCATATGCGATTATGAACGGAACCAAAATTTCGACTAATTAAACGATATTTTTAATTGTCATAAAAAAAATTCAATACGTTGCGAAAAATATTCCTACCATACAAATCCTCTGTCAAATGCTCAAAATGGGATCATATCACTCGCTCTCTGATCCCATTCGAGGGTTGGTACGGAGCACACCAAGCAACGTTGCGAAAAATTCCGAGAATCTATAAACACGCAGACCCTTTTACAAAAATTCGTACGGATGTTATCGATTCCCGCCAGAGGAGAAGTATTTTTCTCTCGTTAGAACTTCCTAATGTGGACGGTTTTCGAGAAAAAAAGGCTTTTAATTGAACTCTTACAATATTACGGTGAAGAAAATAAGTGACTTTTCTCAAAGTAGGCTTATGTCAAAACTTATTGACGGATGTCTCATAAACAACGCATACAATCTCACTAGTATTTTAAACTCTAATTAACTTTATATCAAAATTTTAGTGACTGTAATTAGTCAATACTAACTAGTCACTAACAATCACTAAAATTTTGATATAAAGTTAATTAGAGTTTAAAATATTACTGAGAATGTATGCGTTGTTTATGAGACATCCATGAATAAGTTTTGACATGGCCTACTTTGAGAAAAGTCACTTATTTTCTTCACCGTAATATTGTAAGTGTTCAATAAAAGCCTTTTTTCTCGAAAACCGTCCACATTAGGAAGTTCTAAAAAGAGTACATTATTTTTAGAAAATAAAATTGTACATTAGAAATAGGAGCCCGAATGGTAAAAAATCGAACCTTAGAAAAATTAGAACCGAAAATGTATTATTTGTCATACTATCACCCCCTGAATTTACGGGAGGCCTTTATGAAACACCCTGTATAAGAATTTCCAAGAATATTCCGCAATTTTATTTTCTCTAATTCATTTTTGTTATTTAAAAATGAATTGACCATTATTTTGGCTGCAAAACATTAATTTTCACATCTGAACTTGATTTAAAAAAAAATACCGGAAAACTATTGCGACAAACGAAATTTTTTATAGGAGCAATTTTGTAGGAAATTTAATTTTGAACAACTTTTAATTGAAATTTTTTTCGAAAAAATTCATCTTCATTGAGATATTGGCAGTTTTTGGTGAAAAACCGCGAAAAATCATGTGTAAATCTCAAAACGCTGCATCTCGCTGGTTGTTGCATTTGACACATGTTTTCTAACCTCAAAACTACACTTTTTTATAAAAAAATCTCAGAGTAAAAAAATTCGTTCATTTTTTCCTTATTTTCCTGGAGTAAATTGAATATGAATTTTCTATCGATCAACCTACGACAATTGCTTCGCTTATCTATATCTGACTCTGCAGTGAGGTATTGTCGCAACCGTTGCATATCCTGGAAGCAACTAGAACCGTCGCGTTCCTTTATATTATGATTCGTACCATATCGACGTTGCTAATTTTAGAAGTCGTTTGGTAGTATGCCTTCCAACCGAATATTGTTATCATTAACTTCACGCAGACACAGGAATGCTCAGATTATGGATTCACGTCGTCCAAACGTAAAAGGGAATTTTCGTACCGGTACAAAATAGGTATGGGTTAAAAAAAGATCGATTCTGTTTTTATTTATAGGTGGTAGGTATATGTAAACAGCTGATTTATTTATTTTTAAGCAGTATAATAATGATTTATGTTTAAATTGAACAAATACCTTATCCAGTAATATATTTCTTATTCCTACTTATTAATTATTATCCTCGAATATTTTTTTATGGGTACGTATGTGAAATATAGCGTTTAATGAGGTGAGACCTTTGCGACTAGACATTTCGTACGTTTTAATATATCAGAGGACAGCAAAGGACGTCGACTGCAGTCCTGTGGCTTATCTTGAAATATATCCTTGATATTTAGATGCTCATTTCAGCCAGCATGGGAATAAATCCCAAGATACGGACTGCATACCAAATACATACCCCTTGTGTACGAATAACATTACGCCGGATTATAATTGTTAATTAGGTGGAGTGGGAGTAATTGACGGTAGACAGGCAAGAGAACCACCGCCAGTTTGCTAATTTTATAATATTTTTGCCGATTTCTGGAAGAGAATTTCCTAAGACTGATTTCTACCATTTTTTTTAAGGCAAGGGGTACAGAATGTTATGTGGATGAAGCTGTATATAGGTATTACCAGTCACTAAAAACGTCTATTAAATCAAACAGATAATGATAATAGGTAAGAAAAATGTTCAGTACAATCCAACTGCAGTACCCTATCGTCAAAGCATTTAATTTGGATTCTAAAGACTTAAAACAGCTCATTTTAAAGGTTTTTCAAAGTACTTTAAAAAAGGTTCAAATAATTTTTTCCTAATATTTATGGTTTTGGCGTTATTTAACGTAAACTGATTCCAATTTAGTTTTTAGCTATAACATATAATAATGTTTAAAAATCCCTAACTCGGTTTATATTGCAATTAGAGAAAAACAAAATAATGCCATTAGATTTGTTTTTTTATTACCTTTCTTTTTGTTAATTACATATTTTTCGCTAAATCCAATGATTTCAGAGTTATTTGCAAAAAATTGTCCGAACACAAGCAGTTTTCCAGTAAAAAATGACGAATTACTCGGAAAGTATTGGATTATCCAAAAAACTTTATATAACAATTGTTACTTAAAACTGACTCCTCTATCGATTGCTGTGATCATTTTTGGCGTAAAAATGTCCACCCCCAAGAAAGGGTGGGAACCACCCCCAGGGCAAAAGCACACTTCGGCACCATATAAGTTTTGTTCCTTGAAGCATTCCCCACATTCACTCAAAATTTCACGTCAATCGGTTCAGTTATAAAGAATTCGGAGGTAAAAACCCTGAATAAATGGACTTTATAATATGTTCAATATGTATCACGGAGCAAACAGATACTCACTAAAATCGCACAAATTATAAGTTTTAATTCTGGCAGGCATTGCGTCTACTGCGGACTCTTCAGGAAACGTGCTGTCCCGAATTTCTTGCAATTTCGAAACAGTAGCAAAAATTGTATCACCTTCTTTTTTAGATTCATTATCTATTTATTCAATATATAGTTAATTTGTTTACATAATGTTATAATTTTTATACTATAACATATTATGTAATTACAAATTAAGTATTTCAAAATATACCTACCTATATAAGCCATAACTTGAACGTTTACAAACTGTGGTCTAGTGGTGCAGAGCGTTGCGCGTTAGCCTTTCACGCGAGGGGTAGTGGGTTCGATCCCTGATACAGGTATGACTTTTTAATATTTATTTCAATTTCAAATAACGTGAATTATGATCGGCACACAAATGCAGATAAAATTCGACAAGATTATTCTCAAATTAGAAGAAATTTTAAACACCGCACCGCTAGGACTGTAGTAAACACCACGATGCAATGTTGCCATATTATAGGATATTCAACTTACAATAATTAGGTATAGATTTAGTACTTTCAGCCCAGTTATTGTAGCTGAAAATATAGTAATACATCCGAATTTTTTATAACTGCTTCGATTTTTCTCAAAATTTAGAATTAGGTTCATCTTACCCCCTACTTCAAAACATATATGTGCTAGGTGTGCTTTTTGTTTTTGAGGGGGAAACCACCCCTTATTGGAAAAAATCTTTTTTATTTATGCAGTATGAGTAATTTCATGTGCTATCTAACATGTATCTCAAATTTTCAACCCGGAAAAACCTCTAAAAACCACCCCTTTGGATGAAAATGATATAATTTTTTTTTTTCAACTTGGAAGGTTTTAATCATGCATTTTGATCAAATTAAAATTGATTTGTGATTAAAAAATCTTTTTTATCGATTCCAACTTTTCAACCCTTGAAAAATACCCCTTCTTTCGAAAATAAAATCAAAAAATATTATTGAAGGAGTAGAAACATTTTAAATGTGCATTCGTATATTTTTCTAAAATTATCACCTATACAGTGTTTATTTTTTTGACGATAACTTTCTTACTTTTTAAGATTTTTAATCGCACAAAGGCTCATTTTGCAGGGAATTGTAAGGGCTACGTGAACTGTTGAGTTGATATTTTTTAAGCCCTTCATTTTTAAGTTTGAAGGGTTTAAAAAGCTCGAAGAGGGTGGTTCTTTCATTCATATGATAACTTAAAATGGCGATATCTTGATTAATATTAATTTTAGAGGAATAAAAATATAGAGCAAAATCTTCAGCAAAAATAAGGCAAACTTTTTTTACTCTTGTATTTTTTTCGTACACCCTTTAATTTTTAAGTTACAGCGTAAAAATCGATTTTTTTTTTCAAAAATTTGAAAAATTTACGTCTTCATAAATTAATATTTTTTCGAAATCATGCTTTGAAAGTGAGCCAGAACATATTCTTAGTACATAAATGAAGAAATCTGTAAATGGATTGCATTTAATTTTAATTCTGTCGACAAAGGCACTGATTTGTTTATTAATTTCTTCCTAAAAAAAAGGAGACTATCATGTTATTTCGATCATATTTCCGTTAATTTTGATTCTAAAGACTTTTAAAACAGCTCATTTTAAAGGTTTTTCAAAATACTCTTAAAAAGGTTCAAATAGTTTTTTTCCTAATATTTATGTTTTTGGCGTTATTTAACGTTAACTGGTTCCAATTTAGTTTTTAGCTAACATATAATAATGTTTAAAAATCCATAACTCGGTTTATATTGCAATTAGAGAAAAACATCAGATTTGTTTTTTTATTACATTTCTTTTTGTTCATTACAACTTTTTCGTTAAATCCAATGGTTTCAGAGTCATTTGCAAAAAACTGTACTTTTTCAGTAAAAACACTTTCAATGACGAATTACTCGGAAAATATTGGATTATCCAATATCCTCTATCGATTCCTGTGGTTATTTTGGGCGTAAAAATGTCCACCCCCAGGGCAAAAGCACACTTCGGCACTGTATAAGTTTGGTTCCTTAAGGCATCCCCACGTTCAATCAAAATTTGACGTCAACCGGTTCAGTTATAAAGAATTCGGAGGTAAAAACCCTGAGTAACTGGACCATAATATATGTTATCACGGAGCAAACAGATACTCACTAAAATCGATCAAATTATAAGTTTTAATTCTGGCAGGCATTGTATCTACCTCGCACTCTTCAGGAAGCATCCTGTCTCCTGTCCCAAATTTCTTGCAATTTGGAAACAGTAGCAAAAATTGTATCACCCTTTTTTTAGATTGATTATCTATTTATTCAATATATAGTTAATTTGTTTACATAATGTTATAATTTTTATACTATAACATATTATGTAATTACAAATTAGGGATTTCAAAATATACCTACCTATATAAGCCATGACTTGAACAATTAAAAAGCGTGGTCCAGTGGTGCAAAGCGTAGCGCGTTGGCCTTTCATGCGAGAGGTAGTGGGTTCGATTCCCGATGCAGGCATGGACTTTTTTATATTTATTTCAATTTCAAATAACGTGAATTATGATCGGCACACAAATGCAGATAAAATTCGACAAGATTATTCTCAAATTAGAAGAAATTTTAAACATCGCACAGCTGGGTCAGTAGTAAACATGACGATGCAATGTTGCCATATTATAGGATATTGAACTTACAATTAGGTGTATGACAAAGCGAAATCGGCGGCTTCCTATGAAAAAATTAGTGGATTCGATTTTTTTGCATAATCACCTCCGTGAGATGACTGAATGAGGATCAAAATGTTACCGGCTGGTAACCTGGTCACAATTTTTTTAAACTATTTTTTTTTAATCTGTGCGCCGACCCCGTCAGCGCCTCACTTTTTCATATATCTCGACATATATTTTAAAATAAATAAAAAATAAAGAGTAAAATGTCTTAAACTTATAAATATATTTATTTAAGGATAAAATTTTCACATTCGTCTGCATTACAACCACATAAAGTAACACAAGTAACATTATTTTTTCTACAACTACATGCTTTAGTTTTACATGTTTTCAAACATTTACATCAATCGATCAGGTATTATTAAACATAAATATGGGTAATACTGCACCATTTTCATCTAGTTTGTAACCGAAATTTTCGATATTCAACGTCTGGTATTTAGAGTATATTGAATTTTTCCAAATATACGTTTGCAATTATGCTCTTAATACGTGTAGTTTAAAGACATCAGAAGTACATGGAATATTTCCTAAGTTTATACCCATT
>NW_019417046.1:138155-157481 GCF_000390285.2 Anoplophora glabripennis
AGTTATAAAGAATTCGGAGGTAAAAACCCTGAGTAACTGGACTATAATATGTTATCATGGAGCAAGCAGATATTCACTAAAATCTCTTGTCGTCTTTTTGAGGCTTTTTGCACCCTTAATAAGTGGTAAAAATTTCAGCACGAAAGCTTCATTAGTTTGGCGTTGACGGAATTTGTTATCTAAGAAGATGCTATTTTCAGTTGATTTTTCCCAAGCTCAAAGGCGTTGTAGAGTTTCGATCATTAGTTGTTTTTGTACCTAAATAGTTGTATTGACATATGCATTTACTAATAATTTCATTTTTCAAATTTAATTTGTTTAAAACTTAGGTACTTTGAAAAAATGTTAATATTTATTAAATTATTAAAAGCAATTATTATAAAATGAAATAAAGCTAGGTAGGTTGTAGGTATAAGTACGTGAAAAATTGCAAAAATATTCAAAATTTTCTAATATATAATAATTTAATAAATAATAATTCTGTTTTTATATAATTTATTTGAATTATAAATTTGGAAGGAGGCACTTACAATTAGAAACATACAAAACTTAAGTCTTAGATAGCATATGACAGGCAAGTCCTTATAATAAATATATTCATCTTTTTTTGGTGTAACTTATTACAAAAAATATACACTTCGTGCATTTTATACCTTATGGTGATATAACAGGTAACAAACAAAGCGTGTTTTATTGCCAGCTTTAACAAAGATGTGGATTTTATAATCGATATATTATACAACAGTCATAGTCATATGGAAATTATTATTTCTAACGCAAAGTGCTCTCTTTTTCTTAATTTATTTACATAATGTTATAATTTTTATACTATAACATATTATGTAATTACAAATTAGGTATTTCAAAATATACACACTTCAATAACCCATGACTTGAACATTCAACAAGGGTGCTCCAGTGGCGCAAAGCGTTGAGCGATGGACTCTCATGCGAGAGGTAGCGGGTTCGATTCCCGATGGGAGGCAAGGACTTTTTTATATTTATTTCAATTTCAAATAACATGAATTATGATCGGCAGACAAATGCAGATAAAATTCGACAAGATTATTCTCAAATTACAAGAAATTTTAAACACCGCACTGCTAGGACTGTAGTAAACACGACGATGCAATGTTGCCATATAATGGGATATTCAACTTACAATAATTAGGTATAGATTTAGTACTTTTAGCCCAGTTATTGTAGCTGAAAATATAGTAATAGGTTCATAATTAGGTTCATCTTACCCCCTACTTCAAAACATATATGGGCTAGGTGTGCTTTTTGTTTTTGAGGGGGAAACCACCCCTTATTGGAAAAAATCTTTTTTATTTATGCAGTATGAGTAATTTCATGTGCTATCTAACATGTGTCTCAAATTTTCAACCCGGAAAAACCTCTAAAAACCACCCCTTTGGATGAAAATGATATAATTTTTTTTTTTCAACTTGGAAGGTTTTAATCATGCATTTTGATCAAATTAAAATTGATTTGTGATTAAAAAATCTTTTTTATCGATTCCAACTTTTCAACCCTTGAAAAATACCCCTTCTTTCGAAAATAAAATGAAAAAATTTTATTGAAAGAGTAGAAACATTTTAAATGTGTACTCGTGTTAAATCAACATTTATTCCCTTCTGATAAAATAATTTTGAATCGATTGCAACTTTTCAACCCTTAAAAATTACCCTTTACATTTATTTATATATTTATATGTATTTTCTTAAAATTATCACCTATAAGATTTTTAATCGCACAAAGGCTCATTTTGCAGGGAATTGTAAGGGCTACGTGAATTGTTGAGTTGATCTTTTTTAAGCCCTTCATTTTTAAGTTTGAAGGGTTTAAAGGGCTCGAAGAGGGTGGTTCTCTCATTCATATGATAACTTAAAATGGCGATATCTCGATTAATATTAATTTTAGAGGAATAATAAAAATAAGCAAAATCATCAGCAAAAATAAAGCTAAATTTTTTTACTCTTGTATTTTTTCGTACACCCTTTAATTTTTAAGTTACAACGTAAAAATCGATTTTTTTTTAAAATTTGAATAATTAACATATTCAAAAATTAAGTTTTTTTTTCGAAATCATGCTTTGTAAGTCAGCCAAAGACCCAGAACATATTCTTAGAACATAAATGAAGAAATCTGTAAATGGATTGCTTTTAATTCTGTCACCAAAGGCACTGATTTGTTTAGTAATTTTTTCTTTAAAAAAATGAGACTATCATGTTATTTCGATCATATTTCCGTTAATTTTGATTCTAAAGAGTTTTAAAATAGCACATTTTAAAGGTTTTTCAAAGTACTTTAAAAAAGGTTCAAACAGTTTTTTTCCTAATATTTATGGTTTTGGCGTTATTTAACGTTAACCGGTTCCAATTTAGTTTTTAGCTATAACATATAATAATGTTTAAAAATCCATAAGTCGGTTTATATTTCTATATATATATATATAAATTACAGTTTTTCATGACAAACATATTCAATTAAAAAGCAAAATATTTTTTGTCACGAATTACTTTTTCTAGTAGAATAGAAAATAAAAATGTTTTCCCTCTTATCCACTAACCGTAGATACTAATATAGGTATATTAATTTTAAATTATGGTTTTAAGAGGGGAATAAAGATATTTTCTGAAAACAGACCTTCACCCAAGCATAGTCTTTTCAAAAACTACACTATTTTCTGAGAAAATTATATGTGGCCTATATAGATAAGGTATTGAGCTAGGAGTTGACATATTTTTTATTGCAAAATAATTTGTATTATTGAAATTATGGATAAATAAAGTATAATAACAAATTGAAATTTTATGTCATAGATCTTTATTATAATTTTACATCTCCTTCGTACAGATTTGAGGAACTGACCTGCAAAATATTAGACTAAATTATGCAGTATTACCAGCAATGTCTAGATTTTTGTGAAATTATTTCTTTGGTAGCCATTTATTTAAATGTCATTAGTAGAGATACGCACCAAAGAGAACAACAAATATGAATGTTTGGAGCTTCTAGTCCAGATGGAGCCAGTATCAAACTTAACCATTAAAATTGTATGGCTTATAGAAAACTGTAAAACATATTTTAATTTTTGACTTCGTTTCGCCGTGACTGAATATATTTCGCAGTCACAAAATGCTCTCATAATTGAAAAATAAAATATATGACGGAACTAAGGAAATACGTCTAGGTCTAGGTTTGTCAAATAGATCATTATATACCATAATATGTTACCATATCAGTAAGAAATACTTAAAGTAATAAATAAATAATAAATACAGCCCTACCATACCTAGGTTTGTTTTCTGAAAAAGAAATTAACTTGGAAGAGCATAATGAACAGTAGATAATTGCGCCCGGGCAGAATAAAGAGATGCCGACTTTTAGTTTTTATACGGTTTCAACTATCTTCGTAAACACCATACCTATATAGGCATATATTGTTTTCTGAAAAATAAATTATTTTTTTGGAAGAACAATAATGAATATTAAATAATGTTTGAAATTCTATGCTTTTCTGTGTGGTTTTTTGTTTGACACCTTATGTGCAGGGGTTGATTTATTAATTTTTTTTTTCGTTCAGATGCGGCTAAATTTTCAATAAAATTGATGTTAATAGCATTATATAATTACTGCTTACAAAAAAATACTGTGTAAGAGTAATTTTTTACATCTGTGGCTTTTGGGAAAAAAAACAATCAATATTTGTTGAACTTCCAAAATAATAATTAATTTACTGGGAGAACAGGTTACAATTAAATAATTTGTTGTAAAACAATTTTTTTTTACGATCGTTTCGGGATTATTTTTTCCCATCTTCAGATAAAAAAATAATAACCATGGATTATAATATTTTTTCTTTATGTAAAAATTAAAACAATTGGCCATCAAATATTGTTTAACATCCTTTCCTATTAACCATATAATGTAAAACAATAAAATAACTACATTTTCTTATTTCCTCTTATAGACTAGGGCGGATATGTCGAAATATACCTATGCATTTTGGAATATTGAAGAGGAAATGTCGATCACGGACAATTTTAA
Organism: Anoplophora glabripennis; assembly: GCF_000390285.2. Lineage (NCBI taxonomy): Eukaryota > Metazoa > Arthropoda > Insecta > Coleoptera > Cerambycidae > Anoplophora > Anoplophora glabripennis. Next base: position 142,209 of record NW_019417046.1, read on the forward strand.
ATTTTCAGACAGATATGTCAACTTAACGTCACATTAGTTTTTCAGTAATAGTGGTTCAAGGAACAACCAATCGCGGTGTTGTGGATTTACACGTCGTTTCGATAGAAATTAATTAGCCCAGTTACTGTAACTGAAAATATAGTAATACCTCCGAATTTTTTATAACTGCATCGATTTTTCTCAAAATTTAGAATTAGGCTCATCTTACCCACCCACTTCAAAACTTATATATGCGCTAGGTGTGCTTTTTGTTCTTAAGGAGTGAAAACCACCCCTTATTGGAAAAAAAAGAAAAAATACAAATTTAAGCATTTTATGTAATCAAATCTTTTTTATTTATGCAGTATGAGTAATTTCATGTGCTATCTAACATGAAACGTAATGTATCCCAAATTCTCAACCCGGAAAAACCTTTAAAAACCACCCCTTTGGATGAAAATAATATAAAAAAAAAATTTTCAACTTGAACCGTTTTAATCGTGCATTTTTCTCAAAGTAAAATTGATTTTTTGATTAAAAAATCTATTTTATGGATTGCAATTTTTCAACCCTTGAAAAATACCCCTTCTTCCGAAAATAAAATTATTATTGAAAGAGTAGAAACATTTTAAATGTGCATTCGTATTAAATAAACATTTATTCCCTTCTTATAAAATAATTTTGAATTGATTGCAACATTTCAACCCTTAAAAATTACCCCTTATATTTATATATTTATTTATATNTATTCTATGCATACAATAAATAAATTACATATTAAATAAAAATTTCAAGATTTTATTTAAACATTATTACCACGTAATTATTAAAACTAATACCTATTAACAGTGGATTGTGTTCCTATATCCTACCATCGATATTACTATTTACATGAGTATACAGTATAACAAATGTGAGAAATTTTAAGTAGTCGTAATAGACAGAAAAGGGCTTTATAATAATGAAATTTGATAATTGAATTCCTCTCATTTTGCTTTCTCGATTAAAAAAAAAATCATCAAAATCGGAGCCATGGAAGCCGAGATATTCAACACCGAAGCGCGCGCGCTTTTTTTTGAACGCACGATTTCAATTTCTATAATTCATCTCCTCCCCTCGGTTTTGCGGCACAAATGGTCGGCTTGACGGTATTCAATGAATTTTCATAAAAAAGCACACGTGCGATCATATTTATAAAAACACATACGGAAAGTTCTTGGAAAAACCTACCCAAATTCAATTTTTATTGTTTTTACATTATACATAGTTTTGCTGCATGCGCTTGTTGACTTTGACACTCGATATCTCGGAACTTATAGGACCGATTTGAACGTTCTTTTTTTCAAGTTAAGCGTCTTTCCGAGAACTGTTTTTTAGTACTTTGGTATATTTTCCAACCCGCAAAACCGCTTCACGAAAGTAATTGTTTATAAAGTCAAAATTTTTCTAACTTTTAAATTAGCTTCAAAAATTATTCAAAAAAATAAAATTGATATTCTAACGATTCTATATGATTGTTAAGGGATCCAAGTAAGTGTAAAAAAATCAGCGCAGATTAAAATGCCTAANCAAAAAACTTTATATAACATTTGTTACTTAAAATTGACTCCTCTATCGATTCCTGTGTTCATTTTGGGCGTAAAAATTTCCATCCCCAAGAAGGGGTGGTAACCACCCCCAGGGCAAAAGCACACTTCGGCACCGTATAAGTTTTGTTCCTAGAGGCATTCCCCACATTCAGTCAAAACTTCATATCAATCGGTTCAGTTATAATGAATTCGGAGGTAAAAACCCTGAGTAATTGGACTAATAGTTATTCAATCAATTCAAATATCCATATAAAGAAGTTTAATTTGACAGGTGCAGTTTTCATATGATTAACGAGCTATACCCTCTATCTTGTAACGCCTCCGAAAGAAAGACGCAAACATTTTTGACAGATACAAACTGTACCTCTCTGACCCCTCAGACCCGGCAATTTTTCCTCCGCTTTTTCAACGTGGAATTTCCACACTGCCGGGCGGCGTCTCCCGACGACTCGAATCGCGCGAACGAAGCCCGTTTCGTACCGGCGATGCCGCGAGCAGACGCCGCGACGCCCCGGCTCGAGCTTTCCCTCGCCCCGACCGACGAACGGTTTGTCTCCGTCAGCGTCCCAGAGTCCCAGAATTATCGGCGAGCTTTGTATCTATCGGCCCGGCAGCAACGCCAGAGGATCCAGTAGGCCGTGGGCTTGTCGCCCGGGGGCGGCAGAGGGAGGAGGCGTCCGTGTACAGGGGCTGATCAAAGTTGGCGCGACCGAGGCGCGAGGCTAATGAAATAGGGGAATATGTATTAGCACCAGGTCAGAATGGGCTCGATGCACGACAGGAAATCGATGGGGGGATGGTGTAACCGACCGCATTTTTTTAAATACGTCCTCGAATTTCACACCGTCGGATATACAACGTAATTAAGGTTTGGAATAGGGCGAATTTAAGGATGACGCACGGAATGATATGCGTTATACAATTTTTTATTTAATTTTTATTCATTCATTATGCTTTTATGAAGGTAAAACAAAGTCTTATTGCCACAGTAGTATAGTCATTGAAGATAAAAATCAGCTGTAACCTACGAAATCTTTGAACCCTTAAAAACTACCCCTGTGCAAAAAATAATGATAAAAAATTACTTTTTAAAGATTTGGAATGATTAAATCGTGCAATTATTTAAAATAAAAGTTACCTTATAGCTAATAAAATAATTTTTCCCTTTCAACCCCTAAAAACCACCAAACAACATTAACAAAAATTAAATTAACAAAATTGATAAAAAATTACTTTTTAAAAGCTTGGAATGTTTTAACGGTGCAATTATTTAAAATAAAAATTCCCCTCATTGCTTATGAAAGAATTTGTATCTCGTAACACTTTTCAACCCTTATAAATCACCCCTGTGCTAAAAAAATGATAAAAAGTTACGTTTTAAATCTTGGAATACTATAATTGTGCAATAGTTTAAAAATTTCCTTATATTGTTGGGCACTTGAATCCTAACATTTTGCTCCAAAAATGAGAAAGTCTATTTTTCTCCGAAAAAATGTCATTGATTTTTTTACCATAACTTGGTTAATTTTGAAGCTATAATATCCTACAAAAAAGCATTTTAAAGATAATTTCAAGAGCTGTAAGTAAGATCGTTTGCATATAAAACCTTTTAAGTCCTTCGTTTTTTTTAAGGGAAGGATCGAAGGACTCGAGACAGGTCGTTTTTTCACTAAGTGCTCATTTTGAAGGTTTTTTTGAGTACTACAAAAAAACTCCTAGAGCGTTACACACTTAAAATTAATCCTTTTTCCGTTACTTGACGTTGAATACATCGATTCGAGTATTCCCCCCAAAACAGGTCCCCTTCCACTAACCATATTTCGCTTTGTATAGGACGTACAACACTTTTTTAAAAACGATTCTCATTGTTTATTTATAAGCTACATTTTTGTTCATTACACTTTTTTAAATAAAATGCGTAGTTTTTGAGTTATTCGCGAAAAATACTTTGAAAAAGTGTTTTTTTTTTTCACTCAAAATTACAACTAAAAAACTATTGATTTCTCGAAAAAATTATTCGTATATTTTTTGCTCGAAATTTGATTCTCTATCGATTTCTAGCGTTATTTTTTAAAAAAAAAATTCCACCCCCGAGAAGGGGTGTCAACCCCCAACAGGGTGGAAGCGTCAATCGGCGCTATGTCGCTAATGTTCATTGACCTTTTCTCTAACTATCTGCCAAATTTCAACTCGATCGGTTCAGTTTCAAAGAAGGAAATAGTCCCTGAACTTAAATCTAATGACTAAAATATGATAAGAGAATAAAAATTCGTTTTTTTTTATTATTTATTTTTAGTAGTATATGTTGTCAATGACCTCTGACATTAATTTAGCTGAACTATACTACTGTCACTACATAAAGTAGAAAGGGATGCATTTAGGAAAATTAAAACAGGTAATAGTACCAAAAGGTTATAAAATTATAAACAAAGTACGGTAGGTTTTTACTCTATTTCCTTTTTTAGTCACTCGAGAAGCCAAATTTATCCAAAATTAAGCAGAATCCCATCCAGATGGCGTGGAAATTTTCTATTTAATAACATGTTTTATAATAACCTTTTCTGTAGAATTCTATCATCGAGAAACCATATTTTGTATTAAAAATAACTACATTTCTTCCACTGCAACATAAAAATAGAAAGAAAAATATACTTTACGACATTGTTATAGTCAGAAGCTGGGCCTTTACGGCAATTTTATTGGTCTGTGCACTCCGTTCCGACGCTTCGACCTTTATAAATTATTTTTATGTCGGTTTATATCGAAGGGAAGAATACGTATACAGGCACATCGATCAAATGCGCTGTAAACTTCAATACAAGCCGTAAGGTTAAAATATTTCCCCATCGAAGTACAATCTTCCTAAATAATAATTGCATAATTGCATTAATTTGCAAATTTCTCTCGTAGGGATTATACAAACAATTATTATTAATTGAAAAACACTGAAATCGTTAAATAATAATAATCTTTCAAAGAAATATATTTAATTTTTCTTTTAACGTCACCTTTGACAAAGACCAACACCAAGACTACAATTGGTGACCTTGGTCTTGACCTCGAGGATCCTTTTCAAGGTCATCTTGAATTAAAAAGTTTTCTTAGTTCCCTAAAGGTTTTGAGCCTTCCCGTATAAAAAAAACTCCCTGCACCAGCGGACGATCTCATGCTTGAATTACACAACTTTTTCAACGATCGTCGTATTACAGGGCTTGCAGTAACCTCTGTACTTTTAGTTATAAAAATAATTATCGAATACCCGTCGAGACGCCACGTCGTGCCTTGCACAGGGAATGACGGAGAGACTGCGAGGCGTACGGATTCGTTTTCTCTCTTCCTGAATGTTGGCAAGGATTTTCAGGACGCGAGAATTGTAAATTATACCCGGGGCGTTGAATTTTAAATATAGAACCCCTAAAAGTGGCATAAAGCGGGCGAGGGGCTGTTTAAAATTCAGAAATTCGCGGCTACGCCCTAAATTAGTGCTTAATTGTGGGTATTTCGCAATTTCTGGCGGATTCGTCGTTTGTGAAAACGTTACTTCGTCTAGACAATTCGCACGATATTCTTGGGATATAAAATAATTTATCTGTGGTGCTTACAATGTCATATACAAATACAAATCATTGATATTTGACGTAGACAATATTCCTAGAAAGATTTTTAGTAAATTGGTTGTTGCCAATCGTGAGATCAGTAGATCTACTCAAATCTCGGTAGATCTAGAAACACTGGGTACAGATAAACTTTTAAGAATACCAGAAACACCAGTGTTGTTGGCATAAAACATATAGTTTAGGGTGTGTGGTTGTTGCTGTTCGACTACCTTGTAGAGATCGACACTGGCGAACGTTTTTTAGGTTAATTTTTCTGCATCTTGCGTTGACAGCAAGATTTTTTACGTGTAAAATTATACTTTACATTATACTGTGCAAAAACATTGCACAAAATTTAATTTCCACAAATTTTATGTCTTAAAATGTCCAATTTTTACGATCTCAAAACTTACCCGATCAAGTTTCAATGCAATATGTTATATTTTATAAAGAACACGACAAAAACTTGTATCCGAAAAACAACAACAGTAGAAATAAATAAATAATTGACCTGTGATATCCTGGACTAAGAGTATTGATGAAATATTGAAAATAAGTCCGGACTAACATAATATCTGAATTAACGCTGCTGCCAAACCCGTCCAGGTTTCCAAATTTAGGCTTACACTCACCGTTCACGTGGTTCTCATCCCCTTCATTCGGATTCTCTGTATTTTTATCCTCCGTTGTTCCTCCGGCCCCTTCTTGGTTCTCCTTATTCTCGCTCTCGGCCAGGGGTACAGAATCCTTGCTAGTGTTGCAGCCCATCTTATTCTCTTATCTCTCACTTGACACTTTTTTGCTGATTTACCACTACAGATTTAAATCAACGTTCCGAGAACACTTCTTAATGAACCGCCTAGAGTTAACGAAATTCCTTAATTACGACGTACATCAATTTTAAACTGCTCAAAGTGTAGTTCCATGAAAGAAACGAATTTACTTAAATATTTTCGAGCAATTTAAAATTAATTTCGTAACAATTTATCTCTTTGAGATAAACAGAAAACCACAAGTCACTTTGTTAATTAAATATGAACCAGAACATGCAATTTTTAACCAACTTTACTACATTAACATATTTTTCCGTGCCTAAATTTACAGTTTGAAATTTTCTGTTTACCTCACAGCAGATTAATAAAACAGATAAGACAGATAAGTCTAGTTAAACATTCGGGCACTCACTCGATATATTTTTTTAACTAATTAGGTCCGTTTCGTATTAAGACACTTATTATCACTAATGAAATCGGTTAATTCGAAATTATTTCGCGGGTGCAGCCCAAGCAAGTACGTAAATATCCCGGGATAGAATTAAAAGAATGGCACGCACCCCTTGTTGAATGAATACGGACAAACAAGGGTGTTTCTCCCTGTTCATTTCAAAACATTCGCGATCAGAGCGTGCGCCCTATCGGACACTCGAAATGACTCATGAAAACGTTGCCTGATTTTGCATTTGGCGTGATTAATTGCAGCAGGAGATATTTATCGATTTCCGGAAGATATCGAAATGAAGAGAACGCCTCACCCTGTTATTAATTAAAAACAAATATGTATTGCATATCGCTGTGGTAGTCCTGTTCGTTATGCAACGCAATATACGCCAATGAAGCATCTTGGGTAGTAGCTCTTCCAATGTTTTCACTGGAATTATGGGCAGCGTTGATTAAACTTTAACCTTACTTTCAATTACTTTTAAGTATGCTTTTAAAAGAGTTGCTTTTAATTTTGTAATATATTCTTATTGTTATAAGCATGCGGCAACAGTGTTGTGATGAAAACATAAAATACTGAGGTGTAGTGGCATTTTCTAACCAGTGATCGTATTGTTTTGGTTTTGTAATAGTGTACAAATTAGTGACCCTCAACCACAGGAGAAGTAAAATAATTCAGCGCATCCAAACAGTTTTAATTCAAAATGGAGCGGGAGGATCAAACAACAAAAGTACTGTTTTATATATCCAAACTTATTTATCCAAAATATAACCCGTTTTGGTTTGTATTTTATATGTATTTATCATATTTTAAGATAATGAAAAGGAGATCAACGTATATTCTACAATCAAAACCGAATAAATACATTTTAGATTGCCTAAGTTGCGAACCAGATAGCTTCAATGACGTTAATAACACAGTTATTGTTCATGAACAAAATTTGTATAAAACGGATAGGATATTAAGATTATTTTGTGCGGAGAAACGGAAGTATAGAGTTATACGAGTATTACCTTCATCGTCATGTCAAAAAGATGAGCTTATTTGTTCAGAGACGTGTTACTACAATTTAATAAATTCTGGGTATGACACCGAATTAAGACTGTTAAGTTTTAATGAAGGTTTGGTGAAGTTTGCTGAGGAGATAGACGTCTCTCTAATAAGTAGCCCTCACGACATAAGCAATGCTGCAATCGACACCATTTTAGAAAAGTATTTTAAAACTCCCAAATTGTTAAATAAGGCCGACATATTGGAAATTAACGTTAAGTACTTCGCCCAGGAACTATTTTATGTGAACAACAAAATGAACCACGTGGAAAGTGTATATTTCAAGTGCAACAAAATACTTTTTCAAAATTGCGAGGTGGGGGCGGGTTATTTCTGTGCTATCGGTGAAACCGCCATTAGACAGTCGGCAAATGTGCAAAGTTTTATACCACCAACGCGTACTACGAGTGTAAAAAATAACTGTGACGGCTTCCAGGATGTACCCTTGTGCCCTTACGGGTTGCAGAGCTATTTGGAGAGTATCCAGAAGGCCGTGAGGCCTTTTCTTAAAAAAAGTAAGTTATTGACTTCGTGATGTTAATAGTTTTACGACTAATCCAAAGGACCACGCAATAATTACATTAAATGAATGTATGAATTGGGAAGGAACGGTTCCAAGGGATGATTTCTCGGAACCGTTCCAAGGAACGGTCCCGAAGAACCGTTGTAAAAAATTGTAAAAAAAAGATGTAAAAGTGGCTAAACACAGACAAACAAACCATCTGCCGGGGTCAGTATGGTAAAATCTGTTTTTATACTATCATTTTAGTAATTATATTTATTAAAATCAATTTTTTTGCATTTTTTTTATATACAGGGTGTTTCAGAAAGACCTCCCGTAAATTCAAGGGGGTGATAGTACGACAAAAAATAAGAATTTTTTGTCTTATGAATTATACGTCTATTTCCTCTTGTTTTCGAGATACAGAGCGACAAAATAAAATTTTTTAAATACAATTTTTACGAAAATTTCCAAACGGTGCCAAATATTTTTATGAAATTTGGTATTCCGGGGTTTTTAAGGACGCCAAATACACTGGTCTAATTATTTTTTGGATATTTCATAGAGGGCGTTACTTACGCTACATTTCTATTACACTTTAGGTTCTTATTTTTTTAAGGTTAGGTTTTTTACCATTTGGGCTCCAATTTCTAATGTACAATTTTATTTTTTAAAAATAACGTACTTTTGTTAGAACTTCCTAATGTGGACGGTTTTCGAGAAAAAAGGCTTTTAATTGAACTCTTACAATATTATGGTGAAGAAATAAATAAATGACTTTTCCCAAAGTAGGCTTATGTCAAAACTTATTGATGGATGTCTCATAAACAACTCATACATTCTTAATAATATTTTAAACTCTAATTAACTTTGTATCAAAATTTTAGTGATTGTTAGTGACTGTAGTTAGTAATGACTAATTACAGTCACTAAAATTTTCATATAAAATTAATTAGAGTTTAAAATATTACTGAGAATGATGCATTGTTTATGAGACATCCACCAATAAGTTTTGACATGAGCCTACTTTAAGAAAAGTCACTTATTTTCTTCACCGTAATTAAAAGCCTTTTTTCTCGAAAACCATCCACATTAGGAAATTCTAACAAGAGTACATTATTTTTGGAAAATAAAATTGTACATTAGAAATCGGAGCCCGAAAAAGCTAACCTCAAAATAATTAGAATTTAAAAATGTAATAGAAATGTAGCATAACTAGTGCCCTCTATAAAATATACAAAGAATAATTAGACCAGCGTATTTAAAAAACCCGGAATTCTATTTAAAAATTTTATTTTGTCGCTTTGTATCTCGAAAACAAGAGGAGATAGACAATATAGCTCATAAGACAAAAAATTCTTATTTTTTGTCATACTATCGCCCCCTGAATTTAAGGGAGGTTTTTCTGAAACACCCTGTATAAATCTAATATTTCATATCTATATTTAATAATAACACAAGACACATTTCCAGGCATTTTCCATGTGATATTCCTGGAAAGTACACAATTAAATAAATTGTTCGCAGAATGTCATACAAAATATTAAAATATTCAATTTACTATACATGACTTATTTATTGGACCTAATCTTCTTCAAGTAGCATTTTTTACAGCTGCAAAGTTAAACCTGAAATAAAATACAGGGCGATTCCTGATATAGGGTGTCAGAGAAAAATTTTTTTTCAGTTTTTTTATGTCTCAGGAACCATTTGATATACAGAACTGAAATTTTGTACACGTATTATCATTAATATTAGCTACTTTTGAGCGCTAATTCAATTTTTATTCATATGACAGTGGCGGAGATTTGAGAATTGCCTGAGGTCCTTTTGCCTTTAAATTTTTACAACTGTGGGAAAATTGGCATTTTGCAAGCATATTTTAAACCACCAATGTTTTCTACTTAAAAAAAGGTATCCATCATTAAAAGCTCTACGTCTTTGTAGAGTGTGATGTTGGATATTTCCATGAAATAAAACGTTAACGGGTCACCCTATACTTTACATCTCGATTTTTAGGTAAGCTTAGCTTATATCCGTCATTTCTCCTGCAAGGCGAAAGAGGATGCGGCAAAGAAATTTTAGTATCCTCGCTCGCGCGTCAAATGGGCATGCACTTTTATAAAATCGACAATTCCGATTTAGCGGCCAACATTTACGCCCAAAACGAGACGAGGATCCGAAATGCGTTTTTCAATGCTAAAATGGCAGCGCCTTGCGTAATATCCATCCACAATTTCGAGGTAAGAGTATTACCTAATAAGCCTTCATTGTCCCAGTAACTATTTTTTTTCCTGTAGAATTTTGGAAAAAACAATGAGGGCGAGTACGACGACCGAATAATGGACTTTTTTGCCAAGGAATTAAACACTTTATTCCAAAACAATCCTTTCCCGGTCGTCCTATTCGGTTGTAGCAATTCTAAGACCATTCCCGCAGACCTCAAGAAGCTCTTCTTGGAGACCTTCGAAATCGACACTCCGGACGCTGCGCAAAGAGAAGAAAACTTAAGGTGGATCTTGGGTGCCAAAACCAGTGCAGATTTAAGCGAGGTCGCCAATAAGACTCACGGGTTTTTCTTTGAGGATTTGAAAGCCCTCGTATACTACGCGGAATCGAATAAAAAATCAGAAAACAACGAAAACAATCGTTTAGTTACTGACGAACATTTCGCTTTGGCAATAGGTGACCGTTGCTTCCCATTACCTTTTTGTTTAAAAACTGATCATTACAAAATGTTACAGATTACATGCAGGGGAACTACAATGAAAGCATAGGAGCGCCCAGAGTGCCCAAAGTCCAATGGGCGGATGTAGGAGGCTTGAGCGACGTAAAGGAAGAAATTATCAAAACGATCAACCTACCCCTGAAACATCCACAGCTGTTGGAAAATTCCGGCTTAAAAAGATCCGGTAAGGACCATTAATAAGAATGACAGAGGTGTACCGGAATTGTTACAGGTATCTTGTTGTTTGGGCCACCGGGTACGGGAAAAACTTTGATCGCCAAGGCTGTGGCGACGGAATGCAGCCTTTGTTTTCTCTCCGTGAAAGGTCCCGAATTGTTGAACATGTACGTGGGCCAGTCGGAGCAAAACGTGCGGGACGGTAAGTGCCAAATTATTTACTTATCAGATACAGATATTAATTTCTACTATAGACCGATCGAAAACGAAAAAAAATAAATAAATGCTTCAGCAGGGGCGGCGAAGGGTTGATTAGGGGGGTTGAAACGATATGAAAAATTGTATCATTGGGATTTCTGGCGAATGTTGAAATCAAACAAAAAAGTATCTAATATAAAAGTTGTAGATCATGCAAAAATCTACAACTTTTGTAGAGGTCAGTTTTTAACATAACCTCAAAATTTCCGAGAAAAATTCGAAAAACAGTTTTTTTTTCTGATTTTTCGTTTTTTATTTCTCATTTCCGCAAAAATAATTTAATTTTGACGAAACTTGGTGAAAGTATACCTTTTTCTGTCATATATAACCTCAATTTTTTTTAGATAAAAAAATCTATAAATTTCTGAGATATTCATTTTTTTCGGACTGAAACACTTTTTTTTCAAAGAAAAATTCTTCTTAAAAAATCATAGTACAGAGTTCTGCCGGTAATCATTTTTTTCGTTTGGACATATACTTTTTGGTGAAATAAAAAAATTTGTAATCACAGTTCAAAAACATGCTCAAAAATGCAAAAAAGTAAAAAATTACTTGCGGCAATAAATTTTTTCAGTAAGTGTTGATAATTTGTTTAAATTTAAAAAAAAAATCAAAAACTGATTAGATGACCCAAAACTATTTTTGTACAGTATTGCTATAAACAAAAGTCGAATAGTGAATAAATAAAATAAATATTTTTTTTTCCATAGGATCGATTAGTGTACTTATTTTTTTTAAAGTTTGATGAATTCATAGATATACAGTGTGTCCAAGATAAGGATGGGATAGCATTAGGATCTAGAAAACGGTAAGAGATACGGGGTGGCCCGGATTAGAAAAAAGTTGTGTTTTTTTTATACCTAACAATATGCTGTTTAGAAAGTTTTAAGATTCCGGAAATTTTGCAAAATTGTTTAAGTTTTTCTGGCTTTATTTGAAAACGATTTTTAAAATAAATTACATACTTACATGCCACTTTTTTCACTCTATACAATGGTGTCAACATTTTTGCAATCCGACGTTTCGTCTTCGAGGGGCCATCATCGGGTTAATTTTTTTTAATTACGTCATAGCTATTTTTATGACAAAATCTAAAGCCATTTTTAATTCTAAATTAGAGAATATTACTATTGTAATCTGTTAAAAAGTTTTTAGCTTGTTTTAGCTATAATTTAAAATTTTTACCGAGTACGGCTCTGAACGTTTTCAAAATATCTATCGGAGGAAGTCACAACAGTATAAAAGTCAATACCGCACAAAATATCCAACGATTTTTTACTACAATACTAATTAGAAATAATAAAATATTTCATAAATTCGTATTATTTTTTTTATTAAGTACAACTTTTTAAATTTATGGATTAAAAAAAATTGTTGAATATTTTGTGTTGTATTGACTTCTATTCTCTCCTCTCTCTCTCTCTCTGTCTCTCTTCCAATAGATACAGTTATTTTGAAAGCGTTCGGAGCCGTACTTAGGAAAAATATTTTTAATGATAGCTAAAAACCCTTTTAAACGATTACAATAGTAATATCATCTAATACAGAATTAAAAATGACTAGATTTTGTCATAAAAATAGCAGCGATATATTTAAAAACATTAATCTGATGATGGCCCCCTCGAAGACGAAACGTCGGATTGTAAAAATGTTGATGCCATTCATTGGATAGAACGAAAAAAGTGGAATTGTAAATATGCAATTTATTTTAAAAATCGATTTCAAATAAAGCCAGAAAAAAATAAAACGATTTTACAAAATTTCGGGTTTTCGGATTTCGCGTCAACAGTAGGCTTTGCAGTTAATACTTTGTATTGCTGAAATCTCAAATCATATAGAGATAATTTATCATTTGTGTATTTGTAATTCGACTTAGATGTTTATAGCAATACTCTACAAAAATAAAGTTTTGGGTCAAACAATCACACAGTTTTTTTTTTATTTTTTTCCGTAGAATTGTATGGTGTAATCAGTTTTTGAATGTTTTTTAATTTAAACAAATTATCAACAATTACTGAAAAATTCATTGTTGCAAATCATTTTTTACTTTTTTGCATTTTTCAGCATGTTTTTGAACAGCGATTACAAATTTTTTTATTTTACCAAAAAGTATATGTCAAAACGAAAAAAATGATTACCGGCAGAACTCTGTATGATGATTTTTTTAAGTAGAATTTTTCTTTGAAAAGAAAGTGTTTCACGCCGAAAAATATGAATATCTCAGAATCTTCTTGATTTTTTTATCTAAAAAAATTTGAGGTTATTTAAGGCAGAGAAAAGTATACTTTCACCAAGTTTCGTCAAAATTAAATTATTTTTGCGGAAATGAGAAATAAAAACGAAAAATCAGAAAAAAAACTGTTTTTCGCATTTTTCTCGGAAATTTTGAAGTTATGTTAAAAATTGACCTCTACAAAAGTTGTAGATTTTTGCACGATCTACAACTTTTGTATTAGATACTTTTTTGTTTGACGTCAACTTTCACCAGAAATCCCAATGATACAATTTTTCATAACTTTTCAACCCCCCAAATCAACCCTCCGCCGCCCCTGCTCACGCACTTATTTTTTTAGGTTTATTATAAGCCCTTTTAGCATTTCCACTTATAAAAGTCTGAGTAACAAATTTTTTTTCTCCAAGTGTAAATGCTGTGCAATTCTGCTGCATTTGCGTTGAGACTTCCCTCCGAACGGAGGAAATTAATGATACCCCGAACGTCAATCGCATATTCCTAAACTTTTCAGTGTTCGAGAGAGCCCGCCAGGCCTCCCCCTGCATCATATTCTTCGACGAACTGGACTCCCTGGCCCCCAACAGGGGCATGTCCGGTGACTCAGGCGGTGTGATGGACAGGGTGGTGTCGCAACTCCTAGCCGAGATGGATGGATTGAATGACTCAGCTACAGTTTTCGTCATAGGTAAGGACTTTGCGGCGCTCGGGGAAATCTGACTTGCGGATTTAACCGGGAACTTGCACATTTTGTATCGATTGTACCCGCTTGGTGTATTTCAGGAGCCACGAATCGTCCGGATTTGATAGATCCGGCCCTGCTGCGCCCGGGCAGGTTCGACAAGCTCCTCTACGTCGGGCCTTGTACTGACGAGGCCTCCAAAATTTCAGTACTGAAAGCGTTGACTAGAAAGTAAGCCGATTTAATCCATTTTACAAACAAATGCTGAGGAATTTCACATTTCTAGGTTTACACTCGAAGAAAACGTCGATCTGACGGAGGTAGTTCGAATATGCCCCCCGAATATCACAGGGGCGGACTTCTACGGCATTTGCTCCGTTGCTTGGTCGTCGGCCGTCAGGAGGTTGATAGAGAGCGTTGAAAGAGGTAAGGAGGGCGTAAATCGGTAGCGTGACGAAGCTGGAGTAGTTTTTATTTGATTACAAGTTGCATTTTATTGTTGGCGTCAATTTTTTAGGTGATGTAGAAGCGGAAAGTCTGTCACAGGCCGACGTCGCGGTTGGTTTTGAAGATTTCAATAATGCCGTCGTTAATACCAAACCTTCAGTTGGTGCCGAGGATTTGGTGTATTTCGAACAATTAAAAAACGAACTGAGCCCTCGAGGCTCGAGGTACTAACAAGTTTGCGTGTATCTTTTGTCGTGATTTATTCTTTCGATATCGAAGTCATATTTAAATATATGTAGAAAGCTTTGAAGTGATTAAAAAAACACAGATTTTATCGTTTAAATTTTAAGCAAGTTAAAAAAATTCTTCTACCCCTTCAACGGCCGAGCGTAATAAAAATATTAGCTATTTTTCTTTACCTACCATTAATTTTAACTTTTTTTGTACAAAAAAATGTATTCATATTTTTGAGAAAAAGAAAAATAAACATTTATTTATGATTTATTCATTATGCTCTTATACAGGGTGGGCCACCAGTAACGCCTCGGTCGCTAGTGACCAAACGGCAAATGTTACAGAAACCTGTATAGGTGGGTATGTGTAGGTTGATTACGGCTACATTTTAAAAATATTTTGAGATATACAGGGTGTCCAGGAAAAGCGTACCATATCAAAGTTATGTTTTTTTAAATGGAACACCCTGTATTTTACTGCATTTTTGAAAGCACCGTAAAAAAATAGGTGAACTTTATTAAAGGTTCTGCATACCTAGGACTTACAGTTTGTGAGATATTTCAATTTAAGTGAAAATGCAGGC
>NW_019417046.1:158014-178989 GCF_000390285.2 Anoplophora glabripennis
CTTAAAATTATTTTTTTATTGCTAATATTAAATTTCTACGCTAAGTCTGCATTTTCACTAAAATTGAAATATCTCACAAACTGTAAGTCCTAGGTATGCAGAACCTTTAATAAAGTTCACCTATTTTTTTACGGTGCTTTCAAAAATGCAGTAAAATACAGGGTGTTCCATTTAAAAAAACATAACTTTGATATGGTACGCTTTTCCTGGACACCCTGTATATTTCAAAATATTTTTAAAATGTAGCCGTAATCAACCTACACATACCCACCTAAACAGGTTTCTGTAACATTTGCCGATTGATCACTAGCGACCGAGGCGTTACTGGTGGCCCACCCTGTATACAGGGTGTTTGGTAAGTCGATGCATTCCTTGCAGGAAGTAATAGTATTTCGAAAACGCTTTAATAAAAATACGCAAATTTATAAATATTGAGGAAACAGCTCAGAATATGTTAATGAAATTTTACAAGTTTTGATAATTAACAACAAAACATATTTTCATAAGACACGAAAAAAAATATTAGTTTTTTTTGGGCCACCCTACTATGTATGTTTTCAACCACGAAAATTGAATAATTTCAAATATTTCGAATTTTCACCACCAAGAACGGCGATGACAACATTTTTAAAATAATGGCGATGTTCCGCATGGTACTAGCTATGTCCTGTACACATTTAGTTTCGCTCAACTCACTCGGTTTCAAAAATACAATACCTATATGTACGTTTTCAGCCACGAAATTTGAATAATTCTACATTTTTCGAATTTTCACCACCAAGAACGGCGGTGACAACATTTTTAAAATTATGGCGATGTTTCGCATCGTATTAGCTATGTCTTGTACAAATTTAATTTCGGTTTCTTTGGCTTTTCAATGAAGAAAAAATTACAAAAATAACCTCAAAAATTAAATATTTTAATATTTGTAATAAATCTTGCACAACCGCATAATTTTTCGAAACTATTATAGAATAGTCTCAAATTTTTGTAAAAAAAGCCTTATCATTTATGTATCTGGTGGCGAGATAAAGATCTAGTTTCGGTCAAAATATGCCTTTGACTGACCGGATTTTAAATTTTCGCTCAACTAAACTAACAAAACTTACAGNTTTTTCGAAACTATTATAGAATAGTCTCAAATTTTTGTAAAAAAAGCCTTATCATTTATGTATCTGGTGGCGAGATAAAGATCTAGTTTCGGTCAAAATATGCCTTTGACTGACCGGATTTTAAATTTTCGCTCAACTAAACTAACAAAACTTACAGGTACTCGAAAATGTCGTATTTAATTGAAATTTTATTAATCTGTATCCGTTTTTTTTTTTTTTGGATTTGTATCAGGGAATGGTAATTTTAATCATTTTTCCCTTTAAAAACAAAGACTTACTTTCATAAAAACATTTATTTAAAAAAATACAATAAATATTGTCTTACACAAGTAAATCACGTGGGAACACAGTACAAATTGCATTAAAAACATCTCTTAATCACAGCCAAAGAAATATACTAACCCATTTTCTCGTAGGTCAGTTACATAATGGGTGAATATATTTTACAAAGTGTTACTGGATATACAGGGTGATCCATTAACGGTTTGGTGCGGCTGTATATTGGAAACTAGACGTGCTACAAAATTTCAAGACGGCGTCCTTTATACTGACGTTGCTATGGTAATAAAAAAAAAGTTGAAACAAAACTTGTGAAGAGTTTGACAATGTATCTAAAAAGTGTATTTTCAACTTGGGTTATATAAGCGAAATTTCGAAAAAACGACAATTTTCTGTAACACTATAGCAGTTGCGCCCTCTAGCGGCAAAGTTACAAACTTGAAAATATTTTAAATCAATTTCGTTTGGTCATATTTGTTCCTAGATTTTTCGCCCCATGATCGTATCACGTCGAGTTTCCCATGTACCGTTAATGGATCACCCTGTATATACAATGCTTATCATATCGTGAGTTTGCATCCTGTTTGGGTTGCCAAATAAAACCGCGAAGCCTTAAATAACCCGACTGCTACCAGTGGCGTACCTGTTTAATTATTATTCAAAATCACAAAATCTAAAGGCAGCGCCACACGATAACGTCGATCACGCACTGATTTTCAGGACTTAAATTTTTAAATCAAAATCTAACTAAACTATAGCTAAAATTTATTACTTTTCTTCGTTGAATGAATTAGGCGAAGCTTCCTCGGGACCAAATCCTAACCTCAATCTATATATTCCCTCGAAGGTGCAAAATTGTTCGATTTGGCAACAGAATTAGTGTTAGAGCTATCAGTTAAATACACGCAATAAGTTATTTAACAACTATAGAGGAGCAGTCGTACGGCCGATTTTTTTTTTATATCACATTGAAAAATTCACGAGAAAAACTACCCGTTACATTAAGTGACTAACCAACCACCGTTCTACTTGCTGCTGATGGGGATGGGTGTGTATCACGCTTCTTTGCCGTAAGTGGTATATCTGTAGCACCAAAAGTGGACCTCGTCTTCTTCGTTGCAGCACATTGGGTACACTATGGGGGACTTGGTCTGTTTGGCGCAACGCTGGCAGATTTCGATTTTCTTCGACTGAAAAAAAAAGAAAGGACGTAAAAAATAAGATAAACGGGTCATTAAGACGAAAAGAACATCTTTATTGTAATATACCATAG
Organism: Anoplophora glabripennis; assembly: GCF_000390285.2. Lineage (NCBI taxonomy): Eukaryota > Metazoa > Arthropoda > Insecta > Coleoptera > Cerambycidae > Anoplophora > Anoplophora glabripennis. Next base: position 160,679 of record NW_019417046.1, read on the forward strand.
GCATAGATTCGGGATAAGAGATCCGGTTGAAATCTAGCTGCAAATGAACTTTTCCTGGAGGTGATGCCACTAGAAATGTGACATATTATCTTTGCTCCCGGCGCCCGAAAAAAAAAATACTCGCTTGATAAATCCGGTTATAAATAATCGGCTAGGGGTCAGCTATATTTCCCGCAATGCCTCCTCCGATTAGATAAGCCCGATACCAAAATACACCTCCACTTGTGGCATATCACCGCGTTAAAAAGTTTACTGGAATTTACGAATAAGGATAGCAGGGTCGCGAAAAATGAATATCCTCACACATCTGCTTCGTTGTGTTATTTGTAGATAAAAACTATCAATAGTTGTTACAAAATTAAAGTCCATAATGTGAAACAAAATATTTACTTCATAGTATCTCGAGAATTACTCATCAAATTGGTCTGTAAATACTTATTTTTGTATCTAGAATGTAAATAAAAAAATAAGCCAATTGTGTTATTACAACAATTTAATTTATATTTGAATCGAGACGGTTTAGGCGCGGTGACTATCATAGCGACAGCAACCTAATAAACTAAAAATAAAAATTGGTTGTTTGAAAAAATAATGTCAGAATTATATATTGTAATTCATATTCTAAGTGTTTAATTCTAATTCAAAATGAGCTCGGAAAGCGAAGACGAGCATTTACCGGGGGAAGTATTGGAAGCTGCACAAAGTGCTGTTTAAATAAAATAAAAGCTAATTTTTTCGACCATTTTGAGATTTGAATGTTTGTTGCTCAAATCGAAAAAATGTGTTAGAAAAGAAATATATATTTTTTGAAATAATTTTGTTTTAACTTACATCTGCGTTGTCGCAGCCATAAGCGCTGGAAGCCCACTCACCACTAGGCCTGGCCATCGTTTGCCTCATTACCAAAATCAGGAATATAATGTAGACGACCAAAACTGACTGAAAATAAAAAGAATATTAAATTGTGTATCTGTGCAATATACCAAACAAGTTTCAGATAGATTGAGGAACCGAATATGGTTGAAAATTTATCACAGTTCGTTAATCCAATTATTTCTTTGCTCTGTCATAAAGTGGCATCTATACGGAAGCGTTTTTTTGTCAACTTTAACGCTCTTTAGCGTTCAATTTAGTTAAATCTGCTTATTTCGATCGCAGGACATGTGGTAGCTCTACAAACTGTTAAGAGTTAGTACGTTTAAAAAGAGGACACCCTGTAGTAATAACCCGTAACTAGAACCGTCCCTGGGCACCGTCCTGTCCATTTTCGGAAGGAGACAGTCGACAGTGCAAGTGATTAAATCCTAGTACGAGGAGTTATGTAACAATCGTTATTCGTAGCGACTCGCGGACAGAACGGCGTATGCCTAGGCATTTATCAGTTACTAAATACCAATTAGTTTAATTAAGACTATCTATCGGAGATAACCGAGAAGAAAACATACTTAATGATTTTACTGCCCGTGTTAGCATTCTTGTTTTCGAACTCATTTCTTTTTTAAGTAAGTATAAATAATCCTGTCGGTAGAAAAATATTTTTATCGGAATCACGCCGCGGTCACATTGCCCAAATTGCCTTGCGTGTTTTTCTCCTGCGGTCCCGAAGACGTACAGGGTGGCGGTGTTTCGCGGCCCAACAAGCAAAATCGTCGTAGGATGTTTGTTTAAACGTCCGGATGTGATCGTGTTAAAGCCAATGGATATTTACATGTTTCCAATAACGTTGCTTCGAATGACATAGAAAGTACGTGAATTTCTCGCTTATTTTCGAAATCTGTCGTATTGTTAACTGAGCAAACCGTGAAAACGCATTTGTATGCACTTGTATGTTTCTAAATCTTCTATTTTTTCAAGTCCATGTTCCAGCTGTCGCTATAGTCTGATTAGTCTAATCACTGAAAGCGAAAATAAAGTGAAAGCTCCCAATTTTTTCCTGAAAATTTGCAAACAAGCTCGTCTGACCCCCACTTCAAAAGTTATATTGTCTAGATGTGTGCTTTTTTCTATTTGGGGGTGAAAAAACGCGAAAATCGTAGATTTACGTATTTTAAAGATTCAATTCATGTTCAAATATGTTGGAAAAAAGAGATGAAAATACCGTACTTTTCGTGAATGATCCAAGTTCATAAACGAAAAAAATATTTCATCTCGAGTTGAAATTGCTATTTTTTCGACTCGCATATAATTTTGTGTTCGATGTAATTCAAATCGGGATATAATACAGCGAATTATTGATACATTTTTTTAGTCAGTTCCACATTGCAACACTTGCAAAGTTGCTACTGTCACATTGAAGATAACATTTGTCAAATCCAATGTACAAGAACCACAGTACAAAATTTCCAACCTATTGGATTGAATGGTTTCTATAGATTTCTGTTTTACATCATTTTTTTATTAAGATTTTTTATGCTAAAGCATAAGTTTGTTTCATTTCCCAATAAACCATCAATTTTTTTTGTATTTATGTACATTGCCCTTAAAATTACCTATTTTACCGTAAAAAACCTTGATAAAAAATTGTTCTCTTCTGCAATTAAAAAAAAAAATCGTTTTTCACTGGTAAATTTCGATTGTCGAGAGCATACCGAGGATCTAGTTACCTTAAGCATGGAAGACATGATGCGGCGAAGAAAAAATAACAAAACACACACTGTCGGTCGATGGCTTCGAAATCACAACTCGACTCGCGAAAGCTGAATGTTTAGTATCACTAAAATGCCATCTATTAATTTATATATGGATCCCAATCGGTTAAAAGTCCAAGAGGTGATAAGCCCCATAGCTAGATCACACACAGCAGTAGGAAGTAATCGTTTGGTATTGCGAGACGTGGCTTTCCTTTTCCAGGAAGCTGGAATCGCGCGCCTCTTTTATTTTTACGCCGCTTTTCGTATCTTATTTTCGAGCTTTGTTTATTTCCATCGAGTAAACGCCTTGTTAATTTTGTTATTGTTTGCGCTCCGCTATCTCCAGACATATTTGGCTCCTATTTTTATGCGATCGTCGTTTATTTTTGTCCGTTTCTAACGCGGCCTTCTGCCTAGGAATGTCGTTGATGCAACTTGTTTACAATTGGGCGTTTTTTCGACTTTTCCTGATCCCCGGTCCAAGGGTTCAGCGTTAATGTAAATACAAGTGCCAGTTTTTACAAAAAAAAGATCACACTATAAGAGCCGCCCGCCACTTCTGTTTTGAGCATTTGTGTTTTAAAATATTGTTTGTTAGGCAGTTATTTAGCATCATTTTCAGTGTTTTTTTTCTATCGAGATGTTCTGGAGCGTCCAGTCCAACAACCATTTTTCGAAAATTGCTTGGAAATATTCAAGATTTGACGTGACAAATTATAAATTTCTAAAATTTGAGGATGTTACTTTTTGTAAACGAGTTTAAAAATTAATTTAGGGGAACATTGGTAGTAGGGCAAGCAAATAAGATTTTTACTCGAAAAAATTCCTATCCGCGAGATTATTGTAAAATCGTCTAAAAGAACATAATACAAGACATTTCTCATCTCGTGAGTCAAAAACTTTTATTCGCTAACTTTTCTATTTAAACAAGTAAGTGAGGAAATCAGTTTTTTCACTTTGCAGGGAAAACCATCAATTTTAGCGAAAAGTGACTCACAGACAGCTTATAGGGAGGAAAATTGTCACAAAAATTATTGTTAAACGAAATATTAATTAAAATTTAAATTTCGGAATTATTTTACTATTATTAAATAAATAAATGAAGCTATCGTTCATTTAAAAAGTTATTTTTTTTTACATATTAAGGCAAAGTAAACTTGTTTTTTCAATATTTTGTTAGCTATTTAATTACGATTTAAATGTAAAATTAAAGTAAAAATTCACAAATTATTTTCAAATTATTATTTATTGTTAAAAGATTTAAAAAAGAATAAAAAGCANATTATTGTAAAATTGTCTAAAGGAACATAATACAAGACATCTCTCGTCTCGTGAGTCAAAAACTTTTATTAGCTAACTTTTCTATTTAAACAAATAAGTGAGGAAAACAGTTTTTTCACTTTGCAGGGAAAACCATCAATTTTAGCGAAAAGTGACTCTCAGACAGCTTGTAGGGAGTAAAATTATCTACAAAATGAGACATGTTAAATTAAAATCGGTTAATAAATAAAAAAGTTATTGCAAAAAACAAGAAAAGTGCCCATTTTTTCATTTGTTTATAACTATCGCATTTATTGTTAAAATTTTATAAAACCTATGACAAATTGAGGGTTTTGTCATACTTCAAAAGTGTTCCAAAAATGGGCGCTGTAGGTGCAATAGTTTTCGCACAATTCAATTTGTTCATAACGGAATCTCCAAAAATTCTGAACTTTAAGCCTCTGTACAGACGTTAATTTTCTATCAAACATGATTCTGAAAGCATCATTGTAATCTTAAAGACGTAATTAAGCGACCTATTAAAAAATATCATCGTTTTTGACATTAACATTCTCAAATTGTACATTCAAAAACCGAGCGTTTTTCGCCTATAAACAATTTGAATAAAATTGTTGCTATTTATGCTACCTCACCAAAAATAGATTCAATGGATAGCTGGCAAAAAAATACAAATTTTTTTAAATAAATCACCCTCTACGACCAACAAACAGGAGCCAAGATAAGATTTTTTTTTAAATCGTAGTGCAATTGTTTATAAACATTAAGACTTGAATTTGATGAACGATAGCTTCATTTATTTATTTAATAAAAGTAAAATAAATCCGAAATTGAAATTTTAATTAGTATTTCGTTTAACAATAATTTTTGTGACATTTTTTTAATTAAAAAAAAATTCAGTATGAAAGATGCATTTTTTCCGGGGTTCAGGGTTATTCTACGAATTCGTAAATATGCCTATTGTTATTTTTTCCGTCGAGCTACCCCTGTTTAAAAAAAAATAAGTTTCTATGATGAATAGAAGCCGAGATATTGCAAAATTTTACAGCGCGCATCAATTTGAACTTGGATTTCACCGGACATTTTACTTAGCAAGTACATTCTCTTTGAAGGGCTCGTGAGTCGTTAATTTTCCACATTTTTTCAATGCAATTCACGGGAAATCGTAGTTTACGTCGTAAACTTTATTTTGCGAAAAATTCAAATCTTAATGTTTATAAACAATTGCACTACGATTTTTTTTATTAATTCTTATCTAGGCTCCTGTTTGTTGGTCGTAGAGTGTTTTTTTTTTAATTAAAAATTCATTTTATTCAAATTGTTTATAAGCGAAAAACGCACGGTTTTTTAATGCGCAATTTGAGAATGTTAATGTCAAAAAACCGATGATATTTTTTAATAGGTCGCTTAATTGCGTCTTTAAGATTACAATGACGCTTTAAGAATCATGTTTGGTTGAAAATTAACGCCTGTACAGAGGCTTAAAGTTAGTTCATAACTTTTGGAGCTTCCGTTATAAACAAATTGAATTGTGCGAAAACTATTGCACCTGCAGCGCCCACTTTTGGCACACTTTTAAAGTATGACAAAACCCTCAACTTGTCATAGTTTTTATAAAATTTTAACACTAAATGCGATAGTTATAAACAAATTAAAAAATGGGCACTTTTCTTGTTTTTTTTTGCAATAACTTTTTTGTTTACTAACCGATTTTAATTTAACAAGTCTTATTTTGTAGATAATTTTATTCCCTACAAGTTGTCTGAAAGTCACTTTTCGCTAAAAATGACGGTTTTCCCAGCAAAGTGAAAAAATTGTTTTCTTCACTGATTTATTTAAATAGAAAAGTTAGCTAATAAAATTTTTTGACTCGCGACATGAGAGATGTCTTGTATTATGTTCCTTTAGACAATTTTACAATAATCTCGCGGATAGGACTTTTTTCGAGTTTCTCTTTTATTTTCGCTAATTGTCCTGGTGTAAGATAAATAGTGAATAAATTGTATCTCCAATAGAAAAGGATGATTCAAAGTAACAACCTCCAGGAACTCACGCTGTATGGACTTTTAGAATTCCCCTTGGGTGTCCGCTATTAGAAGGTACCTACTTTATAAACAAATTTATTTCTTGCTGTCGTAAACTCTGTTTTATGCAGAGTAGTAGTAGAAGAAAAGTTTGCTTGGTTGCTCGGTATTATGCTGCGCTAAAGATCTTTCTAGCAGTTCGCTGTGGAAGTCGACCGGTTGTTGCCTAGCGTGGTGGAGAGGCCCGCCTAAACACGCCCGTGGTACATGACAAATCAGTGATTACGGGGCTACGCAACTTTTATTCCACAGAGGTCGGCTAGTGTTGCTGGCGTGGGTGTTATTTTTCGAAAAGTCCAGATAATGCGAAAGAAAACAGCGAGGTAATTAACGTGCCTCTATTAATCATCGTTTGAACAACAAGCAATTTGCGCGTCTGGCTCCCGAGGTATTTTTAAACCAAAAAAATACCTAATTATCGCAATTAATTGGGTCCATTTGCACAATCTACGCGATTTTTCCGAATCCGCTTAGCTGGCGCGAGTGTTGGGGTTATCTCGATAGTTTTGGTTTGCCGGGAAATCGAAGAAATCCGTTACAGAATATCAAACTGTATGTCTCTATGCCTTTTCAGGTTTTTCCATTGTGATTAGTAACATAAAAAGAATTACGAACTCGATATTACATTGATTTTATTGATATTATAGACTGCAGGTGTCATAGAAAACTATATTGCCTGTACACAATCAAATAAACTGAATCAGCTAAAATATTCTAGGAAAAATATTGAACGAAAATAATAACAATAAGACCAAAATATGTCTGGAGATACCGAGCCTGAACAAACAACGATAAAATTAATATATTAATTGACAAAAAAAAAACAGAATTCTCCAAATTTGCTTTAAAATTAATCCCCTTGGAATTCCAGTAAATTGTTTATTAAACTTGATATCTAGTACCAAAAGAACCTCAAATATTTCATATGATGCGCCAATTTTCTTAGTTTTTCTCAAACACATTACGAGAAAGTGGAATATAGGTTCCTAAAATCTAATCAACTACCATTATTTTCTTTGTTTGCAATTTGGATTTGACGAAGTTTTACTTTGGGATCCCAGTAACGTAATACTTATTTTTAAAAGTGCTGGTAACGTTTTAGATTTGAATATTAAATATTTTAAGTGACGATCGTCGTTAAATGAGCACGAATTATTTTTATTCTAGAATAAATAAGCGGAAATATGCAAAAACCTTTGTCGGTATCAACACAAAAAGTGCGACAATTTCTTTTCATGCAAATTTATTTTTCAAACACAAAACACAATACGACCGTTTTTGTATTATGACCTTGGTCAAATAAATCAGCTGGCACAGTTCGTTTAGGGAAATTATACAACAAACAAACGTGTGAAAAATTATGAAATTTTCAACATTTCGTCATTGGGAAAATGAAATATTACCTTCTCTCGGGGTTTCTAGTGAGACATTAAGGATTTTATTAATAGACCAAGAAATAAAGGTGAAAAATCATGGAGAACTCGTAAAAATGGGCTCGATCGGTCAAATAGTTTCTGCAAAATGCTACTGGCGCGTACCCTTATTTTGACGGGCTCTGGATCGATCAATTATGGGCAAATTCAATTAAAATTAACAGGGTATAAAGTTTAAACCTTCATTTACAAAATGTTAAAATTTCAGGTCTTAATGTTTATAACAAATTGTTCTGTGATTAAAAAAAAAATGCTAACTCCGGACCTATTGCTATTGGTCGTAGAAACTTGTTTTTTTTTTCAATTTGTAGGTTTTTTTACGAGCTTTTGAATGGTGTATATAACTTCTTTCAAAAGTTAAAAACAGCGGAGTTATTTTATTTGTTTATTAGGAAAAAAAGTGCCTTCTATTTGGTAACAATTATAAACAACTAAATTTGAATAAAAAATATTCTTTTTTAACTAGAGGATACTTGGTGTCTCTTCGAAGAAATTGAGCCGAAAAATAATGTTTTAGTCATAACTGCCCCCGGAATAGTTGAAAATGGGCCTTTTTTGGAAAAATTGGATAAATAATTGGAATTTTGCAAAAACTATTTGACCGATCGAGCCCATCTTTTGCACATCTCTTAAGGATATAAAAACTCACATTTTGGGAAAGTTTGGTAAGATTTTATTAATTATTTAAAAAGTTATTAACAGTTAAAGAAAAAACACTTTTTCCGTTTAATTTTGCAATAACTTTTTTGTTTATAAACCAATTTTAACATATAAAGTCTCATTTTAAAGATGAGTTTCTCTAGATCAAATCGTCTGTTGAACTTTTTTGCTTATGTTAATAGTTTTTTTACAATAACGCGTAGAACGAAAAATGACGAAATTTTGACCTATTTGTTGGTAAAAAACAACGACGCTATACTTTTTTCATGACCCATTTGATGAGACGCCTTTCGTATTATAATTCCCAAGACTTTCCAACAATAAAATCACGCCCAGTAATTAATAAATTTCAAAATGTTTCCTTCCCTGGTCTATAACAAAAACGAACAAAAGAGAAAATTACTGCCATATTCTATGAGTGTTTGTTGTTTCGTATGTACAAGATCCTCGCCGATTGTTATTGTTTTCTACTTTTACGACTTGTGCTAACAACCCACAAAATGTAGGACAATGTTTATAAGAATATCATAATATTATTCACTTGTGTTCTATATATAGAAATTAGAACAGTTAATATTAGCTACTTTCAATATTAATTCTGTCATACAAGGTCGTGTCCGTAGGGTAATTTAAGGGACGTTATCTCCTTGGATATTTTTCTCCATAATTTTTAATCGATTGAATAATGTTGTATCTCTCATTAGCTATAGTTAATATCTTCACAGTATTGTCAAAGTTTGGTAGAAAAACACATTAAATTCGTATCGATATGAAGAACTGATTACGGTCCTGCAGAAATAAATAGTTCAAAAACAGCCTTGAGAATTTTCTGGCACATATCTTTGTACAATACATTTTTTACTGAAAATAACAATTGCTCTCAATTTTGTTAAACCCAAATTTAGAAATATTCCTTCAATTTTCAACTGCTAACAGATATAGTACAAAAATTGGAGATAAATGTTATCTAATGGACGACTAATGTGTTTAATTAATTAAATTAATATTCCGCAAACAGGCATTTTTTAAACTGAAGTTCAAGTAGAGGCGATATACCATATAAATCTTATATACTGGAAAAATAGATAAATAAACAACAATGTTAGTGTTACTAGTTTGCATCAGTATAGAATTTTAAGACATGCATATCAAAATAATAAGATTCTGACTTTATAAACAAGAAATAGAAATATAATTAGCACAAATCGACACCCCAAGTGCTATGAGGTTGTAAAAATGTACCTGATTAAATTAACACAATCGCAAACAGGAAATCGCTGGAACGAAATATTTTATCTTATTTATATGCTTAACAACTAATACACAACAAACAGCGCTTATTTTCCTCATCACAACGGCATTTATCTCTAAAACGATGTATGTGTTACAAAATTCCCGTATTATTTAAGAATTACTGCTTTTATACATACTTTAAAATGTTTCGTGTTACGTGAGTAATAAATTTCCCACTAAACATTTTTCAGTTTCTGACATGCTTCAGAAACGTTTCCATTTTTCTTGAAACGTTTCATAAAAAATCCATGCAACCTTCTGGTAACGTTCTAGAAGCCCAAGATTCCTCCCCGAAATACGTTTCCAATGAAACGTTTCAAAAAATTGGTTTCAGTAACATCCTTTTTATGTTCCATTTATGCCCTCGATATTTTTGTTTTACGTTTCAGTATATTTTCAGAAATGTTTGAGTAACATAATAATTTTATTACCATATTGTTCTCATAATGCTCTCAACTTTAGATCATTTTCATTTCAAAGGCGTTTTTGAAATAGTATAAATAGTGTGAGTATTTTTTTAAATATCTCTAATACTCCTTTGTGATATTTTTATTTGTATTGTGAATGACTTAATTCGAACTAAAAAAAGTTACAAAGTATATTAAAAAAAATAAATATGCTCTTCTAGTTTGGGGATGCGGCAACTTTTACTAAGAATTTCTTTCTTTTTGAGAAGCCACTGAAAAAAGTTTCTAATATGGATTACGAATTTTGCCATTCATCGTACAAATAAAAATATCACAAAACAATATCAGAAGCATTAAAAAAAAGCTACACATTTTATATTATTCAAATAATACTCTTCTGAAATGGAAATTTTCTAATGTTGAGACCATTATGAATATGGTAACAATGATGAACTGATAATTAGAAAAAGTTAGTTATGATTATGAATCTTGAAATGGTAGGTACATGAAAAACTAATAACATTACTGGAAAATAATATAAAGTTATAATTTCTTCTACGCATGGTCAATATTACATATTATATCCTTTTAATAATAATAAATTATACAGCAGAAATAAGGATACAAAATGATATCTTGACAAAGTAAATATCTGTAGGTATACCTAAACTCTTTTATTTAAGCATGCCTATACACAAAAACAAATATAAACATTTGTACAAAATATAAAATAAATGACGTCTATTTCACTTGATTCATCCATATTTCAAATAGTTCTCACTGACTAAGTAGTTGCTCTTCAAATTATATCGAAACGTATAGTTGTTGTTCCATTTTCTTAATTCTTGTCCCTTGTCCTCTTGTCTGTAATAGGTAGTGGGTATAACTATATTTAGGTAGATGTGACGCAAAATTGGAAATCTACACATATCGTTTTAAACATTTTGCATCAATATTCATTATTTTATATGCACCTTACAATAACTACAACTACACACACTACAAATTATCACATAAAATAGCGTCAAAGTAAAGATGAATAACAACGAAACCAAGCAAACTGACAAACCGCAATCCTAACCTAACATAATACGAATTGAAACGACACACGGGAAACAAATAAAGTCACGACGCAAGTCACGAACATACGTTTTTTCTAGACTTGTGTTATAAATATGCTACCACATTTTTTTTTTCTAATTATGTTTTTATATAAACAAAGGCAAATGAACTAACGCTTGAGGTGTGGGGATTGAGAGCAAAATTTAACTAATGCCGAATGTTCCATAAGATAAGCAAAAATAGCAAAGGGTTGTTCGTCTGTTATGTTTCCGAGATCGAAAGGGAATGTTTCGAGTAATGTTTCAAACTCTCTTCAATTGTAACGTTTCGGCTATGTTTCACTAAATAAGTTTTCAAGTGCTACATTTCTGTAATGAAACAGAAACGTTTCTAGTTAATGTTTCAAATGTTCAGTAAAATATCTCATTTGCAACGTTTCATTTACGTTTCGTGTTTAGTGGGTTCCTTATGTGGGCGATAATTAATTTAAAATGTGCATGCGACAAGTTCTTGTATATAATCGTCAACTTGTTATTGTTCAACTTAATAAGGAAATTACAAAGTTCCAATTCAAGATACTCGGTTATAGTTTTTATGGCACGCGTGAAAACCATGTTGGGAAGATGGTTGGAGAGAAATTTTTCGTAACATGCACTGTTCTAAATTTAGAGTTGAATTGTGACTTATCAGTTGCATCACTAGACATGTTTAGTCATAATGATACGGTAATAGTCCGTAACTATTACTCTTTCTATAACATTTTCTCTTTTTTAGGGGGAATAATTTTTATATTCAACCTCAACTGTTCTTAGTACTAAGAAAGTGTAAAAAAAAATCAGCAGTGATTATTTTTTTTCACGCAAGCAGATTGTTGTTGTTTTAATGTAGGTACTCGTATTATTAGAATATTCATTGCTTCCTGAATTATAACTATGAATAAAGCTTTTCCGTAATTTGTGATAATAATTAGTTGTATTTGAATATCTAACAAAAGATTTGATTTTTAATTTTATTATTTCTGCAATTTTCAAATTACAATCAAAAGGGCGCTGATCTGTATGCAACTAGACATTGCACTTATTGTATTACTGGTTGCCTGAGGTTAAATAAATATCTTTCAAACAAAAATATTGAAAAAAGTATCTGAAAAGTAAATAAAAACCCAAGTGAATGTTGACAGGAAACTTTTATTAGGATGTTCTGTGGTATAAGCCTTTCTTTAAATTACATAAACAAGGACGAACTTCATAGCAAAGCACGGAATTCTTTGAAATACGATTTTTTTATTAAGGTCGTTGATTACAAATAATACCTATAACAATTATAACCAAGATTTTTTTGGAATTTACAAATTTGTGAATAAACCAAAACGGAAATAGAAGTCCATTTTTTTAAGCCGAAGACCAGGAAGACAAGTGTAGTCTCCATGCTGAAGACCATCGTTTAGATATGTGCGAGTTGCCTTTCTTTGAATAAAGCTAACCTAAAAGTGGCAAAATGGATAATGATAATATATCTCAGCAGTCTGATGAGATTGAAGTACTTAAATCGATTTTTGAGGATCAATGGGAAATCGATACTGAAACTGGAACGTATAGCATGCAGATCGATCAGAATGTAAAATTGTTTATAACCTTAAGCCCCGATTACCCATCAAGTGCACCCCCTAAATATGAATTACTGGCACCTACGTTAACTAGCTCCCAGAAAGATATAATCAAGACTGAATTTCAACGTATATATGAGTAAGTGTCGGTAACCAGGTGTGACCTAATAGTAGTTTTAAATTAAGTTTAACGACAAATATGCTTTTTCAACGTCACTGAAAGATATAGACATTTTTGACATTTCTTACCCGTTTTCCAAAACAGCAATTTTGATTTTTATATTTTGCAAATTTGACCCTTTAATTAATTGTATAGAATGTTATTTTTTTCTATTACGAGTCAAGTACTTCTTTTTAGAGAAGAATGTGGCAACCCAATTATTTTCCAGTGGATAGAAAAATTGAAGGAAATCGTTTCCAAACCCACACCAAATGAAAATTCTTTGTGTGATATTAGTCTAAATGCTTTAATAGTAACTAATGTGGATCAAACCGGTCAGAGTAGTAAGCGGGAAGTAATGAACGTTACACACGGCCTTACAATAGTCGATAGAAAAAGTGTGTTTCAAGGACATGCTTGTGCGGTAAAGGATGAGAAGAACGTAAAGTAAGTCGGTAAATGTCCAAATTGTCGTCTTTTCAGACTGAATTAGTTTATTTTTAGGGAATTTATGAATTACTTATTAGAAAATAAAAAAATCGCTCAAGCTACTCACAACATATCTGCCTACAGAATATCGCTGCCAAACTCTGTGATTGTACAGGTAATATGGGTACAAATTTATGTTTTATGTGATTAATTCATAATTTAAAAAGTGCACAACGTATCCACATGCAGTGTGTAACTTTTTAGGACTGCAACGATGACGGAGAAGCACATGCATCTGGTAGAATACTCCATCTACTTCAAATTTTAAAGCTTACGAATGTCATGGTCGTTGTGTCGAGATGGTAAGGGGCAACTAGTTTAGTATATAATGTGGAACTTTGTGCATAAATGCTTTTTTTTAGGTACGGGGGTATACATTTAGGTCCCGATCGATTTAAACATATAAATAACGCAGCGCGGCAGGTTCTCTTGCAAGGTGGATTTATAAAGGCGTGATATGATAATATGTACCGTATCGTCAATGTTTCTTCTATCTTGATAAACATTGAATAAGATGTACAAGCCTGTAGAAAATATAAATTAAATTTTTTATTGCTCGCCATTTTTTTTAAAAGAAAATTGTTTTCATCAATATTTTTTTGAAATAATTTAGCTATTTGAATTATATGGTTTTTGTCAAAGCTCAGTATAACATATCCATAAATAAATAATATATATTTTACTAATTCTAGTGTTTTATTTGATAAATATGGTTTTACTAAATTTTTTGCGTTAGAAAAAGGTCCGTTTACTGCAATGCTTTATTTACCTACCTTAATAACAATTAGTTATATATAAGTATTACGACTCTTCACTAATACCAAAACTAAATCTAAAACTATTATCTGAAGGCACAAAATTAAAGTCTTTCTTATTTTGCTTGGTATCCCCACTAGGCTCAATTTTTATATTTTGTACGCCATTACTTAGTTCCTCGCTCTCGTTATCGTTAGAAGGATCAGAAATAAATACGAACTTGTTTCTTGAAGAAGGGAAGCTAGACTTTTTCACAAACACTGATTTTTTGCTTGGCACTGATTGCTTAACTCTTATATTCACTGCGTCTGTAAAAAAAAATTAATAGTAATTCCTTCATAAAATTTATTTACTTGTACTGAAACATACTTCTAGAATACTTCTTTTCTTCAGCTGCCATCTTCATCCTATAATCTCCAAATGATAACCTCATTATTTGTCGTTTCTTAACTAATGGCGCAGAATTACTCATTAGAGTATTTAATGCTTTAATATGGTCTTGTTCTAAAATGACAATAGTTATCAAAAAATATATATATAATTATTATATGCTCTTTACCCTGCTTGTTGTTCAATTTTCCTGATTTAAGGGCAATTTGAATTTGATGTATGCACCAACAGAGTTCCATTTCAAATTGATGTTCTAATTCCAGTTTGGGTGCAACAGAAACACTTGCATTAATTGTTTCTTTCACTTTCATTTTCTGAGAGTCTTCTACGTTTTTGCCACACTTCTTGTATTTTGGAGACATTGTTGAATTTATCTAATCGATAGTTTCATGTACAAATCTAGAAAAAAGTTGCTCAAAGTATGGTAAATAATTTATTTATATTTATAAATTAGAAGTTAGGTTAATATTACACATATCGATTTGACAGCGCAAAACATACAGTTAGGTTAGATTGACATTTATATTTGTTTGTCCAAAAGCGGTTTTCGGGTGCAACGATTGGAGCACATCAGAGCGTTCTATAGGTGCTTTCGGGTGCAAGTGGAGTGCTCTGGAGGGCCCCAGAGTACTCTAATCGATACACCCGAAAGCAGCTCAAGCAGGGTTGCCAGATTGGGCTACTTATCGCCAATTGGGCTATCTCAGATGACTTTCGGCTACTTGAAAAAAAGCAAAAATAGCCAATTTGGGCTATTTCGAGTTTTTACCAGTGTCGGCAATCTGTACAAATCGAATGTTAGAATAGTATATTTATATAAATTCTTTTTTTACTCAAGATTTAAGTTTATTTTTTTTCTTTTGTACATAGAATAAAACATATTTTATTCGACTTATATTTATTCATATTTTATATACACATTTCTGTATTGTAGAATCATAGAATAATAATAATATTTTTTTTTATTTTAATATTTTAACGGTTGTGCCTTTATTTATCTTCGAATTGTCCGTATACGTTTTTAGAAATAAGTCTACTTTTAAATTAAATGAAGCCATTCATAATAAAAGCACTAGACAAAGTAAGAAATTCCGCCACATTCCTTTTTTTTAAAACAAAATATCTTGTAATTCACCATTTTATTTAGGTTTAAAAGTTTTTAACAAATTGCCTTCTGAGATAACGAACACAAATAATTCTGTATTTTTTAAGAAGAAGCTGCATAAATACTTAATAAGAAATACATTTTATACTTTAAATGAATTTTTTGATTCTTAATGTATCTAGAGTAGATAGTTTTAAGTTATTTTAAGTATAAAAAAAATGTGACAATTCCTATACAATGTCTGTCTTCAAGGAAAATAAAGTTTATTATTATTATTATTATTATTATTATTATTATTATTATTATTATTATTATTATTAATTGAATGATTCTGACAAATCGTCTTTTCAATCTTTAAAGATCTTCAAAGTTGCAAGAGGAACTATCTACAAATATTTAAATAATCTAAAATAATTGAAAATAAAACTTTCTAATGCCTTTATAACTTTTCTAATATTTTCTTTTAACTGAATATCAATTCTGTTAATATTTTATATTGACTTATATTTGCAACAAGGACGCTAATTTATTGTTGTCCAATTGTATTTTAAATGTTTTAGATTTATATTAGTAAGTTTTACAATAATCGTAATTGTCTAAAATTGTCTGAAATATAAAAAATGGAGCCCTTAGTGCTCTAGAAAAGAATATCAACTTTTTGTTTATCCACACATTTCTGCAATACTTACCTTATATTGACAATTTTTCTCTGTTTCACGAAATAAAAACAAAATAAAATCGTGAATCACCACCAATTAAGTCAGTAAATATACGTCTCCACATTTACATCGCATATCAGAATTGAGGGAATAAACATAAATCAGCGAAATCCCATAGTGATAAATTATTTTAATATACGTTATGTATTCGGTTATTAAAAATGTATACCGCATAGTGTTATAAAACAGTCGAGCTGTCGTACCGGTTCCGTGAAAGTTATACGATATATTAATATTAATCAAACCAGTTAGTTGCTGAATCGAGAACTATAGTTGTATAAAAAAAAACGTCGTAAAGTATACTGATTTTGCTTCAATAAAATCCCCATTGGACATCCTCAAAAGATATCATCTACATTGACTGCGCCAAATTACTATAAAATTATTTATTGCTGCTTTTTTATTACGATACAGTAATTTATGTTTATAATTTACAGGATTTTTTTTTAATTTGTGAAGTGGGAAATAAGTTCCTCTAAGTATAGTCAGTGGAAAGTTAGTGCTATAAACGTAACCTGAAAAAGCTGCAAAAAATATACCTAGTTGCAATTTATCGTTCGTTTTATACCATTATATTATGTGTACAGTGTGGCCCATTGGTTTTTCAGCCACCCAGTAACATCTTTCTTTTTGTGCAATTTTAACCGGATTTTTTTTTAGATGTATAGTTTGATGAAGTGTGCTTTGTGAAGGAAAACGTGTGTTATCCCACAAAATCCAAGGCGTACTATGTTCGTTTTTAGCAGTAAAATTCTAATATTTCATATTAGGGATTTTTTGAGATAAAATATATTTACGCCAATGGCTTAAACGACCCGCCAAAACGGGTCAATACCAAATTTTATCAACAAATTTTAAACAAATTCAAAAGTCTATTTTTTTTCATTAATTTATTGTTGATATCAAGTTGTCCATGAAAACAAAAAATGATGAGAGAAAGTACCTGTCAGAAAATGCCTGGCACAAACTAAAATAAAAGCTTGAAACCAAAATGTGTACCTACATACTTTGGAATTGGGATATGACGAAAGCCGTTGGAAGTTTTGTTATTAGCTACAGGAAATATTTAAATAATCCTAATTTTTTAGTGGAATTTTATTTAGTGATGAGGCCACATTTACTACAAATGGGGTAGTTTTGTCCCAAAATTGTCATTGGTCAGCTGAAAATCCAAAATTCAAACGCAAAGAGGCAGTGTTTGCAAAAAGTTAACGTTTGGTGTGGAATAATAGAATAATGAAATAATAGAATTGGTCCTTTCTTTTTCTGAAGGCAATTTTAATGCGAATAAAATTTTAAATTTTCTTAATAATGAATTTCGGAACGCGTTAGATGATTTGCCTTTAAGAAATCTTCTTAATCTAAAATTTCAATTAAATGGTAGCTCTATTCATAACGCTGTTGCAGTGAAAGAATGGTTAAATAAACATTTTGAGAATTGTTGGATAATGCGAAATAGTCCTTTAATTGAGTGGCCACCGAGATCCCCGGGCTTGATGCCATTAGATTTTTTTTTCTTTGGGGTTTATTGAAACAAAAACTGTACACGAACTACGTGCTAGGATAATGCAAGCCTGCGCAGAAATTACCCCAAACCAAACACAAAAAGTTATTACGAACGTAATAATTGAGAAGTGCATAGAAGTAAATGGTGGATTGATAGTAAGGACAAGATTATAATTATTTAACTTTTGTTGGTTCCAGTTATATTTTTAAATTTGTCAAAACTAAGATTTTTAATAATTATTATTATACCTTACTAGAGTTTAATTAATTTCATGTTTTTCAACAATAAATTAATGAAAAAAATAATAATAATAATTAAAGACTTGTGTATTTTTGATTTCGCTAAAAAAATCGTTATTATTTAAAATTTTTTGGTAAGATTTAGTATCGGCCTGTTTTAGGGGGTCGTGAATGCAGTGGCATTTTTTCTCAAAGAATCCCTAATACGAAATATTAGAATTTTACTCCTGAAAACAGTCGTCGTACGCATTAGATTTTGTGAGATCAGGCTCATTTACTTTCACAAGCTCTACATCTTAAAAAAAATCCGGTTAAAATCGCACAATAAATAAAGATTTTACAGGGTGGCTTAAAAATAAATAGGTCACACTGTGTAATATAATTTAGTATAATTTATTTATTTATTTATTTATTTATTTATTTATTTATTTATTTATTAATTAATTTATTTATTTATTTATTTATTTATTTATTTATTTATTTATTTATTTAT
>NW_019417046.1:179992-180823 GCF_000390285.2 Anoplophora glabripennis
TTTTATTATTCTATTATTTTATTATTTTATTATTTTATTATTTTATTATTTTATTATATTATTTTATTTTTATTATTTTATTATTTTATTATTTTGGTATTTTATTATTTTATTTTATTTTATTATTCTATTTTAGTATTTTAGTAATTTATTACTTTAGTATTTTAGTATTTTAGTAGTTTAGTAGTTTAGTATTTTAGTATTTTAGTATTTTAGTGATTTAGTATTTTAGTGTTTTAGTATTTTAGTATTTTAGTAATTTAGTATTAGTATTTTAGTATTTCATTATTTTATTATTTTATTATTTTGGTATTTTAGTAATTTAGTAATTTAGTATTTTAGTAATTTTGTATTTTAGTATTTTAGTATTTTAGTAGTTTATTATTTTATTTTAGTATTTTAGTATTTTATTATTTTATTATTTTAGTATTTTAGTACTTTAGTATTTTAGTATTTTAGTATTTTAGTAATTTAGTATTTTGGTATTTTGGTATTTCAGTATTTTAGTATTTTAGTATTTTAGTATTTTAGTATTTTAGTATTCTAGTATTCTAGTATTTCAGTATTTTAGTATTTTTGTATTTTAGTATTTTAGTATTTTAGTATTTTAGTAATTTAGTAATTTAGTATTTTAGTATTTTAGTACTTTAGTATTTTAGGATTTTAGTATTTTAGTACTTTAGTATATTAGTATTTTATTTTATTATTATAATATTTTATTATTTTAGGATATAATTATTTTAGTATTTTAGTATTTCATTATTTTAGTATTTCAGTATTTTAGTATTTTAGTATTTTAGTATTTTAGTATTTTAGTATTTTAGTATTTTA
>NW_019417046.1:182007-199257 GCF_000390285.2 Anoplophora glabripennis
TTTTATTATTTTATTATTTTATTATTTTATTATTTTATTATTTTATTATTTTATTAATTTATAATAATAATAATAATAAACTTTATTTTCCTTAAAGACAGACATTGTATAGGAATTGTCACATTTTTTTTATACTTAAAATAACTTAAAACTATCTACTCTAGATACATTAAGAATAAAAAAATTCATTTAAAGTATAAAATGTATTTCTTATTAAGTATTTATGCAGCTTCTTATAAAATATAAAATTATTTGTGTTCGTTATCTCAGAAGGCAATTTGTTAAAAACTTTTAAACCTAAATAAAATGGTGAATCACAAGATATTTTGTATTTAAAAAAAGGAATGTGGAATTTCTTATTTTGCCTAGTGCTTTTATTATGAATGGTTTCATTTAATTTAAAAGTAGACTTATTTCTAAAAACGTATACGGACAATTCGAAGATAAATAAAGACAACCGTTAAAATATTAAAATTAAAAAAAATATATTATGATTATTCTATGATTCTACAATACAGAAATGTGTATATAAAATATGAATAAATATAAGTCGAATAAAATATTTTTTATTCCATGTACAAAAGAAACAAAATAAACATAAATCTTGAGTAAAAAAAGAATTTATATAAATATACTATTCTAACATTCGATTTGTACAGATTGCCGACACTGGTAAAAACTCGAAATAGCCCAAATTGGCGACTGGCTATTTTTGCTTTTTTTCAAGTAGCCGAAAGTCATATGAGATAGCCCAATTGGCGATAAGTAGCCCAATCTGGCAACCCTGTACGCAATCACCATTGAATACCATTAAAGAATTGATAATATGAGGTGTTTTTCTTTCTCTTACACTATTTACACTTTCTGCACAAACGTATTTCGTAATTGAGGTATTCAATTCTGGTTGAGAAATCTGACAGGACCTATTAGACGATATTTGACGTTAATAATTTAGGTTAGAAAATTAGAAGGCACCTACTAATTGATATTTGACGTATTTCGTAATCTACCTACTAGAAACTAGACGATATTTGACCTTTATAATTTTGGTTAGAAAATTAGCAGAGAATTTATCTATTTCTATGTTAATACGTGATTAATAAGAATGAACATGAGTTTAATTTATGTTGTATAAAATAAAAAAATAAATAACAAAGTACAACTCAAGTAGAATTCGGAAGGTACCCAAACTCAAAATACGTGTAGCCAATCTAGCAAAATGAAATGTTCATAATATTTGGTGACTTGGTGTATTTGTTATTTGTTTGTTGATCAGTCATCGTCAGTCACCGTCATAAGGTCGATGGTTTTGTTTCTTGAGTTGTGTTCATAACTGTTCAGACATTTTGGGTTTTTGTGACATTTGTCAAATTTTCTTAATTTAAAAGTAATTAAAAAAATTGTTATGGGTGTGAAATAAAAAATGGGATTTGAGCTTAATAGATTTCAAGGAGAAGTAGACGAAGAACTAGTGTGCCCAATATGTTCTGGAGTTTTAGAAGATCCATTGCAAGTATGCATGTTTCAATTAATTATTCTTAATTTTCATTTATAATATTCGTAGGCTCCAGTATGTGAACACGCATTTTGCAAATCTTGTATAACAGAATGGATATCTAGACAACCCACTTGCCCCGTAGATAGACAAAATGTAACGTCCCCACAACTGAGACAAGTTCCAAGGATATTGAGGAATTTACTATCTCGGTATTAGAATCTTAAACATTAATTTATACCTATTTACCAAAAATATTTTTTCTCGTTCTGTTACTAATCTTCAACGAGAAACGTTTAATTAACTGCAAATCGTTGTTGAGAAGTAATTTATTTACATTTTTATCCATTGCTAATTAAGATAATGTGTAATTCCAGTTCCTTATAGAATTAGAAATGGCTTTAACTAACAATTAGTATTGTTTTATTGTCCGAAATCTATGGCATTGTTTAGGTGATTTTTATATTGTTGGATACTTTGCTATACGTGCAATGAAATTTTGAAATTAAAGTGCTTTAATAAGGGATTTATTTATTTAATTGTTTACATGTATACAAATATGTTATTTGAAAAATCTAATCTTATATTTTTGCTTCAGATAGAAAAACAGTAATTCTTATATTTTAGACTGTGCATAAGTTGTGATAATGCTCAGTACGGCTGTACTCGTGTATTAAAACTAGACTCCCTGGCGTCGCACTTGGAGGAGTGCGAACACAATCCTAAACGGCCGCTGCCATGCGAACAGGGCTGCGGACTCATCATCCCCAAGGATGAACTCAAGGACCACAATTGCGTAAAGGAGCTCAGGGCCCTAATTCACACCCAGCAGCAGAAAATGACTGAATTTCAGCAGGAACTCACCGAACAGAGGTTCCTGATTGCGGAACAGAGGCGAGAAATGCAGTTACTGAAGGTAGTCGCAAAAAAAAACAACGAAGTGAGTATTTACTACTGTCTCATTGCAGGATTTTATGAGGGCAATGAGAATATCGAACCCTTCCATGAGGGCGATAGCTGACGCGATGGAGAGAGATGAAGTACTTCGTTGGAGCAATTCCCTCCAACGCGCCAGGGTAACCAGATGGGGAGGGATGATATCGACCCCCGATGAAATTCTGCAGGTACTCAGATTTTGTTGTTAAAATTATTTTCCGTTTTGCGTAAAATTTGTTTGTTGCAGAGGATGATAAAGAGAACGTTGACAGAAATGGGGTGCCCGCCCCACATACTGGACGATCTCATGGAGAACTGCCACGAGAGGAGGTGGCCTCCCGGATTATGCTCGTTAGAGACGAGACAGAACAACCGCAGGCAGTACGAGAACTACGTGTGCAAAAGGGTGCCTGCCAAGCAGGCCGTCCTGGTGCTCTCCTGTGATAACACACACATGGGGGAAGACATGATGGTCGAACCGGGTTTGGTAATGATCTTCGCCCATGGCATCGAGTGATTTCGTCGGATACGTCTCGAAAACTTATGATGTCGCGACATTCCATTTTATTTCAGTGTTAATTTATTTATACGTCCCACTTTTTATGAGTAATTAAAGTGCCAAGTTTTTCAATTACGTGAATGTCTGTTTCGGTCGTGCGAACGAGGTTTTCGTCTCACTGTTCGTGAAGTCGTCGGTAGATTTTGATTGCGGTACCATAGTTTACGTTTTAAAACGCACGTTGTAAAACAACTGTTTTAGTTAAAATTTGTTTTTAGTAAAGGAAGGCGGTACGATATGATTAATACTCCGCTTGCTACTATAGTTTGAAAAAAGTGGTCGTAAAAGCGGGATTAGCCGTTTGGGAAGAGGTTTATTTGAGAAACGGGTTTACGCGGCCTGTTTTAGGTGAAAACCATGGCCTAATGTTAAAATAGGGAGCTTAAATGCGTTAGAACTTTGTTTTTCAACATGCTGCAATTTTTTTTACAAATTCACGAATTTCTTAACTCTGGTTATATTTTCTGATTCTCCGAATTAACATTTTTCATTTCTATTTGTCTTAAAATATCGCAATTGTCGCAACGACATAAGAAAGCGGACATAATTACGAGTATTTAAAAAAAAACAATTTGGACATTTTTTACTACCTCGCACTGAATTTTGAGCGTTTTGGCCCACTGTGCAACATTTCGGCCTTATTAGTCTCCCAATCCTTCAATGGCAATTTGTTTTTATGAAATTATTTTCCATTTTACTTTCGGTCGCTCCGTTACTTCCAAAACAGATAAGCTCGCGCATAGGACCGAGTTTGAGAACTGCCCGTTGACGGCATAGACGAGAGTTTAAGAAACAAGTTGAAACTCAATTACGCTTTTAAAAACAGACATCGCTGAAAGTTGCACTCGGTTATATTCCAACAAAATTTATCTCTATTGAAAAAAGTCGAGCGGAGAATGTTAATCTTATCGCATTGCTTAAATTTCTTGATGTGTTCACGACATGACCGCAGATCTTCCAATTAGACTGCAGTTTGGACATTGTTTATCCGGTTGTTGGAAATACAACCTTCAATCTATTGTATTTGTAGGCTTCCGTGGCTGTCGTTAATGGTTGAATGATTTCCGGGCTGGTTGCCGCGTCGTCGATTTAAAACTCTTGACGTTTCGAGAGCGATATGTCTCTCGAAACGTCAAGAGTTGTAAATCGACGACGTGGCAACCAGCCCGGAAATCATTCAATCTTCAATCTTTTGTGATTACTTGACAGATTGCTGCTTTATGTGAACTAGAAAATAATTCGTTCTCTTTGAGTTTTGAAATAAGTTTATGCGCGAACGTCAGCGGTTAAGGTGCAGGCATTTTCACTGTAAAGATTTCCAGATACAATTTGTATTAAACATGACGATTTGCTATTAATTTTTATAGTTTTAATAATTCATAGATGCAATCGGCGTTAGTATTTAAATACCAGAAGGCATTTAACGTTAGTAATTCCGTTATACATAATTTTATCCTTATTTGTATTTTTGGTGCTTTTTTTATATTGTGAAGTTGAATTTTTATGTAAATATAAACATAGCGTAGAGTAAATGTATATTACCGAGTAACGTATTGTAAATCTATGATCTCAAAAATGTGTTTTTCCTCGTCAAAATTTAAAGAGTCGACTCGATGTTAACTAGTCAAGTGATGAAAAAGTCATTTTGTACTCTACAAGGGTATTGAAATTGGGTTGTACGTCGGCGAAAAATTAAATTAGTTACGGTCAAAAAAAAAAAATGTTATTTTGATAGCCTTGTAGTTAATTTAGGATTTTTAAATTTTGAAGACGTACGAGTTTCCTACTTAAATGTAGCTGTGTGTGATTGAATGCATTTACTTCCCGTTTTGGAGCATATTTCCTTTTAAATATAATTTATACAGTTCCACATACCTTTTGGAGTTTGTATTTATTTTTGTATATACCCTTTATCGTCGAATAATATTTGATAGAAAAATTTGTCTTTTCATTTCCCATTTTAATTACTTGTGACTTAATTAAGGAATTTCACTGAAAGTGACAGAGATATCGTCACAAATAAACTCACAGTTTCGACACTCCAGAATATTTTGAAAATGCGGCCAGTCTATTCGATTCCTGATGATTTAAAATTAAAATTTGAAAAACTATTCAATTTTTGGTTACATATTTTTAATTAAAAATAAGCTTGTACAACTGAATAAGTTAAAAATATCCAAAATAATTCTAAAGCTTCTTGTTTAATACAAAAAAAAAAAACAGAATTTTCTAATTGCAAATATAATTTTAAATACGTACAATGCAATAAATAAGTCTTTCATAAACAACTAAAAAGTATATGTCATGACTTCGATAATCAAATTCAAAAAAGGTTTATTCTTATTAGTTCAATGTATAAGAGAGATCAAAAAGACGCAAATATTTACATAGAGGGTGTTTCCCGTAAGTTACTAATTTTTTGAGAATTTTCATGAAATTTATCGTCAAAAAATTAAAAGCGTGTTTCTAAAGGCGATTTATACAGCCAAGTATACACATGAATGTATTGTATGTTGCCTACCTAACAAAACTTTGAAACTGGAAGAAAAAACAAAAAATCTCGAAAACTAGTGGAGCTAGATAGGAACCGACAGCAGTTTTGAATTAGTCAGCGCCATTATTGTCTATCTGAATTTTTTCAGAATTTTCAGAGCCCTACAAATTTTTGAGAAAATCGACGGACTGCCCATCGATTTTTTAGGACAAAATATTTTAGGAGCTCCGAAAAATCTGAAAAGATTCTTCCAGACTATAACGGCACTGGCAAATCCAAAACTGAAAGGAATTTCTCTCAAGCTCGCGTAATTTTCCAGATATTTAATTTTTTTCTTCAGGCAAGCAGCATACAAAGAACGGACTACATCGGCGTTTTCTGCGGCCCAAATTAGAGACGTGGTGTCGTATTTAAACAGCATTCTAATTTTTTTAGAATTTTCATGAAAATTATCGTCAAAAAATTGAGTTTCTAAATGCGATTTATGCAGCCAAGTATACACATGAATGTATTGTATGTTGCCTACCTAGCAAAACTTTAAAACTGGAAGAAAAAACAAAAAATCTCGAAAACTAGCAGTTTTGGATTAGTCAGGGCCATTATTGTCTTGGCCCATCGATTTTTTAGAATAAAATATTTTAGGAGCTCCGAAAAATCTGAAAAGATTCTTCCAGACTATAACGGCACTGGCAAATCCAAAACTGAAAGGAATTTCTCTCCAGCTCGCGTAATTTTCCAGATATTTAATTTTTTTCTTTAGGCAAGCAGCATACAAAGAACGGACTACATCGGCGTTTTCTGCGGCCCAAATTAGAGACGTGGTGTCGTATTTAGACAGCATTCTAATTTTTTTAGAATTTTCATGAAAATTATCGTTAAAAAATTGAGTTTCTAAATGCGATTTATGCAGCCAAGTATACACACGAATGTATTGTATGTTGCCTACCTAACAAAACTTTGAAACTGGAAGAAAAAACAAAAAATCTCGAAAACTAGTGGAGCTAGATAGGAACCGACAGCAGTTTTGGATTAGTCAGGACCATTATTGTCTATCTGAATTTTTTCAGAATTTTCAGAGCCCTACAAATTTTTGAGAAAATCGACGGACTGCCCATCGATTTTTTAGGACAAAATATTTTAGGAGCCCCGAAAAATCTGAAAAAATTCTTCCAGACTATAACGGCGCTGGCAAATCCAAAACTGAAAGGAATTTCTCTCTAGCTCGCGTAATTTTCCAGATATTCAATTTTTTTCTTCAGGCAAGCAACTTACAAAAAACGGACTACATCGGCGTTTTCTGCGGCCCAAATTAGGCACGTGGTGCCGTATTTAGACAGCATTCTAATTTTTTCAGAATTTTCATGAAAATTATCGTCAAAAAATTAAAAACGGAAATTGAAGTCCCGTTTCATCTAACAAAGTACTACAATATTCATATAGATGTCGCTACAGGAAATACGTTTATAGTAAAAATAGTAGGATTATTTCATTCCTACAAAAAAAAAAACGATAAAATGCCAAGTGCACGCACACGTGCACGATAATGAGTTGTCCGGCCTATACGTCCATCCCACTCTTTTGCTATCTCATAATTGCATATGAAAAGAGAAGAGTAATAAAATAATAAAAACTCCAATTTGCGGCCGCCGGTTTTTTGTTCTGAAAATATTTATATTTTCTATCTTCTACATATTATTANTGTGTGTGTGTGTGTGTGTGTGTGTGTGTGTGTGTCTGTGTGTGTGTGTGTGTTAACGGTGGTGTACTTTAGGGGTTCTTAAATCCCTACATAATCCCTACTACGGACTATCTTCCCACTTAAGGCATCTGCGACTACGCAACTGCTACGAAACCACTCGATGGCAGGCGGACGATATCGACGAGAAAAGTAGGGAGAAACGGGAGTCGAAGTAGAGAGACGTAACGGGGCGGAGTAAATTAAGATTCATGTGACGTAGTTGTAAAATAAAATATTGTATAAGGACCTAAGTGGTGTTTATTTGGGGTAGAAACCCTCTCTCATTTAACATCAGAAGTGGGATGAACTTATAAACTATTTAAAGTAGTGTAAGTGAAATAAAAGAACAATTAATGTGAAGTTGTAAAAATGGCGGAGGAGCATCCAGAACTTGATGTAGAAGTGCCGGAGATCGATGACTTTCAGGATGAACAGCCCTCACCTGGTCCCGCACAGAAAAAGAAAAAGATTAACTGGCCAGAAGCGCTGCTATCTATTTTGGCATCGCAACAAGAGCAGCTCACCAAGCTATCAAATATGGCGACCGCATCAACGCCAACGCCCAGCGCCTCCGAGTTGGAGAGCTTAAACGCGCAGGCGACAACATCAGCCGGACATGGCGAACTCGTCATTAAAATTGACCAGTTACGATCCCGACGAAGTACGTATTCTATCAAGGAATGGTTAGACGACGCTACGAAATTTAAAAAAGAATTAAATGTTGGCGACATTCTTATGATAGCCAAGGCTAGTGTGGCACTGAAAAACCGAGGCTATCAATATTATTGTGATTGGCGACCTCTTTCTCGAAGCTGGACAAATTTCTGCAATGATTTTACGATTGCGTACCCTGATCGCGAAACACCTGGAGCTCGCGCATATAAGGCCGCGGTCTTACGGAGCCATTATTGCGAATCTTTGTATGAATATGGACTTCAAAAATTGCGCTGCATTAGCAGGTTTTACGCTCAGTTACCGTGGAATATAATCTTAAGTATGGTGGAATACGGTCTAGATTGTGATGAAGCACGCTCTGCCGTGCAAATTCAAAAACCGGCATCAGAACGTGAGTTAATGGAGTTATTAAGTGACTGATGCACGGCGAGTTAGGACCTCAAGGCTACCCAAACATTCGGAGAATTGGCTGCCCTACGACTCAACGCCATTGTTCAGA
Organism: Anoplophora glabripennis; assembly: GCF_000390285.2. NCBI lineage: Eukaryota > Metazoa > Arthropoda > Insecta > Coleoptera > Cerambycidae > Anoplophora > Anoplophora glabripennis. Next base: position 190,404 of record NW_019417046.1, read on the forward strand.
AAGACGGACGCTTTCTAACCGGATTTGGAACAAAACTTGTGCGTAGTATTGGGACATGTGAAATCATCGGGGTGTTGCCTGCAATAACTTTGGAAATTGTGTTTACGATAGTTCCAATGGACTAGAATTGTACCATGACCTATCCAACGCTCCTCAAATTATGAATATAACAGGGATATGTATTTATGGATTTTATATGACGAATGGTTATGTAATTTTCAAGAAAGATAGTGGCAGTACCATCTAGTGTTTGTCTAAGAAGAAGGGTAGTGGCAGTACCACTATGCCTAAAAGGTGGCAGTACCACCTGGTGTTTGTCTAAGAGGTGTTTGTCTAAGAAGAAGGGTAGTGGCAGTACCACTATGCCTAAAAGGTGGCAGTACCACCTGGTGTTTGTCTAAGAAAAAGGGTAGTGGCAGTACCACTATGCCTAAAAGGTGGCAGTACCACCTGGTGTTTGTCTAAGAAGAAGGGTAGTGGCAGTACCACTATGCCTAAAAGGTAGCAGTACCACCTAGAAGAACAACAGCGCTAAAGTTGAAAATGTCGAAAAAATTAGTAGTAAAACAGAGTAGTAAGAAAAAAATTACCGAGCAGTAGAAATGAGTAATAATGTGTAAGAGAGCTTTTAATGAACAGTTAAACAAAAATTTGTCAGTTCTCAATTAAAAATTTTGCTAGAAGTACCCGTACTAATAACTTTTATGTTACTGAAACAAATGTTGATTAAACCAAAACTGCTAATGCTGCAGGGTCAAATTTTATGAGGCCGATGTTGAGGTACTCTCAGTTCAATAGTCAATGCATTGAATCCTGATACCAATGTTTGTTTTGAAAGTAATATAACAGCATAAACTGATGTGTAAAGGAGACTAGGTACTGGTGGTTTATTTGTGTTACAGACTCGTTTCTCGGTCGAGGACGCCCGAACTGCAGGATGGCCGTGTTAGTGATGGTGTACTTTAGGTGTTCTTAAATCCCTACATGATCCCTACTACGGACTATCTTCCTACTTAAGGCATCTGCGATCGACGGACGAGATCGACGAGAAAAGTGGGGAGAAACGGGAGTCGAAGTAGAGAGGCGTAACGGGGCGGAGTAAATTAAGATTCATGTGACGTAGTTGTAAAATAAAATATTGTAAAAGGACCTAAGTGGTCTTTATTTGGGGTAAAAACCCTCTCTCATTTAACATATNCCATATATATAGGAACTTTTAGACTCAAAATGAGGTCTTCTACTGATTCCTGAAGTCCTGCTATTTAAATGTGAGACACCCTGTATATATATTGTTATGATGTTAAGGGCCAAGAACGAGAACCAAGTACTCAATACGTAAAAATTTCAAAATATAACGTTGAGAGATAAAACTATCAACAGGGATGTGTCACACTAAATATTTATGAAAAGAGAAATATAATTTAGCACATAGTATAAGTTGTATACACAAAAATGCAAAGATCGCCTGAGAAAATCCATATGTCAAAATAAAGTAACAATGTAAAATTTTCAATTAAAAAGCTTAACAAAGGCATATGTACTAGAAAATTAAAATGTATCACCCAGTACAATTCTGTTAAGGTTTTCACCAGATAGAAGCACTGGTTTAGGGAAATTTAAATAAACAAGATTTTGACAGCTAGAATTCTCGGAGAACGAATTAACATTACACTTATAAATAGTAACCTTGTATTTAAATAAGACTATAAGTAAAGTTTAGCATACCTTTCATTGATATTTATGAGTGGAATCAAAATTAAAGTTCTGTATATGACTCTGATAGCGATTTTTGAAATGTCAAACCCTTGATGTGATCTTATGTAAAAATTTATTGTATAAATGATACTTTTCATGTGTCTGTCTACTGAATGTCAATAGAACGGTGTACCTAAAATAATTTCATTATTAGACGATTTGTATACCATAAAACTGTATAAAATAGTGAAAGTAATGTTAAATAAGTGTTAAGAAATAAGACTAATGGCATGGAAATATAGTTGTAATATAAAGAATTAGATATCAAAATTTTCAGCAAAATGTGTAGAAATCAAATACATTAGTGTCGTGTTGTATAGTACAAGCATAAAGGCACAATTTCCAAGTAAAAATTTCATAAAAAATTCCAAATTTATGTATCCATGACAACCTCTTCTTTTGTCAGTCATTTATAAAAACTATTGTACGGCTTCTAGGTAGCCAGTCTTCCATAATTCATCGAACAGTCCACATCATAAAATTTCCTGAAAAAAACAAAAGATTGTGCAAAGTGTAAATAATTATTTAATTCGTTACCTCGATTCAAGTTAGTGACTGCAAAGTTTTGACAACTGTCAAACGCATCAAAATTGCCACCAGTCATAATTTCTCAATTGTACAAACTTTCAATGAAATTTATGTAATGGGAATTAGAAATTATTGTAGTCAAATGTGTAAGAAATAAAATTCCAACAAGTATAGTGAAGTGCTACGAAAAAGTGCTCCGATAAACTACCAGTGGAGATATAATTATATGGTAGGAAATTTGGCGGAAATAAGCCTACCCAGGGAAATAGTGAGAAGTAGGTTCCTCAAAGGAGTTGACACGATTGCCATCTGGAGATGAAAACAACCTCTTTGTTTTATTTGTAAGAAGTATGGTCATGTTTCGAAATATTGTAGATCCAAAGCAACCATTAAGTGTTTCGAATGTAAAAAGGAAGGACATATTGCCAATGACTGTCCAGATAAGAAAGCAGAAACCAAGACTTCCACAAATTCAACATCTCAGCTGATGATTCAAGAAAACAATAATGCAGCAGATTCAGTTAACAAATATTTAAGAGACATCAAGATAAATGACAAAACTGTACGAGCTTTGACAGATCCGGGACGTGCAGTTTGCACGGAAAAGCAAAGTGTGGCCAAAGACATCAAATTATTATGTGAACCTATTAATCAAACTTTATATGGCTTTGGTGAAAATACGACAGTGTGTGAATGGCAAACCCAACTAACAGTACACATTGACAATATTCAAGCGAATGTGACTGCTTTAGTAGTAGGTACCAGATCAAGTGCAGCCGACTGACATCTTGCTAGGACGTACCTTCACAGAGTTGCACAGTGTTGCCTACGTAAAGGTAGAAAATGTACTATATTTTGGACAAGAAGATGAACCACCATTTTCTAATTTGGAAATGACGGTAGCGGCAGAACGAAGACCAATAACTGTAGAAAGGGACACTATGCTACTGCAGAATAGAATAAATTTTGTACAAGTGGAAGGAAACCAGTTCTTACCCGTCATGAACATTTCAGGAGAGGAAGTTGCATTAACAAGAGGACAGAAAGTGGGTGAAATGAGAGGTACAGTCAGAGAAGAATATCAGAAAACAGTTAAGAAAGCACAGATAACCAAGAAAGGAGTGAGGTTTGATAACGCGTTAAATGACAATGAACAATATGAATTACTAAAACTGATGAACATTTACCGTGATGTGTTTACAACAGAAATTAGAGAGTTAGGGTGTACCAACGTGATGGAGGTCAAAATTGAAGATACTGGGGATCCAGTCAGATCAAAACCATATCGAACCAATCCGAAGGAGAGAGAAACAATCAGAGACATAGTTCGGGAATGGCGCGAGTGCGGCATAATAAGAGACACAAACTCCCCTTACGCATCTCCCGTGTTACTAGTGCCAAAAAATTCAGGAGAAAAAAGACTTGTAATAGACTTTAGAAGACTAAATAGCCAAACCATCAAGAAAAACTTTCCTATACCAAACCTCGACAAATGCTTTGAAACCCTGACCGGTTGTAAACTATTTTGCACCTTAGATCTCATGTCTGGATATCTACAAGTACCACTGAGTGAAGAGTCAAAAAGTAAAACTGCGTTTATCACGCCAGACGAGACCGCCGAATTCGAAAGACTTACCTTTGAACTTGTCAATGCTCCATATGAAGTTGATGTCTTTGGTATTTGGACATTTACGAGATAATACAGTAATCTGGTATCTGGATATCTTAGTTCCATCAAAAGACTTTCGAGACATGTGCAAAAGGTTGATTTTAGTATTTGAAGCATTGCGAGAAGCAGGGCTGACTCTAAACCTATCAAAGTGTATTTTTGGGCAAAGTTGCGTACAGTACCTAGGGTTCCGATTAAGCGGAGAAGGCATTCAACCAAGCATTAAGAAACTGAAGGTTATAGAAGACTTTCCAATCCCCAGGAACAAACACGAACTTAAGCGATTCCTAGGTCTGACAGGTTTCTTCAGGCGATTTGTAGAAAAATATTCCGTGATTGCAAAACCGTTGACAGATCTTACAAATTCCGGGAAAAATTATGTTTGGAACCATAACCAAGAAAAGGCATTTCAAGAATTAAAAACCAAATTGCAAGAAACCCCTATTTTACAATAATTGTATAATCCCAAAGCACGGACTGAGTTACATTGCGATGCCTCTATAGATGGGATTGCGCGTATACAGCTCCAAGAAGGAGAAGACCAGAAATTGCACTTAGTTTATTGTGTATCAAAGAAAACGAGTGACGCAGAACGGAGATATCATTCGTCCAAATTGGAACTATTAGCCATATTATGGAGTGTAGAAAGACTACGACACCTACTACTACGCATTAAATTCACCGTAGTAAGTGATTGTCAAGCGCTGATGTATCTGAATGCTAAGAGAACTGTTCAACCTCAGATTGCCCGATGGTATGCCACACTAGCCAAATATGATATGGAAATTAAGTACCGACCTGGTGAAAAAATGGCTCACGTGGATTGTTTAAGCAGAGCAGCCACAGAGGGTCCGAGTGAGAACGAAACCATTGACGAAATATATTATAAACTTAATGTATTCTTAATCATCCCGGAAGAAGAAAGAATCCTGATGATACAAAGGAGTGACAAAAAGTTAAGTAATCTAATTGAGTGTTTGCAGAAAGAAGAATATGACCAAAGTAACGAAGAGAAAAACCTAACGAAAGACTATGAACTGAACAAAGGACAATTATACAGGAAGGTAAAAGTCAACAAGGAAGAACGATGGTTATATGTCATACCCGACTCCATGAGAAAGGCCACAGTTATCAAGTATCATGATCAAATGGGACATTGATCCGTGGACAGAACAGTTACCCATATCTTACAAAAATTTTGGTTCCGAGGACTACGATCTTACGTTAAGATACACATCAGAGGCTGTTTCGAGTGCCTCATGGAAAAGGTACCGGGAGGAAAGAAATCAGGCAAGCTGCATCCAACTGCATTACTAGAGAGACCTATGGTTATGCTCCACATCGATCATCTAGGACCTTTCCAGAAAAGTACAAAGGGAAATCAACACATCCTAGTAATAGTTGATGCATATACCCGATTTGTGAGACTCTATCCAGTGAAGACGACAAAATCGAATGAATCCAGCCGTAAGATGGAATAATTTATAAATCAATACGGGGCTCCCAGAGTGATAGTAAGCGATCTAGCGACCTCCTTTACAGGACAACATTTCCTTGAGTTATGTGCAAAATATGACATAGAACACAAAACCATAGCCAGCCATTATCCTCAAGCCAACGGTATGGCCAAAAACAGAATGAAATCTGTAGTACCAGTAATCGTAACATCCCTAGACTTCGACGATGAACAATGGGATAAAAAGATTTATATTGTTGAAAGAAAGTTAAATACTGCATTTAATAAGACTCTAGCGTGTAGTCCATTCCAATGTTTACATGGATATATTCCCACATTTGAAGATGCCAGTATAGTAAACCTCGCCAATCGTAACGAAGACATGCAACCCATTCAAGAGGTGAATACAGAAAAGAGTAGCAGAAAATCAAGTAAAATATAAGGAGTATTATGACAAAACCCATTTTGAGGGAGTAGAATACAACGTCGGAGACATAGTGGCCAAAAAACGAAAACCTACCCATACAGGAGAGCCAACAAAAACCCAGTTAAAGTATCGTGGACCTTTAGTAACAATTGAAAAGCTACCAAGTGACTGTTATCGCCTAGAAAAATTAAATAAAGAAGATGGAGGTAAAATCTTTACGACTATATCCCATGTGTCACAGATGAAAATATATCAGAACCATGAAGACGACTTGACCGAGCAAGAAGATGAAACAGAGTATCAGACCGGAAAAGTAGAAATCCAGAGAAAAGATGAAGACTGAAACCGAACCCGATAGCCATGAAGATATAGAATGGAAACTAGACAGAGGGAACAAAGAAGACTCAAATAGGATAGAGAGGCCACGCAGAGAACGGAAGCCACCTCAGAAACTAACAGATTATGTTTGGGGACAAACCATACTGCAGGATGGGCCGACTGGTGTAAATGAAGAAGAAAAAGAAGAGTATGAAGAAGACGGTGTGGTAGGCCCCCAGGAGAATCTCGGAAGCCACGAGTCCGCATACGAATGTTAATTAACAAAATATCTTAAAAATACTTAAATCTATCTCTCTAAACCGAAAAATACTTATAGACTAGGCGGTATCTGTTTTGGTTTGGGTGAATCTTATATCCACGAAGATTTTTGGCTTTTTGGCTTTCAAATATCACTAGAAATGAAAATTTTACTATGCGCATAAAAAAAACGTGGGCTTAACTTTTGGCGGCACAATATGTTAAAAAAATTCGAAAAATGTCATATTTTTCTTCCTATTTAATTATGTATCTTTTCAAGAGTTGATTTTAGGCGAAAATGGAAGAGGAAAAAAATGTTTGTAATTAAATTTTTTACAAAACATGACTAGTTACAAATCGAATGAATCATGATTATTATGGTAAAAATCGAAAAAATCGCAAAAATGGGGTTAAAAAACAATACTTTTTAGGGAATTTTTTTGGGGTATTTAAATTGGGTATAGGACCTTTATACTTGGCTCAAGAAAACTTCATGTTATGTAGAATCATCACACCAAATTTCATCAAAATCGGTTCGATAGATTTTGCATAATAATTTTGCAATCCAGATTTTGAAAAAAAAATTGCAAATTTTCAAAATTTTGCACAGCAAAAACCAAGGCCCTTAGATACTTGAAAATTTAATCACATATAGAAGGGCTCTCAAGCTTTCAAACTTTTTTTGAAAAATTCGAATCCGTCAATTAGGAGAGCTCTGGCGCTTGTTTAAACATTGGTCGAATTTTTGTACTTATAAACAATTAGAATAACTTTGTGAATAATCAATCAAATCAAATTTTTTAAAGCAGGTTTTAAAAGTTCTTGCAAAGACGCTTCTTTACAAAAAACGGATCGATTGATCAATTAGTTAGTAGTTATAGCCGATACAATTTCGAGTAGGCCGAAGCGGCCGCGCTCTCTGCTTCCCCCACCACCATCACCACCACCCGTACGATTTTCTTGAATTTCTCGCTTGCATAAATAACTTTAAACACGTTTTAAAGTAGGTTGTCAATGAAAAAAGTATTGTAATCTTAGACCTGGTAAGTACTCGGAATACCAAAGGTATTTTTCGAAAAATTAGCCCGGATATCCCAGTACATTTAGTGTAAAAGACGGTTAACTGATCGGCTATAACTACGTAATTAATTAATCAATCAATCTGTTTTTTTTTAAAAAGCGCCTTTCCAAGAACTTTTAAAACCTGCTTTAAAAAATTTGACTTAATTGAATATTTACAAAGTTATTCTAATTGCTTATAAGTACAAAAATTCGAGCAATGTTTAAACAAGCACCAGAGTTCTTCTAATTGACGGATTCGAATTTTTCAAAAAAAGTTTGAAAGCTTGAGTGCTCTTCTATATGTGATTAAATTTTCAAGTATCTAGGAGCCTCGGTTTTTGCTGTGCAAAATTTTGATAATTTGCAATTTTTTTTCAAAATCTGGATTGAAAAATTATTATGCAAAATCTATAGAACCGATTTTGATAAAATTTGGTATGATAATTCTACATAACATGAAGTTTTCTTGAGCCAAGTATAAAGATCCTATACTCAATTTAAATACCCCAAATAAATTCCCAAAAAAGTATTGTTTTTTAACCCCATTTTTGCGATTTTTTCGATTTTTACCATAATAATAATGATTCATTCGATTTGTAACTAGTCATGTTTTGTAAAAAAATTAATTACAAACATTTCTTTCCTCTTCCATTTTCGCCTAAAATCAACTCTTGAAAAGATACATAATTAAATAGGAAGAAACGCGAAATCAGACATTTTCGAAAAGCCTTTGCATATTTTGTCCATATACATCTTAAAAATGTAAATACTTACCAAAAATCTGTTCAATATATTTATACTTACCTTGTGTGGAACTGATTGTTGTCAATTCATCCAAACCTGAAAGAAAAAAATAGCTAATTGTGGAGACCTAATACAAGCGAACTAGAGCTGAGTAAAATGGCTGAAAGCGACGTCCTGCGAGCCGAGGCAGACATCCCAACGCCTTAAGCTAGCCCGGTAAGTGAAATTCTGCATGTTACCTGCCTGAAACCAGAACCTCATTAGAAACTTAAACAATTTTTGTGTCGAACGAACTTAACTTTCAAAAATCCAGTAATTCCAGTGAAAGCGATTAAAATNCAACGCCTTAAGCTAGCCCGGTAAGTGAAATTCTGCATGTTACCTGCCTGAAGCCAGAACCTCATTAGAAACTTAAACAATTTTTGTGTCGAACGAACTTAACTTTCAAAAATCCAGTAATTCCAGTGAAAGAGATTAAAATTAATGACTTTGTAACTGTAATCTTAGAACTTTTAGCAAAATAGGACTTTAAATCTCGAATTTGAACTTGATATTATCTAATAGAGACTAGATTAGTGGCAAATAAGTAGTAGTTGAACCATGCATGAACATTTATTGATATTTGTACTCCAATTTT
>NW_019417047.1:0-364 GCF_000390285.2 Anoplophora glabripennis
CAATAAGAGGCAGTACCCATCTAAGGATACACAACCTGTATAATGCAATTTTTTTAAACATAGGTTTTGATATCGTACCATATTGGAAGTCGACGTACAAATCTAAAAACATTAATTTCGAGTTTTTGAATTTCAAGGTGATATAAAATAAATAATTAATGAGGTAAAGTCATAGTTTTAATTCTAACTTGATTTATTTTATTTAACATTTAAGGCATTGTGATTTCCAAACACAATATAAGTTCCTTATCTCTTTAATTACATAATTGAAGCATTAAATTTATTTAGCAGTTATTATTTGGCAACAAAGCCACCGCTGGAACTGCCGCCTATTACCAAGTAGAAGAGTTACCACGCTAAATTT
>NW_019417047.1:711-28269 GCF_000390285.2 Anoplophora glabripennis
ATTTTTCGTGATCTAATGCAATATAATAGCAATTTGAAACAAAAATTGAAAGGATCTCTTTGCAAAACGAACAGTATAGGTGTTCTGTCATAATCTTCAATTTGACAAGGCGACGTCTCACTATGATACACTGAGCTTCTTGATAGTTATCATATAGATTCTCGGTTTGCACATTTTACTTTTTTCTCATCAATCCATATTATGTTTCATACGCATTTTATATTGCTTTTCCTTTGTATCTTGGATGTTCATCAAGTTTACGGAATATGCGCAAAGCACAGTTGACAGTAATGACAGTTGACCCAACTTTTACCACTACGGCATGGCAATGGCACTGTTGCCAGATTTCATCCATAATTTTACAAGCTCTTAATAAATAAATAGACACTTTTATTCAAATAAAAAGTTAATTGCCGTGCATTAAACACGAAAAATATATGCAAGCTAATATGTGTTGTATAAATTTCATTCGTATATATTATATTTAGTTCGCTCAAATTAGTTTATGTAAGGTTGGTACTACAACGAAACTACCGTGTATAAGCATAGGCTTCCCTCCCGCACCGCCTGCCCCGTAAGAGATGTATCGAACGTCCTTAAGTAGCAGTCTGTAGCGGATACGCTATATTGTCTGTGGTGTTAATGTGTAAGAAAAAGTCATTAAAATATTGTGTGTGATACCTGAAACGACCTCCCAAGTAGATCTTTTACAATTATTGTAATACATATTTGTAATAAATTTTTGCCAGATTACCTCAAGTACAGTAGTTGCTTCGAGAAAAAGTTATTTAGTGCATACAGGGACTAAGAACGAAACTCCTGTACAATGCTCTAATGTCATAACAATGAGCGTTAAGCCGCTGAAAAATGTTTGAATATGGTACGAGTTAGAATTATTAATTTTTTTACGGTTCATTTTGAATGTCTTATAAAAATTAAAAAAAATAAGATAATTTGTATTGAAAAAAGTAAAAATGATAATTTTTATTTTTTTCCAGTTTATGGCAAGAAGATGCCTATATCGTATATTGATAATCACCGAAAATTGGAGTTTGATAATATGCAGAGTTTAACGGCAAGTATTCAATGGATCTGACCTGGGAATGTATATTTTTGTTCTTAGCGAGTTTCCCACTAACGAATCACACATATGAGAACTATTACACTGCAAAGTTAGCACAGTATTAGATACTCTGGCTGTTGGCATCACAATTGGCACACAATTGGGTATAGGACCTTTATACTTGGCTCAAGAAAACTTCAGGTTATGTAGAATCACCACACCAAATTTTATCAAAATCGGTTCTATAGATTTTGCGTAATAATTTTGCAATCCAGATTTTGAAAAAAAATTTGCAAATTTTCAAAATTTTGCACAGCAAAAACCAAGGCCCTTAGATACTTGAAAATTTAATCACATATAAAAGGGCTCTCAAGATTTCAAACTTTTTTTGAAAAATTCGAATCAGTCAATTAGGAGAGCTCTGGCTCTTGTTTAAACTTTGGTCGAATTTTTGTACTTATAAACAATTAAAATAACTTTGTGAATATTGAATCAAATCAAATTTTTTAAAGCAGGTTTTAAAAGTTATTGGAAAGACGCTTCATTAAAAAAAAAACAGATCGGTTGGTCAATTAGTTACGTAGTACATTTACACTAAATGTACTGGGACATCCGGGCTAATTTTTCGAAAAATACCTTTGGTATTCCGAGTTCTTACCAGGTCTAAGTTTGCAATATTTTTCTTCATTGGCAACCTACTTCACCCAAACCAAAACAGATACCGCCTAGTCTATTATATAAAAACAAAAATGTCAGTTTCAAGTTTTAATGCGACACATTATTTTAGTAAATAATATTTAGATTCTTATTGTCTCAGTTTCAGACGGAAGTAGATAATGGAATTAACATTGGTTAAATTGGATGATAGCTGTTGTGGACTTCAGCTGGAGTTTAATACTAAATACAGTCAGTGGCGGCTCGTGGCTTTTTGAGATAGGTGGGCAAAATATTTTTTCTTCGCGCAACTTAATATCATATAGGAATAATTGCATTCAACTGGCCTACTAATTTATTTTCTATATCAATATTTTTTTAATTATCTGTTAACAAATGATCCGCAGCTTTTTTCCCCTTGCTTACATAAAAACAATCCCATAAATCTTTCAACCACTTTACCACAATGAACATATTAGATATGTTCATTGTGGTAAAGTGGTTGAAGAAGAAAATGACTAATAACTGAGATAAGCATTTAACATCCGTTGTTTCATTTAGGTGCTTGCCACGCGAAATTTAGAACATTTCTTATTTGTGAAAATATGACTGGTTGCTACTGAATTGATGTTCTCTATTAAATCATTTTGAGTAGTATTTGAAATGCTGCTAAAAACTGAACTTTTTTCTAAAAACACTAAATCTATTATCGTACCTTGAAAGTAAATTTGCAAGCTCACGAAACTTGCCTTGATTAATGGAATTATCTTATTCATTATGGTCCTTAAATCTTGTTCTTGAGTAGTTAAGTAAATAACCATATCAACAAAGTGCTTTACAGTGTCTATTTTCATCCACGACTTTATTATGATTTAAAATACCTATTCTTACGAAATGCGGAATCAAGAAAAGTTTGAATGTTTTGTTTTCCTAATAATTTAAATTTTAATGATGAATATGATGCTAATCTGATCGCTCGTGTTTTTTAAGGATTCATTAATATGGTTCAGATCTGAATATCCTAGATAGTTCCACGGTATTTTACTTTTTTCATTAAACAGTAAGCAATTCCAATTCACTACCTGTTAACCACTTTAACATATTTATTGTACCAATTTTTACTAAATGATCTGTTACTTCTGCAGTTGTTTTTATTTGTTAAATTTTTCATATCAGCCGTAGGTTTTAATTTTGAAATAAATAATTTATCATCGAAAGTCAACGTATTAAATTTTTATCTAATAAAAAATGAACAATATCATTATTGCTGCTCACCAACTCGCGAATTTTACTTGTCATTTTGCTTTACTCCAAACTATTAAACAATAAAAACTTGCCTAAACCACCACTACAAACCCTAACCTAGACATAAACATAAACAAACGACAATGACAAATCGCAAGATGATACGTAAGTACTCGAGGAATATACGAGTGAAGCCAAAAGGCTTGCCCGGTGTCGTAAGGCTATTTATGTATACACATGTTATATACGAAAATTATCTAAGAATATTAAATATCAGGTAAAATGACACCACAGATAACACCTTCCTCGAAACAAAGCAATCTCATGTAAAGCGCAAGAACAGCAGTGGATTCTAAGAATGCTTGTACTTGCGTTAGCATAAAGAAACTTATAAATATGACTAAAAAAACTTAGTTAGTTCAGTTCACAGTAAAATCGAGTTGTTTTAAGTCCTTAACGCTGTAACTCATTTTTAATGTTAAACACTGTTTCAAGTGAAAGTTGTAATCATAATTTTAAGTGAAAAATAAAATTTTTTAAAAAGTAAAAAGTGATCTGAGTGATCTAAAACACATATTATAATTTATTAAAAATCTGATTAAAATTCAAAATATGTATTAAATAGAAACATTTTTTTTAAATGTAACAGTTTATTATTTGAAGAAAAAATAAATATGGGATTTAAAAGTCCTAAAAATTTACATTACTTTTTACATATTTACAAACTTGAATCTATTAAAACACTGAAAATTTCTCCGCAATCATTATTAATTCAATTTAACAGTAATGAGTTAAAAAAACCTTAATAATCATCATTATAACAGAACATTCAACATAGCACCATAGATATTTCATATTTTAACTCGATGTACACATTATTATAAAACGGTCTATTATTCAATTTATTAAAATTTGTATTCTGGAATATATTTGCAGGGAAAAATTGTTCTAATGTTTAAAAATTCGTTTTAAGAACAAAATTACAGCAAATAAATATACATATGTGTATTTCCAATCGCTGGCGAAAAGCCTTAGCTGGCTATAGCCGATACATCACTCGACGGGCATATACGGGCTTGCTCGGCGTGGCGCAAATATTCTGAATTAGACCTCTTTTATGCACGCGTTTTTCTCCTCTCAACGCGGAGTTGACAAAAACGCCGCGTTTCAAGATACCCTGAATCGAGTTACTACGTTTATGCATTTTACGCGCGTTTATTTGCTCTCGCGTTTTCAATTCTGTCGCGATGGCTTTACAGAACGCTTGGCGACACGCGTTCCGAAAAAGCACGACAGTATATCGGCGTTTTTATGCAAAGCGCTCTTTGTCGCAAGTCCAGTGGCTCTGTCTGTCAAGAATAGTTTTAACACAGTTTGTTTTAGTTTTAGTTTAGCTATTGATCAAGCGGGACATGGATGCAATGGACGCAATTGAATTCTATTTCTATTAATTGGATGTACTGCCCATTGCCTCTTACGTTTTCTATTACATATTTTTTTATAGCACAAATACAATATACACGGATCCATTTTCATGTACTTCACTGACTACTGTGTGGCATGAAACTGGCGACAACTGATAGAATACGCGTGCATAAAATGGAGCAGAAATATACCGCGTTTTTCTCAATTTCGCGTTGAGAGGAGAAAAACGCGTGCATAAAAGAGGTCTTAGTGAACGACAACGTTTTCGATTACTCTCTAGTCCTAGGTACGTACAGGGTGATTCATTAACAATGGGAAAGTCGAATGTTGAAGATACTACACGTAAAATGATGACCATTGACGCAAACATGCCTTATCCGAAAGTTGATAATTTCGGAAATACAGGGTGTTGAAAGTTAAAAATTTAAATCGTTTTTTGCGATTATTCTGAAAATATGTGGGTTAGGAACTTGAAAATTTGTGACACTATATTTTTTTAGGCGACGAATAAGATGCGTGTTGTAATTTCAGCATTGCTCATAGAGGGCGCCACTTATGACCAATTTTACCGAAAATTTAGTTAATAACTTTTTACCCTGTATATTTAACATGAAACTTGATTCAAAACCTGAAAGAGCTATAATTTTTCCATTAATTATGTACTCTTATTTCATTACGGTATCTCGATCCGTTTTTGAGAAAAATCGATTTAACGAACACTATGTTTTGATAATACGAGAAATTAAAAGCGAAACGAACCAAGTGTTTCTTCGTGTTATTACAACAATTAACAGTAAAACAAATAAAATATGTAATGATTTAAAGTAATTGTTCGAAGAATCCACCGAGATCATGATCAAATTATAATTTTAAAATTTGGTAGCGGGAGTTTCAAAGGAGGTAATGCATTTAGATTTAATTTTATAAGAATTAGGTCAAATCACTGGTATAATATGTATACACAGTTTTTTTTATTCTTCTGAAATAATCAGGGTGGGCACTGAATACAGTACATATGACATGCACAGGTTACTGACAAGTATTCGGTGGATCAGTTCTTTAGTACACCGAGTTTGTTGATGATCTTTGCACTGAATCATACATACAAAAACTATTACACACATTACATTATTCACAATCCTTGGCTTTCTGTCATATCACCAACATACGGGAAGAAAAATTTTGTACACATTAATTGGAAATACTGTTGAAATTTGGTGGTAGGAGTAGATGTTAAAAATTGTCAGTTTGTATAGTAAAATCTCGCTGAACTAAGATTTTCTGCAAAAACGTTTGTAGTGTAGATGGTTATTTTGAATAAATAGTCAAACTTTGATTGAGATATTCTAGTCGAATCAGTTTCTGAGATAGGTACCTACCCACTAAACATTTTTCAGTTTCTGACATGTTTCTGAAACGTTTCCATTTTTCTTGAAACGTTTCATAAAAAACCCATGGAACGTTCTGGTAACGTTCTAGAAGCCCAAGATGTCCTCCGCAAAATACGTTTCCAATGAAACGTTTCAAAAAATTGGTTTCAGTAACATTCTTTTTATGTTCTATTTATGCCCTCGATATTTTTGTTTTACGTTTCAGTATATTTTCAGAAATGTTTGAGTAACATAATAATTTGATTACCATATTGTTCTCATAATGCTCTCAACTTTAGATCATTTTCATTTCAAAAGCGTTTTTGAAATAGTATAAATAGTGTGAGTATTTTTTTAAATATCTCTAATACTCCTTTGTGATATTTTTATTTGTATTGTGAATGACTTAATTCGAACTAAAAAAAGTTACATTGTATATTAAAAAAAATAAATATGCTCTTCTAGTTTGGGGATGCGGCAACTTTTACTAAGAATTTCTTTCTTTTTGAGAAGCCACTGAAAAAAGTTTCTAATATGGATTACGAATTTTGCCATTCATCGTACAAATAAAAATATCACAAAACAATATCAGAAGCATTAAAAAAAAGCTACACATTTTATATAGTTCAAATACGCTTCTGAAATGGAAATTTTCTAATGTTGAGACCTTCATGAATATGGTAACAATGACGAACTGATAATTAGAAAAAGTTAGTTATGATTATGAATCTTAAAATGGTAGGTACATGAAAAACAAATAACATTACTGAAAAATAATATAAAGTTATAATTTCTTCTACGCATGGTCAATATTACATATATCCTTTTAATAATAATAAATTATACAGCAGAAATAAGGATACAAAATGATATCTTGACAAAGTAAATATCTGTAGGTATACCTAAACTCTTTTATTTAAGCATGCCTATACACATAAACAAATATAAACATTTGTACAAAATATAAAATAAATGACGTCTATTTCACTTGATTCATCCATATTTCAAATAGTTCTCACTGACTAAGTAGTTGCTCTTCAAATTATATCGAAACGTATAGTTGTTGTTCCATTTTCTTAGTTCTTGTCCCTTGTCCTCTTGTCTGTAATAGGTAGTGGGTATAACTATATTTAGGTAGATGTGACGCAAAATTGGAAATCTCTACACATATCGTTTTAAACATTTTGCATCAATATTCATTATTTTATATGCACCTTACAATAACCACAACTGCACACACTACAAATTATCACATAAAATAGCGTCAAAGTAAAGATGAATAACAACGAAACCAAGCAAACTGACAAACCGCAAACCTAACCTAACATAATACGAATTGAAACGACACACGGGAAACAAATAAACTCGGGCTGTTACGCGCAGTCTACGCAAGTCACGAACATACATTTTTTCTAGACTTGTGTTATAAATATGCTACCACATTTTTTTTTCTAATTATGTCTTTATATAACAAAGGCAAATGAACTAACGCTTGAGAAGGATTGGGGATTGAGAGCAAAATTTAACTAATGCCGAATGTTCCATAAGATAAGCAAAAATAGCAAAGGGTTGTTCGTCTGTTATGTTTCCGAGATCGAAAGGGAATGTTTCGAGTAATGTTTCAAACTCTCTTCAATTGTAACGTTTCGGCTATGTTTCACTAAATAAGTTTTCAAGTGCTACATTTCTGTAATGAAACAGAAACGTTTCTAGTTAGTGTTTCAAATGTTTAGTAAAACATCTCATTTGCAACGTTTCATTTACGTTTCGTGTTTAGTGGGTTAATAATTACATCCTGAAACAAAGACTGCCTTGCCTGATCCTGATCGAAATCAGTTTCACTTAATCCAAGGAAATTAAGGATGAAATATAAATCTATAAGGCGATCTTTGTGGCAGTACAAGTTATTAACAAAATTAAAAACGAACGCCCTGTATGTTTATTTTCCAAAATGTCTGAAGTTAATTCCACATATGTTTCAACGTAATCATTTGTATAAAGGTGATTCCAATAGTAAATTATCAAATTATAAAATTAATTCATCTGTACCTACCTATATTTAATGTCCGATATAATATTATCAATTATAATACATTTCTTAAATGCATAAAAAATTTCAATGTAAATTAACTAAAAGGAGAATACTACTCTATATTTAAATAGATAGATATACAGGGTGATTCAGAACTTATCCATAAAAAAAGTTCTGGATGTACAGGGGACCCTTATAAATACAATATTGTAAAGAAAAAATCAAAAAGGGCAGTTCGAAAATGATTTAAAAATACACTTCTGCACGGCACTGGAAACTGGTCCACTGTAAAATCTGACCTCGCACAATGCGACCGGCATGGCGGTGTGCTAAAAACGGACAAAAACTTTCGCAAGGAAAGAAATTTGTAAATAGAATTTTATCGCACCTATTTTATATCGGCAAATTCAACTGCTTTTGCCTTTATTAATTAATAAAATTAATTTGTGTTTTTAAATAATAAAATCATTTGACATACCCGATGTTACAACAATTGTTCAAAATTTTATCCACCAATGTGTAAACACATTTGGGTCCGTTGTACTCAGTTTCTACGAACTAACACAAATGTTGTCTTGTTTCATCCTAACACAAATGCTTAACCATAAATTAAAACGATATCCATCAACTCCGAGTACACGCGAACCATTTTTGACACAATAATTACCCATTTTTGACACTAACTACTAAAAACCTATTGTAAACACCACAGATAACAGGTAAATATCGCAACAACGATTGCAAAATCCGAATTCAGTATTCGGAGTCGCTGACCCCACGAAGCGAATGACGCTAGAGACTACAGTTGTCCAGCTATGTAGTGGTTGAATGTACTATAACTTCAATATTTTTTTTCTCGGAAACTATAAGGATTTTACAAAAATTTTGTTTACGATATTGATTTCATTTCTCATGCTGCATCTATTCCCAAATTTTTTTGGATAAGTTGTGAATCACCCTGTATAAAATAACTCAGATTTGATCGACTACTGAAGAACCGCGGAAATTCCATCTTACATTCAGGGTGTATACCAAATTTTAACAAAAAAAAACTTTCTGATATATCCAAGTTTGTTAGGCCGATTAGAAAAATTTTCGAATAATGTAAATTTTTAATAGGGCGTAATTATTTTAAAAATTATATACTGACTTATCTTCTCATTACTTCAATCTTACTCATTTTACAAAAAAATATATAATAATTTTTGTTTGTCTGAATTTAAAAGAGCAACATAAACATATACTGAAAATTTAAAAATATAGAATATAGAATATAGAATATAGAAAATATAGATTTTTTATTTTAATATTGAGTTTGTAAAACGGAAATTTCAATTAACATTACAATGTAACTAATAATTTCCATATGTTTTTTAAACACTTAAGAATTATTTTTAATCCGAGTCAAGGTTTCAGTGGGATAAAGATCGATAAATAAAAGAACACTATATTTTGAACCATTGCCAACGTTTCGATGTTATTTTACGCCATCCTCAGGGCTCTAAAATACAAACAATGTTTTTTAATAAAATTCGTTAAGGTATTAAAATAAAAAACAAATACATTTACAATAATTCTAAAAAAATGTTCCCGTCACAATTACCATAAAATTATTTTTAATATCGGTTATTAAAACATCTCATTTTTTCTAATTATTTATTTAATTATTATTTTCCAATGGAAATCGAGTTATATATTTCCACTGTACAAATTAGGTGATAAATCTGATGTATGTAATTATAGACAAAGCTGTCTTAGTGCAATGCATTGTTGCATATGTTCTCCGTTTAAATTTCCATAGTTTAATTTCTCCTTATCAACATCGTTTTTACCCCGGTTCGAGCACAGAACGGCTCGATTCTCGAGAGCTTATTTGCATACTTATACAGGGTGACTCACAAATGGTACCCAAAAATGAAACCTCGTATTCTTTGGTGAATTTTAAGGGGAGTCTTTCCTATAAAGTTTTTAATAGAACGCCCCGTTAAAAAGATACAGGGTGTTAAATATTTTTATTTTTTTTTTAATAATTTAAAAACTAGTAGGTAAGTGAAATAATTTGAAATTGGGCACATGTATTTATGTAAACATTGTCAAAAACCTGAGGGCTTTTCCTAAAATTTACATGCTCCAGTGGCGGAAATACAGGGCAAATTTTTCTAAATTAAATAGTACGCCACTGCTTTACGGTAACAACCATGATATTTTCAGATTCGTTTTTCAATTTTCTACAAATTACTACTCTCTTATTATGTTTTTCGAAAAAAAACTGTTTTTCGAGTAAACATTAATCAACGAACTAGGAACACACTTCGATATTCGAATATAAATACAAACTTTTTTTAAAATGACATAGTGGGCTGCAATAGCAACTTTCACATTTTAAGCATTAGAAGAAAGAATAAATCCTTATTTTCATCAGATCAAGCAACAATAAATTTCGAACAAATTACATTTTCGTTACTAAAAATATGTGTCGGGCCTGTGTTCGTGGAAATGGAGGTATTTTTGAGCATGCCATTTCCTCAAATAAAATCATTAAAATGACTAATATTATTAATATCTTTATTCAAATAAATAACCGTATGATGAAGTGTTTTCAGTTGGTTTCAAGGGGGTCGCCGTGGCGTCGCCCTAGACATTCGAAAAAAGTAAAAAAAATTTCTTAAGCTAAGAAAATTGAATTGGAAATTTTTAATAAAATATTTTATTTACTTAATTTTGAAAATCAATACACTACCTACTTTATTTTTTTAAAAACAATTGTAATAAATTGGTATAAATATTTGTTGACAAAAGAATTTAAAAATATAAAATTAATCGCTGTACCTATTTCTACCTGTAATTTAGATTTCTCCCATCCTCTCTTCTCTTCTAATAAAGATAAAATAAGACTTATTTTCTCTAAAAAACTCTTTAGAAGAAAGTCTTTATAAGTCTGTCAACTCTGTTTCTGTCAAATTGCGCAAAAAAACAAGAGTTAAACAGAGTTTGACTTATAAAGACTTTTTCAGAGAAAAATTTCCATAAGAGGTTGTAAATAGCAATTGCAAAACACAAAGTGGCTGCAGAAAGCATACGATACGCGGGGCTTGAGCAGAGATAATATCTCTGGGATTGAGATGTACCTACTACGGAAATTTGCAAAAATTGTCACTGCGAATCGTGCAAAAACGTAGAGAAACCTATAATCGAGAAACTGTCAGATGGTATCGAAGATTTTACAGAAAGTATTTTTGAAAAGACATTTCATACAAGACGAGGAAGATGTAGGTATGAATTAATTGCTGCAAAAAAAGTTTTTATTTTTATTAATATTAAATCATATGGCTTTACTTACTTATATATTTTTTTACTGTTCTCATTACATTGAAATTATTGAAAGATACATACTTATTCTGTAAATTTAAGCATTTATTTTCATATATTATACGAGTATAATTCATCTTAAGATCGATATTGCGTTGCTAAGGAGGCATTTTGAGTATAGGGTTCACAAATACAAACATATTTACGACTCGCAAGTAGCGCAAGGATTTAATTTATTATAAATTTTGGTATACATTTTTGGTATAACTTTATTATTTTACTATTTTGTCTATAACCACGAGCTTACACTAGAGAAAAACGACTACGTGAATTTAAAAAATGAGCATAGGGTAAGTTTTGTGGAAGTGTTACGAAAAAAGCAAGTTCACTATAAAACAATAGAATGAATTTCATTTTACTTATTCCTAGCGCAGATTCCTAATATTTTCGGTAGATGTGCGAGTTTTCATTAGTGTCGATAATATGAAATCTTTTATTCGTTAATTTTCAGAGAGTTAAATGTTTCAAGATGGCTTGAAGCACATTGTAATAGAAACTCACAATTATCGGTTTTACCGAGAAGTTTACTCCTCATAGATGTGATGGGTGATGACGATTATCAATTAGTTGTTGCTGATTTATTCCAAAATCGTCTTAGAGCATTCAAACGAAATTTAACCTCGGACATCGTCTTATGCGACTTGCCGAATTCATTAATAGCATTTTATACAAACCATTTAGAACCCAGAGTTCCAGGTAAGGCTAAATTTATATGTTAAATCACATGCGAGAACCATACACCTGCCTGCAGCATTTTTTGAACAGCTAAGTTTTCTAGACTACAACTTCAAAACTAGAAATAGTTTACATAAAAAATTTATATTCCATAATCTTCATATTCTTGAAGGTGTTAATATACATAAATTTAAATTATCTTTTTGCCTTTTTTCTGAGTTGACTAAAATATTCACGTCAAGAAATTATAAAACCTATCAAATGTTTATTAACTAGAAATGCCTAAAAAAATATAACAAATGGTCTCTATATAATTCTGTTTCATATTTACTTTAGCTGTAGCAGTAGCATGTGGACAAGATTTATTTATATTTAAAAACAGTAAACCATTTTTTAAATTCCGAATACCGTCTTCTACGATTCTGCCTGTAGAAGCAAGTTTCTGGGAAAAATTAGGGAACAACTCCGTTGTTTCTGGTATAAATATAGGTATTGAAGAAATTAATTCCACGTCTTTAACTTTGCTTACGGGAAGGTGAGTAAACGGCTTCTCATTCAAAGAGTTCCATAATGAAAAAGATATTTTTAAACAATAAAACAAAATAAGGGAGTACAGATTTAAGCAAATTTTTGCCATCACATAATCTTAAAGAAGTTAATAAGTTATAAAATTCCTCAAAGTTTTAACTCTTTTTCCAGATCTCAAGAACTAATGTGTACAACATCACAGGAAAGTTTTATAAAAAGATATCGATATAAACCTCTTGTAAAAGAATCATCGATTACATGTATGTGCACAATAAAGAAGTCATCGTACGACAAAAAAGCATTGTCTTGCCCGGTTTTGGCTACTGAATCGGGAAATATATATTTTTTGGATCCACAAACATTAGCAATTTTACAACAAGTAAGGAGGCAGAAATAGTTTTCGGAATTTAAAATTGAAATACTTCATATTACATCCTCATTAATGCTTTTAGGCAAATACATGTAGTAGAACGTCGACTCCCTTTGTAATCAGTTCAATAGGCCTTTTCGATGTCGAATATAAAATTGTAATAGGTTGCAGAGAAGGGTATATTTGTATTTTAATGAGAGGGTGGTTAGAAGGAAAATTAATTATAGAATTTCTACATGACATTGTCGATCTTGTTATTGTACCTGGGGATAATTTTATTGTTGTCGCCACTAGTCAAAAAACATTGTCCTGCTTTACCAAACGTGTAAGTAGTATTTATTTGGTATTCGCAAATTTTAAAATCGTTCATTTCCAGGGTCAAAATCTGTGGTCAATCAAAACTGCGAGTCAGGTGGTATGTCTTTGTTTAGTACCTATATGTCATCTGAATGTCAATCTAATTGCCGTGGGATTAAGAGGTGGTACGATACAGTTATACCATGGACGAGTTGTCGTGGATTATACAACAGTTCCTGAAACTCCGTCAACTATTACGTTCGGTCAATTGGGCCAAGAAGAGAACGTAATGGTAGTAGTTACCCTAGGTACATAATTTTCAGAAGATTATTACATTATTAATAGGCTCTCTTTTGCCCTTCAGAACGTTAACCACCAAAACATACAAACCGTAATGCAGTATTAGAGTAAAACTAACAAAACACATTGATTCCGGTTTATTTGCCCAAATTACTTATGACACTAATAAGTTTTAGAAAAAATATGTTATTTAGAATATGACAAAAAACCTTTATTGGCCGTAATAGAATTTATGTGTAGGTACATTTGTGCTGTGGATAATATTTGAAATCATTTTCTTTATTTTTCAGCTGGTACTGTGACCTATAAAATCCTTAAACGAACAGCAGATTTCAATGTAAGATTTAAGGAAAATGTCCCTTTACTTCAATGTAAACCAATACCGCTTCCAAAGAGAAGTAAATTATTTTTGGAACAAAGTTTAAGGGAGAGAAATATTGCAACAGGTATGTATGGCCAATGTTTTATTTAACTTTCATCCTCGTGTAATCTCATGTTCCATTTTTTCTTCATTTACTTCTTATTTGCTGCAAAAGTTCTGAAAAGTATTAGCTAGTGTATATACAGGGTGGTCCTAAATTGTCTTATTATATTTTTAGGGCATATAGTAGGTAAATCAACAACGCCATCTGTTCTGTTGAGAATAAGAACAGTACACATGTCCTGGACTTGTACTGTTCTTACTTCCAATGCTGCACGGTAAGAGCTGGCAAGCGCCTTAGCAAGGTGATTTTAGTACTGTTCTTCCACTCATTCGATGCAGCTTCGAATTTTAATTCTAAATGGCTGTTACATATAAAAATTCCCATTTTTGGACTTGTACTGTTCTTAATTTCACCGCCTCAATTAATTTCCTGAACTGCACATTAATTCTTGACCACTCAGTCAGTGGTAAGCGTAAGCGGGCCACCAGAAACTAGCGTGGCAATTTGTGTCAGTGCACTAGCAGCGCTGCCAGTTGATTTATTTAAATCAACTGTTAGAGATCGGCATGCGGCAGTGGAAAATAATGTAGTACAATATTGCTTCTGTATGCTTTAGCGACGTGTTAATGTAAAGTTACCATATTTTTGTGATATCAATGTAGACGAAGCGCCGAACATTAAAAAAACAATTTCTTGTTCAAAAAAAAAAAAAAAAACTGGACTAATGTTGATACGCAAATATGTAACTAATTGTAAATAAAACTAATTTGTTATAAAATAATATTTTTGGTATTTTAAAAATATAAATAAAAATACGTAGGTACTCATCTGATCAATACGATATATATATCGTATCGCATGTATTTAATTTGATAATCTCAATGACAATGATTAAATCATGAACAGTTTAAATTTAAGCAGAATCCAATTCTGTTCTGAATGCTTACGAAGAGCAATTGAGGTTGGCCTCCGCTGCTCAGTTAAAATGCCGCTTGCCGCCTCTGAAAATGCGAAACTGCCAGTTTACTTCACACCTGTGCGATATGACAGGAAGGTAAACGGATAAAAAACAAACCGCCACATTAATACGGCGAAACCGGAATGGCCGAATACGTCATCACTGTTTCACTTTGTTACATTTTTATTCTAGTTTTCAATTCAGTTTACAAAAAGGGGTTTAAGTACCTACTGTAAGTGTATAACTTTAATAAAATAATTTTTTAGTGTTTAGTGAGGTACAGTGTATTTTTGTTTTCATTTTTTTTTTTCATCATTTATTATTGTGTCAGTTCTCTGACTTTTTCATAGTTTATCTTGTTTAAAAGAATTGAATTTTGATTTATGTGGGAAGATAAATGTAATGTGTCATAAAACAGCATAAGGCTGGTGGTGTGGAAATTTACTTTTTTATTAAAATTTTCTCTTTAATACCTTCTCTTTAAATTATTAAATTTGACAACAATGCGTATCACAGTTCCCAAGTGTGCATTTGAGCAAACAAACTTATGATACGTGTTTCTAAAGGTCAAAGGTAGCCTACTTATAAATATGACCTCCATTCAAAGTTACACCCTGTATATCCAGCAGAATGGTTGAAGGTATATAAATTAATTCCAGATATGCACCAGTTCTTTCAACAAGATCTAATGCGACTAAGATTGAAAAATGCTTCAGAACTAGTTAATTGCATCGAAAACTTAGAAAATAAAGAGGAGTTCAAAATAGAAGCAAAGGTAAGTAATGCCGTCATGACAATAATTTGCGTCAGATAATAATAATAATACTTTATTTTCCTTAAAGACACTAATACATGTATAGGAATAGTCAAGACTTACAAATTAAGACGGAGTAGGCAAAAATGCCGAAACAGTATAATAACATTTTTCCAATAAAAATTGCTTTAGAGCGCCCTTAAATAATTATACACTTTGCATTGATTTAAGTTCCTCAGGTAGTTTATTATATATCAACTAAGCTAACTCTCCCGACAAGCAGTCGGGAGAGTTAGCTGTCATTTTTATTCGAGCAAATGGCAAATGAAAATCCATATTTTATCGCATATTGTGTCTATGATAAGAACTACTTAACATAAACTTGCTCTTATTATGAAACACGTACACGTACAGACACAGATAATGTAGTTTATGTTTACATTAACGAAATTATTACCAAATTCAACCCGGTCGGTAGTTACGGAGATGGTTGGCTAAATTGAGATGTCATATACAGGGTGTTTGGTAAGTTGATGTATTCCTTGCAGAAAGTTACAGTGCAAATGATTTGTGATATATTTTCTTAATATACCATATTCCGAAAAAGCTTAGTTTCTGAACTACAGGGTAATAAAGTTTTACTAAAAAAATGCAAATTTATAAATATGGCGGAAACCGCTCAGAATTTTTTTTTGGTGAAATTTTACAAACTTTGACAATTAACAACAATACATGTTTTACGATAAAAATATTGTTTTCAGTTTCACCAGTACACAGGCACGTCTGATTTTTCTTAAAATAAAAAATGATTTTTGGATTCCTTGTTGAATTTGGAAGAGAAAAGGTATCTTATCTGTTTTTCTTATGACGCGCCGTTTTCGAGTAAAAAAATTAAAATCGATTTATTGCATGACGTAATCCGGTTTCAATAATTTGAAAAATAGCAGAAATTATGCAATCAGCTCTTTTTTGTACCAATTTTATTACAAAAAATTATTTCTCGCAGTTAACATGTCTCAAAAATTTTTATCAGTTTTTAGATTCACTATTTACTATCTAAACAGAAATTATCAAGTTGGCTGTGCACTCGTTTTTGTTATTGTTTGACAAAATTAATAATGGTTGCCACTTTGAGTGTGAAGCAGTTAAGTGCATAATTTCTACTATTTTTGAAATTATTGAAACCGAATTACGCCATGAAATCGATTTTATTTTTTTTACTCGAAAACGGTGCGTCATAAGAAAAACAGTAAAAATACCTTTTCTCTACCAAATTTTATTTTAAGAAAAATCAGAGATATATCTTTTTTTTCTATGGCTTATATATAGCATTATTTTATAAGTACGTTACTGATTAAGTTATTGAGTTTATAAGCTATCCTTTACCACTTTTATTACCGTCTTTTTGAAGCACCTTTTCTTAAATTGATGATGTTGGTCCTGCTGCTATATGTAGAACGATCTTATTATATACTAATGGAATTAATAAATATAAATATAATAAAAATATTATTTACTTAGTTACTTAGTTGATATAGAAGTGTTTTTAGGAAAATATATTTTTAATTTATCTGAATTACCTTAATTAATAATTTTATAATAGAGAAAAAGCTGAATAATAGGGATGAATTAATTTTTAGGTATTGGGCTTAGGACCTAAATTCATAATTATATTAATCTTGGAAAATTTCAGTGTTACAAAATGTATTAAAGAATTGTCAGTGATATTTCATAAAAACCCATATGTTTCCTACATGTCTCCAAACGTGATAAAAGTAAGTATTATTTTCTTATCTTCTTTGTCTTATTTAAACCGTAGGGAGAATTTGTTGACTGCTTTCAGAATATTCACTTTGGAGAAATTGTTATTTAGTATATTTTGGCTGGAATCAAATTCATAGTTTGTATGTTACTAAACAAATTGGAATATGGAAATTGTACTTATAATTAGTAGCCTCATTTTGTATTATTTATCATTTACTAAAATTTGACTTTATAGAAACAAGTAATTTTACTAAAAATCAACTAAATAAGAGTTGCAAAATTATTATTTATTTA
This sequence comes from Anoplophora glabripennis, assembly GCF_000390285.2. NCBI lineage: Eukaryota > Metazoa > Arthropoda > Insecta > Coleoptera > Cerambycidae > Anoplophora > Anoplophora glabripennis. The sequence goes on from NW_019417047.1 coordinate 18,235, forward strand.
TTGTTCTGGTAAATTTTTTGAATGGCATAAATTTACGAAAAGAATAAACTAATGTGTTAATTAAATTACATGGAGTGTCCTCAAAATGCAGCTAAAGCATAGTCCAGACCTTGTCTTGTTTTGATGGTTGTATCGTTACTCTAGCATATACATATACAAATTTACTGGGAAAGACCTTCCATTGTGCAACGATTTTCTGTAGACCTCTTTTTCAAGTTGAAATCGAATATTTTGAATATCTTCAAATAGAGTATTCATAGAAATCTGGTTATTTCAGGTTACCCCTCTTGGCTACATAATTATTAAATAATACTCTATTTATTTTCAACAGGTCCTTTTATTCCATTTTCCTTAACAACCCAAGAGAAACGAGAATACATTTAAATCTTATTTGCTAAATTATAACCACTTATTAATTAATTTTGTGTATTGTAGATTCCGATTATGCCTCCTCGTTATCGCTATAAAGTGAAGATGCAGTTAAAAGAGTTAACAAGTGAAAATCACCAAAACGACACCCAAATGTCACCAACACCATCCATAAAGATTTATGCGACAAGACATGCTAGTATTAAACCAGACCTTGCCGTGACATTAAACCTACCTGCAACAGATCACATATTTTGTTTTTAACATTGTATTTAAATAATAATAATTATTGTACTTTTTGCTTTAAATATGCATTGTGTAAGCACCAATTAGAGTAGATAGAAATTTTAATTTTTAATAAAGGGGGAGGGTCGATTAGGCTGGTTTTTGGCCAAAAAAAGACAATATTTTGTTTATTATTTATATCCAATTCCAATCGATTCCATCCCAAATGGGACCTCTCCCCTTCTTCCTAGTCAGGATAAAGGCCGATTAGAGGCGAGATTGAGGAAAAGTGTATTAAATCAAAGTATCTCGGAGTTTTTTTGGGTCGGTGAGTCCAACTCGGAAATTAGTTTGTCTGTATCCGGCCATTTTAAGGTTGTTTCATGGTCATTTCAAGATCAAATTGAGAAAAAGCCAAGCAATCAAGTCCAACTACCTGTTATACAGGATTTTGGGGTCGCTGGGTTAGAATATAAGGTTAGTTTGTATCAGGTCATTTAAAGATCATCCTCGCCTTTAAATAACCTGATACAGACACCATGACCTCAGATTCGAACTCGGCGACCCCAAAATCTCCAAATATATAATTGGACTTGATTACTCGGCATTTTCTCAATTTGACCTTGAAACAACCTTAAAACGCAAACTAACCTCCGAGTCGGACTCACAGACCCAAAAAAACCTAAACTCCGAGATCCTTTGATTTAATACACTTTTCCTCAATCTGACCTCTAATTGACCTTGATCCCGATAGGAAGGAGAGGCAAGGTCCCGTTTGGGGTGGAATCGATAAGTTATTGACCTAACAATATCATACTGGACAATCAGATAGCAGAATTAGCAAGTAGTACAAAATTTCTAGGACTGCATCTAGATGAACACTTAAATTGGAAAAAACATATAGATGAACTCGCTGCTAAATTAAGTAAAGTAATATATGGAATCAGGGTAATTAGTAAATATGTAAAGAGTACATCTACAAAAATCATTTACTTAGGTAGTTTCGAATCTATTTGTAAATATGGAATTATGTTTTGGGGTAATAGCAGTGACATACAGAAAAAATTTTTGTCATTCAAAAAAGAATTATAAGAATTATCAATAATATGTCTTACATCCAATCTTGTAGATCGGTATTTAGGAATAGCAAAATAATGACTATATCGGCCCTGTATATTTTTGAGTGCTTAATGTATGTAAGGAAAAACTGGAATAATTTTATGACAGACTCATCATCTCAGTATAATACAAGAAATTTAAATCTAATGTACCCATATCACAGACTAACTCTAACAGAAAAGAATGCACATTACATGTGTATTAAATTATTCAATTGTTTACTAGCGTCACTTAAACAGATACAGAGTGTAAATTTATTCAAAAAACATATTATACAATTTTTGTTAAATATTGAGCCCTACAATGTAATAGCCCGAGAGCCAGCGACCTTTTTTGATGACCAAAAGAGCAAAAGCTGAAAAGTTTTCCTACGCTTCATTTGCTGTCACTCGTAAGAGAAATGACCTCCAGCTCGCGCGCTTCTGGGGGGTGTAGCTGCGGCAGCCTCCCAAACACGTAAAATAATAAAATAAAAAAACTAATACCGCAAAAGCTGAGACTTTGTTGACAAGTTAATTATGTTATAAACAAAAGAAAAAACGCTATCCGCTGACTTTAGAGTGGGGGGTTATGCCTCAGCTTTTCACCTAAAGAAGTCAAAAATATGCGCTAGGTAAACTGATACCGCAAAAGTTGAAATTTGGTAAAGTAATAGTCAACTTAACCAGTTATACGAAAAAAATGGTCCGCTGAAGTTTTTGTGGTGTATGAGTGCTCAGCTGACGAGTTGAAGGCGCAGCACATCGCTATAAGCGCGGGGCGTTGCATCTTTAACTTTATCAGCTGAGCACTTTTCCCTCACTAAATATAAAGCTGAGTATTTTTTTCATTTAACTTATTAAATTAGCTATTGTATTAACAAATTTCAGCTTTTGATGTATGGGATATCTATAATTTTTCCATTTTTTAAATCTTAGTAGTAATTATATAAAAATATTCAACTTTTTTCGAATATTTATTTACAATAAATGATCTCACGAGTTTTTCAATTCAAAGAATTTTAATAAATATTCACATTTAAATACTTATGATGTTTGCATAACAAAATTATAAACAGTAAATGTAGGTATGTATGTAATGTACATATAGATAAAGTTAGATAACCACTTCGGAAATTACAATCGCATGAGTACAAAACTGGATATTCGGTTCATAGTTTGAAAGATTCCTTTTTCCTCACCTGAACGTCATGGGTCCCAGCATCCAATACGTCCCCTCTCCTACTCCAATCTGGCTAACATGAGTGCCATANGTAGGTAATTGAGGAAAAAATTTAGTGAAGTTGACATACCCGAGGAATTTTACATATATTTACAGAACATGTTTTAAACTAATTGAAAATTCACATATGAAATCGGTGAATAGAATAAGTCTCCCATCAGTTTTGAAAGTGATCGCCACGAACAAAGATTTTTCCTGAAGGAGGAAAGATAGTAGCAGAAATTGTCAAACAAAAGATGTTCTTGGTCAGTTGTCGCACCTATGGTATACTGATGTGGGCTAACAAGTCTGAAACCGGTATTTGTTTGGTGTATACAGCCAATGCATGATCCTGGCTGTATTTAATGTTATTGTTGGTGTAATTCAATGCTGGTCAGGGCATATAGCCCAAAGTAGTTGTTTCCAGCAATATAATCACTTAAAAATTAATTACATCGTATGTGGTTTTTTTTATACTCTATTTGTCAAAATACACCTATGTTTTCATGAAAATTGATTTTGAAGTTTTCCTCTTTTTTCTTGCGACCCACATAAATCTTGTTTATTTGACCCATGTCAACCTTTGAGTTTGACATTGAAATTGATCCAACATGTGAAGTGTGTGAGTAGAAGGACATAAATATATATACAGTGTGTTTTTTAACTTGGGATGTTCCTCGAAAATCTTAAAATGTAATAGTCAATTCTTACACAAAGGACGAGTCAAACAAAGAAATTAATTACTTAATCGCTTTCCTTTTTATTATGCAAAGTCTCATGATAGCGGTTCTTATTTACGTTTATAACAATACATTACATAATTTCAGTGTTTGAAATGGACCATAGTTACAGTCGTGACAGATTAGTATATGGGATATGTAGCCGAAATGACGCCATAGCATCGCTATTGTATGTCGAGAATTTTCCTTTTCGATTCCATCCCGCAGAACAGGAAAGTGACAGAAGGCCTAAGTCAGCTAAGACGCCGCAGATTGCAGATGTTTTAGATACAATCGAAGATCTAACAACTGATACCAAAAATCTCAGTTTGTACGCGGTTGCCAATGGCTGAGAAATATCCGGGCTGATTAGGGTTTTTGATGTTTCGAGAGACTTATCGATATACAGAGTGTGCCATTTAACATTCCCGCTGCTAATATCTCCGAAATGAAGAAATTTATTTTAGTTCCGGAAATTGGGGTTGTTAGGACCCTCAACTAGCTTCAAATTGTAGTTAGAATTGTTAGTTCAAATCTTTCTGTGTAGATGGCGTGGCGATACTAAAAAATTGTTTGATCTCTGGAACGTGGAAACGCAGTCTATCTGAAAGATCGTTAAATTTTGAATCATTTTTATAATATAAAGTTTTCCCCAATATTTATTTGTTTTCGAGACATGTTGACTTCAATATGCAATGTATGATGTAACAGGAACATCAATTATTTCATTTAAATCACACCGAGACAAAATATTCTTTTAAAATATTATTATAATTACTTCATTCACACCACATACATTAAATTATAAAAAAACAAATGATCAACTACAGAAAAACAATTGTTGTAAAATGATTAATCTTATTAAATTAAATTGAAACACGCAAGCTGATAAAACTGTAATTATTGGAAAACTGAAATTGATTAAATAAATAAATAAATAAATAAAACTAATATGTGTCATCTGTCATACATGTTTTATTTTAAACAAATGACATGAGCGCCACCTATGTTTTCTTTTTTTAATAACATTTGATAAAATACAGTTCGTCTCTGGACAATTTTTTTTCTGGAGTTGATCATTTGTTTTTTTTATAATTTATTGATTGTTAGTTAGTATGTGATGTAAATAAAGCGATTATAACAATATTTAAAAAAAATATTTTGTCAGTGTGATTTAAATAAAATAATAGATGTTCCTGTTACACCATACATTGCATTTTGAAGTCGACATGGACTACATTTCCACGTTCCAGGGATCAAATAATTTTTTAATATCGCCACGCCATCTATACAGAAAGATTTGAACTAACAGTTCTAACTACAATTTGAAGCTATTCGAGGGGCCTAACAACCCCAATTTCCGGAACTAAAATAAATTTCTTCATTTCGGAGATATTGGCAGCGGGAGTGTTAAATGGCACACCCTGTATTCTTGGAAAAATTATGTGAACGCATAGAAACGCTACAGAAATAATTTAGGATAACCCTCGCTTCTAATAGCTGTTTTACATTGACAATTTATTGATGAATAAATTGACGAAGTTCTTCATGAATTAATTCACGAATTTATTGGAAAACAGTGTGGTTTTACACTGCTACAGACTTTATCAAGTTTTTGACGCGTGAATCAGTCCTACCAACGAATCAAAGATGCAAATAAATTTCAAAAATGTCACCTTTCCACTCATAATTGTAGTGATAACAACAGCGGAACCGTTCTGACACATATTGGGTTGGTGCTTCCGAACTTCACGAAGAAATTGACAAAAATTAGAACATGCTCTAATTCATCAAGAACTTGATGCATTACACTTGTCCAATTTCTTGATGAAGCGACTTCATGAATTAATCGATCGATAAATTGTCAATGTAAAACAGCTATAACGAATAGTCGTTAAGTTTGTGTAAAAGGAAGCATCGGTGATAACTTTGAACATCCTTAAGCAGACTCGGACTTATTTCAATTAAATTGTTAGTGTTTTTTATCTTTAAATTTTTTAAATATAAGTTAATTGAAATATGTTCCTACTTTTTGCGTTCTACATTGTGTTAAAAGGAAAACTCTATATTAAAATACTCCCACTATTGCAACAGAAATGTAACACATTTCGTAAGGCATTAAGGAAAACATACCATAATTATAATTTATTTTTTGTTTTATCATTCCTCCACTTTTCAACTTCCTCTTGCCACCAGGGCGGTGTCTTCATCTCGGATGATGAGCGCAGCATTGCAGATTGTAAATGTTTATATACCTAAAAAATCAGATTGTTGTACCAAAAATTTCATAAAAATCCAATAGTGTTAATATTTAGCCCAACAAGATACGTATATCTACAAAAAGAAAAGTAATATACCACCCTCTCTCCCACACAAGTGTCCAACTTATGGACTAACCCTTGCAATTAGAATGTGGAGTAGGGATTATTATTATCATTATTATTATTAATTGTACAAGTGTCCGGTACATATCTGCTAACATCTCGAGAATATACAGGGAAAATCAATGTAATACTAGGACTTCCTATAACTTTTTTCTTATCGTTCCTCCCAAGGGAGATATCGAGAACCACAGGGGTACTTGGAGATTGACGTTTTGGGTTCTAAATTTGAAATCAACATGTATATTTTAATGAAACTTTGGCTTAAGGTATTACAAACAAGGCTCCATGATCTGATGTTGATGTCCCAATATGATTGACTAATGACTATAAAACTGAAAATTAAAACTCCTAGTACCTTAACCGATTGACCTCAAAATAATGATTTGACGTCAATTTGTATTATAAAAAAAAAATCTAAATTGGATTATTGCATTATTTTAAATCAAGACAATAGGGTTATTACGTAATAAACTGTTAAAATGAATGAATGAATTTCATGAGAATGTATCGAATATCCAAACTTATACAGGGTGTTCCTTAATGATATGCGAATATTTAAGGATGTAATTCTACATGGAAAATTAATGATAGTTCGCTTTATAAACTATGTCCAAATATGTTCCATTACGAAAATACCCGGTGTTAAAATTTTAGGAAAAAGAAGGAAATTAATTAATAGTTTCGAAACCGCTTGAGATATTTCAGTGATATTTAGTATGTAGTGATAAAGCATAAAGGCGCATGTTTTTCAATACAAACATAATTTATAGCACTAACAGTGGTGTGCATACGAGGACTGACTTTGATATTTTTATAGAAAAAAATGGAACGCCAATGGCTTTTTCCCAAATAAAATTATTTTTGAAAGCCCCCTACTATTCGAAAGATAAGAGCTCTCTTGAGTTTCTGTCCTGCGATGCGCCGTTTGCGGGTAAAAAAAAAACGTATTATCAGTTATAATATCACAAGAACATAGAAAATATTCGATTATACTTCCGAGTCACGAGACGTATTCTGCGAAACACCACGACAGCGTAGCTGGAGTGGTGTTTTAAGGATATACGTCGAGTGAGGAGGTTAGTATAATCGAATATTTTCGTTTGCTCGAGTGGTATTCGATACGATTATATAATTCAGAGCTTGAACCGAAGAGTTCCATTTTTTTTTTGACGTTTATTGACAAATGTTAAAACTATCATTACCTGACATAGTTCACATTGTTGGAGGAGGCGAAACACCAAAACGGTTATACCACGTCGTCAAGAGTATAATCGCTTATCAATACATAGTAACTACGTAAAATTTGTAATTGCTATTGGCTAAATTTCGAATGAATTATATAATCCGTAATAAATTAATGTAATTATTATTGAATACAATTTTGCAGTAACCTAGTTGTCCTGGAATGTGTCACTTCCATTTCTGACATTTTGAAGTATTTGTCGTTCAAATCTGTTCACTGTGATATCTTATTTTTACAATTTCGTTAATATTGGTGAATTATTGAAATGTTGAAATGGTGCAAATGCATTATGGCGGTTTTCCACTAAACGGACAGATGAGTTTATGTCCTGTTTGTGTTTTCTAGAACCTGAAAGACAAAAACAAAACTGAAACAACCCCAAAACTCTTGTTTCCATCAAGCGGGCTACATTTTGTTCGAGTTTTGTTTTTGTTTTCGGTCCTTTTCCACTGGTTGTCGCGAGGAAGTCAGAACACATTTTTCCAATAACCAACCAACATGTTTANTACCTTAATCAATTTGTATTATAAAAAAAATCTAAATTGGATTATTGCATTATTTTAAATCAAGACAATCGGGTTATTACGTAATAAACTGTTAAAAATATGAATTTCATGAGAATGTATCGAATATCCAAACTTATACAGGGTATTCCTTAATGATATGCGAATATTTAAGGGTGTGATTCTACATGGAAAATTAATGGTAGTTCGCTTTATAAACTATGGCCCAAAAATGTTCCATTACGAAAATACAGGGTGTTAAAATTTTAGCAAAAAGAAGGAAATTAATTAATAGGTTCGAAACCGCTTGAGATATTTCAGTGATATTTAGTACGTAGTGATAAAGCATAAAGGCGCATGTTTTTCAATACAAACATAATTTATAGCTCTAACAGTGGTGTGCATACAAGAACTGACTTCAAATAAAATTATTTTTGAAAGCCCCTACTATTCGAAAGATAAGAGCTCACTTGAGTTTCTGTCCTGCGATGCGCCGTTTTCGGATAAAGAAAAAAAAATGTATTATCCGTAATAAATTAATGTAATTATTGAATACAATTTTGCAATAACCTAGTTGTCCTGGAATGTGTCACTTCCATTTCTGACATTTTGAAGTATTTGTCGTTCAAATTTGTTCACTGTGATATCTTATTTTTACAATTTCGTTAATATTGGTGAATTATTGAAATGTTGAAATGGTGCAAATGCATGGGGTTTTCCACTAAACGGACAGTTGAGTTTATGTCCTGTTTGTGTTTTCTAGGACATAACAAAAACAAAAACAAAACTGAAACAAACCCAAAACTCTTGTTTCCATCAAGCAGGCTACATTTTGTTCGAGTTTTGTTTTTGTTTTCGGTCCTTTTCCACTGGTTGTCGCGAGGAAGTCAGAACACATTTTTCCAATAAACAACCAACATGTTTAGAGAAGATTTTTTTATTCCTAGTTATGGCTGGTTTATACTGAAGTCCTTGGAAGAAAAGTAAATGTATACAGAGTGTCCCACCTCGAACTCCATCGATGGATATCTGGGAAACCGCTCTAAGGATTTTATTGAAATTGTGATGGTGTGGCCGTGAGGCCCACCAAGTTAAAATATTTTCAAGGTCATCGTACTTCCGGTTATACCGGAATCGATACTAACTTTCTTATTTTAAACGGAACCCTCTGTATATTATTGCATTTTTGGAAACATCATCCATTTTTAAGTTGAAAACATATAGCACACTCCATACTTAGGATTGACCGTTTCCGAGATATTTCTATTTTGAAACAAAAATTAACAGATGCAGACTGTTAGCAAAATTTCGTTTTCCCGGTTTATTTTTTCATGCAAATTGGACATTTTGTAGAGGAAGACCTGCTTTATCGAATTTGACATGAAAAGTTTCGTTTTTATACAGGGTGGTCAAAAATTTTTTATCGAATATCAAGTTCAGAATATGTGGAAAACTCGAAATTTTCAAATGGAAACCCCTAACTTTTTGCAATAATATACAGGGGGTTCCATTTAAAATAAGAAAGTTAGTATCAATTTCCGGTATAACCGAAAATACGATGACCTTGAAAATATTTTAGCTTGGTAGGCTTCCACAGTCCGTATCACACCATCACAATTTCAAAAAAATCTTTCGAGCGGTTTCCCAGATATCCATCGATGGAGTTCGTGGTATATGTACGGTTAAAGTATTTACTTGGTTACTTTGTATCCTAGCCAAATAAACACGTATACAAGTTAATTTTTTAATAGCTATAATTCATTAATGATTAAAATATTGTTTTTGGGAAGAAGAAAACACCAACATAGATATTGGGTCGGATCACTTAAATAGAAAACACAACATGACTGTTTCCACTAAACAGACTTGAGTTTCAAAACACGTCGAAACCTTTTGAAGTGACCGCTTTCGAACGGGACCCGAAAAACAAAACTCCAACTGTCGCAAAACACGCCAGTTTTCAAAAAGTTTGCGAAAAGTTACAGTTTTGTTTTATTCGACACAAGTTTGTGTTTTGTTTTTGTTTTGTCCGTTTAGTAGAAAATCGCCTTTTTGAAGCGGGACCCGAAGAACAAAACTCCAACTGTCGCAAAACACGCTAGTCTTCAAAAAGTTTGCGAAAAGTTACAGTTCTGTTTTATTCGACACAAGTTTGTGTTTTGTTTTTGTTTTGTCCGTTTAGTGGAAAACCGCCTTTAAAAATCAAAATCTTCTATTTTATAACAAAATTACTCGCTGTTCTCAAACCTGTATAATTATTACAGCTCGGGACT
>NW_019417047.1:28573-67220 GCF_000390285.2 Anoplophora glabripennis
TTGTCAAAACGTTATATATTCATTCCATTATCTCAATAATTACATTGTAAGTGCATATTTTTATTGTTTTAAAATGTTTAGTAATATTTAATTCTTTAATTACAATTTTATTTTCCCGATCCTAACCATTTTTAAGAGCAATATTCACGTTTGATTAAAGTTTTTGCCCCAACTCCCATGAGAGCCTGTGTATAAGAGCATAATTTTTAATATCATTTTTCAAAAAAACTGCATTGGCAATCGATCTGATATTTTTACACGAGATAGTTTGCATATTTATTAACAGATTTCAATTGCTTTGAAAACTTTCTTATCATTTTTTTTTTCGGTATCGAACCTCCTTAAATAGAAAACACAACACGACCTTTTCCACTAAACAGACTTGAGTTTCAAAACACGTCGAAACCTTTTGACGTGACCGCTTTCGAACGGGACCCGAAAAACAAAACTCCAACTGACGCAAAACACGCCAGTCTTCAAAAAGTTTGCGAAAAGTTACAGTTTTGTTTTATTCGACACAAGTTTGTTTCGTTTTTGTTTTGTCCGTTTAGTGGAAAACCGCCTTCTTGAAGCGGGACCCGAAAAATAAAACTCCAACTGTCGCAAAACACGCCAGTTTTCAAAAAGTTTGCGAAAAGTTACAGTTTTGTTTTATTCGACACAAGTTTGTTTTGTTTTTGATTTGTCCGTTTAGTGGAAAACCGCCTTTTTGAAGCGGGACCCGAAAAACAAAACTCCAACTGTCGCAAAACACGCCAGTCTTCAAAAAGTTTGCGAAAAGTTACAGTTTTGTTTTATTCGACACAAGTTTGTGTTTTGTTTTTGTTTTGTCCGTTTAGTGGAAAACCGCCTTCTTGAAGCGGGACCCAAAAAACAAAACTCCAACTGTCGCAAAACACGCCAGTCTTCAAAAAGTTTGCGAAAAGTTACAGTTCTGTGTTATTCGACACAAGTTTGTGTTTTGTTTTTGTTTTATCCATTTAGTGGAAGACCGCCTTTATGTGTATGTAGAATCACACCATTAAAAATTCACATATCGTTAAGGAAAGTTGTCAATAAGGATTTTGTCCCAAAATGACAATTGATGGCAATACTTCTTTACTAAAAATACTATTTTTTAGATATGCATTAGGGCCAGTGCTTTCATGGATACCTTGTAATAGTAAAAGATCAGTTTTAATATAAAATTGAGGACATCAAGAAAATCCTAGTACTATTCCGATCACCCTTATACGTTCCCGAGAGATTAGCAGATACTTACGTGACAACCTGTATATTTAGAATAACCCTGAATAAATAGTGAAGTTAAATAAATAACTTGTGATTATTACCATTCCATCGGAGGCCCCTAGAACCGAATTAAGAATAAAGTCTGGAGGCGCCACCGCATCAATTAAAGAGACAGCTTCGTTTTTTAAATCGTTACATAACTTTAAAACTGAATCTTGAATTAAAGATGCAACCTCGGACCCATGAAAATATGCTCCTTGATATAATGTCGGTATATGCTTCTCCAATGACCACAATCCGTATAACAAGCATACATTATTAAGAACTTTACTCACGGCACCGTCCTCGGCCTCCTTAATTTTTTCCATCATCTGTCTTAAGAAGAAATGCTAAAAAAAATAAAACAATCGTTTACGCAAGTTAAATAACCTATTATTTTTTATTAGTATGCAAATCTGCGATTCATTTATAACACGATTGAAAATAACTGAAAATTAAAAATTCACTGTGTGTATAAGAAAGGAAATACTTACTTGTATAAAGGCGGTAGCCAAATTCTTGGCACGATATATTTGGCAATCGTTCTTGGCCCAGAAAATACTTTTCCCCGATTTTAAATCTTTTTCAACCTTGTCAAAAGTAATTTTCAATAAATAACAGACTAACCACTGATAGATCGAAAGGACAGCTAAAAATTAATATTGTAAATGTAAAATTATTAAGTACAGTATTAATACTTCTAATGGTAAGATCCCCATTTCAGATGCAAAGTCATCGGGTTTATAATAGTGTTCTTTTTTTTTTTCAAAGCAGTTAAATAAAATGTTAAAATTTTCAATTTAATCTCTGCGTTTAGGTGCAAATCATTTAATACCATTTTATAACTTACTTTCCAGACGACATATATCTTCTGTTTTAGTACCAGAAAATCTGCTCTTTAATATGTCCAACCCAGTACTAAGGAAATCTGCGGAATGTAATGGAGTTGATATTTTCCTGCCTTCTAATACTAAAGGCCACAATTTTAGGAGCCAGTTACTTGTTTGTTGAATCAGGACATAGTTTTCGCCTTCGTACGTCAAATTGGCATCGTGATTGTTTCTTATATCTCCAATATTAGACACTAGAAGGTATTTTAATAGGAGTCAAAAAAGTGCAAGTTTGAGTTATCTAAAACATTTGACATAGGTATATTTTTTATTTATTATTAACAATTACTAGCACCCAGCTAGAGGTACACCACCATAGAATCAATCTCTAGGTAACAGACGAGGAATTAAATACACTTTTAATGCTTTTAATACACTAAAAATGCATAAATTGTGTCACTTTCCATAAACGTAACAGATTACACAATTAATGGGGCAACAACCAATCAGATTGCACAGAATCCAATATATAGAAAACAGTAACAGAAATAAATACCTGTAAAATTATGTATCAATGGACATAAAAAAAGTACCTATAAACCAGTGGCTGATTTTCAGGAGGCAGGAAAAGCTAAACCTCCTCAAAATATTTTATGGGATTAATATTTAATTTCCTTTGGATTTGTTAATCAATAGTTATTCACCAATTGTGCCTTGGTTTCCAATCTAACCGCTGATCCAAAAAGAGCCAATGTCAGGGAAGACCATCAAATTTAATCAAAATTTCGCCACACTTCCCAAACCAACCGCCGTTATGTGTTACAGAGCCAAAAACTGCTCTGACGACTGAGATGCTACAGCGTCAAAGTCAGGGAAGACCGGCGAAAAATATCAGCGACGGAGAAGACAAAAATCAAAGTCGAAATTTCACCTCACTTTCCAAGTCAAACGTCGTTCAACCAAAACAAGTCACAAAGCACTCCAGAGCCAGACTACGCTCGAGGGTGACCTCACAAATGACCAACGAACCGCGCCACAGAATGTCGTCTACCAGAGACGAAATTCAAATAAACACTCCTGTTTCCAGCCGACCGCGGTAGACCACGACATCTGGGGGGCAGCACCAGGTAGGTGTGATGTACGATCCAAATTTAAAGTTGTGAACTTATAGGCAATATAGTCAGTATTACAGATCTACCCGTTATCTATCATTGCTATTGTTATTGTATAATAAAATACATATTTATCAAATCTACTGTTGTTAATGATAATAATAAGTCCTCCAAAGTCGCTTAAGCAAATATTTGTATATTTGGGGATGTGACATTATTTTAATACAAAAATTGTAAACCATTTACGTAAAATTCAAAAAACCTGATAAATATTTATCTACCCGCAACAATTTTAATCTCTGTTGCGATTTTTCTTAATCGCCTATCTACTTACGGCATAACATAATGTACAGGTAAGCTCTCTTACTTATTTACCTTTAAGATATCCATGTCCCCCGCAAGCCTCTCTACATTCCTGAATGGCCTCTTTCATTATCCATCCAGCGAGCGGTTTACTGGCCGAAGAAATGGCATGTATTTCCACCCCAGTGTCATGTAGTGAGTCTACATTAGTTCCAGTCAAAGTGTCGATAGAAAATTGGTAAAAAACTTCACTTAAATACGTATTAAATATTCTTAAAACATACGCAGCAGCTAAATAAGGTAACAAGCGGTATTGCTGAAATTAGAAGATACTACAATTTACACTAGTGGCATTCAATCGGGGATACTTGAAAAGATATTAAGGAATACCCAAAGAAATCTTTTATACAGGGTGGTCGCGACGTAATGGGCCAAAATTCATTGTTAGATTCCCCAAGTAAAAATATTGCGATTTAGCCGAACTTACCCTAGTCCAAAAGTTGATAGTTAAAGAGATACAGGGTGTTAAATGTAAAACATTATTTCAGTTTTTTTTTAATTTATTCCTTAACAAATGCAAATATCCTCACAAAATTTTGGGGATTGGAGTTTGTTGAGTAGAGGAATTGAAATCTGTTCACATTTTGGTTAAAGTTCATAGAGGGCGCTAGCTGCAGTAGATTGAATGTGTTAAAAACGACATAACTTTTTTGTGCTTTAAGGTATCTCATCTTTGGTTACAAATTCTTATTTTCCAACTATTTTTACACAAAAAAGGTAGACTTTATGAAAGTAGCTGTCTAAAACCGTTTTCGAGTTATTTGGCTTTGAAACTTCCAATGCTAATAGTTGAAATAATTAAAATAATTTAAAAATGTCAAAAACAAGGGTTTATTTAGAATCAAAAATTGTAATGAACAGTAAAATAGTAAACATTAGTAAAAGAATATGCCTTTTTGACAATAATTGCTTACGGTCAATACAAACTGTTTGTATTGTATTGTGTTGCTAGGCGGTTGCTAGGAAAACTACGAATTATTTACCAAACTGTGCGATTTTTTTACCGTACGTAATAGGAATCTTTCGTTGATCGCAGACGGTGTGATTTTAAGTATTTACAGTAGTGGTCGTAGGTAAAACATATAAAGATTTTTGATGTGCATCGTGTATTAAGCGAGATACATAGGAGTGGCCCCCTTATAGTAGACAGCCTGTATATAGTCACAAAAGGAAAAACAATGAAGTTTTTCTAAAAATGTTAACAACTGTTAGAATTAAATGCCAACAAGAATTTAAAAATAGTTTCTGAAGAAGTTTTGCCATATAACTTTTGAGTTAAACGCCAAGAAGAGTACGACATTGCTAGTAGCAAACTTCTCATATTTTCCACAATCAGCTTAACACAGAAGAACCACTTAGACTCGTGCTTAGTTATGTTCAATCACGTATTAAAGATCTTCGTGCTAATAAGCAAGCTCAAATTTCTTATTAATCTTTAAGATGCATTAATATGTATTCAAGGAGGCCACTTGGAAAAGCCTAGGCAGAATGTTTCTGTTGTGGTTAGTTTTATGTGTTGGTCTTTGACAAGGGTGATGTGAGAACGAGAATATAATATATTTCTTTGAGTGATTCTATTATTTAATTTCAATATATCAGCCATGTGTTTTTGTAATAATTATATTTAGACAATCTTTTGCATAGGTACCTAAAATTTAAGAATCATTTTTAATGATTATAAAAATTACATTTTATCTGTCAATTTTATGCTTTACTAATGGGAACAGTGTGAAATTTAAATACTTACGTGTGTCTGGTACTCCAGAAGAGGGATTTCTTCTTCACCATCCGGCCCAAATTGTTTGCGAACGGCCGCATATCTTATAGCTACAGTTAAAGCTTTTGTACCCATCGCCTCACATATACAACTAATATTGACCCTGCCGCCAGATAAGGATCCCAGTGCTGCACCGTATCGTTTATTTGGATCCTTAATAGTAGTCACATACCGGCCATCTTCTGTTACATCTCCGTGTTTGTTTAACAAGTTTTCACGAGGTATTCTGTAGTTATTAAATTCAACAAAACTGCAACGGGATCCATTAAATAGTTATGAAAATAATTTAATCAATGCATAGATATCCAAAAAATATAAGAATTTGTAATAATTTTTCTGTTGCTTTTTGTACATTTTAGGTGTTAAACTAATACATATGAGATAATTTTATTTTTTTCACAGACAATTGCGGAATTAAACAAATGCAATCTAAGTAACTTGGATAATTCTTCCAGAAAGTACAATGAGATCGAAAAAAAATCTGTTAATAGAATTATTAACACATATTCAGTATGAGCAATGCAATAATTTTTTTTTTTTTGGGAAACGAATTAAAATGTCCGTTTTTCGTTAAAACGTGTAACTAACAAATAGTGCCACAATGGGATAGCTTCTTCATGAGGTCAAAATGAAACAAGAAAAAAAAATATGGGTTCCTTATTTTTTAACCTACTCTCATTTTGTTCCGTAGTTAAAAAATTTGACAGCACCCCATTGGAGCAAAAACTAGACAATTTTAAAACATGATTTGTTTGCAAAACAATTGACAAATCCTTTATACATTTTATACTACTTACCCATTATCGACACCGTTTAATCCAATTTTCTCCCCCATATCTCCCACCGTCAGTCCAGGGTGAGGCGAGTGTGTTTCGGGATCCCGTATTGGAACAACGAACGCATGAAGACCGTGATCGGTGTCGTTTAACAAAAGTTTAGCGTAAACAATAGCATGGGTAGCACCCTGGCCCAAACCTCCAGCCCAGCATTTTGCTGCCTCGAAATCAGGTGAATTTAAAATAAATTCTCCCGTCCTTTTATCGTACATTGCCACAGTTCTCATCCCTCTGGCGTTGCTTCCGTGTCCTATCTCTGTCAGACAATAACAACCAAAGATCTAAAAACATATCTTTAAAATTATATAGTTTGAACCTTCTACAATGTTTAGTACTGAGATCTTGGAAACTGAGAGTGACAGTTAATCGGTGAAAGACTTGTAGGCTTACGAGCCCACTCCAATGCCACCGTATTTTCTCAAAAAAATATCTTGGCCAAATGGATATTTATAAATGAAATAATCAATTTAAAATTTTTGTAAATACGAGTGTAGAGCAGAGCCATAAGTAGTTATGTCCTCAATAGAGTAATTCCATATTTTAATTTACCATTTTTTAATTATGACAAAATTGTATTTTTCATATGAACATCATGCTTGGTTATGGTCCCATTATCAGTTCAATGTGAGAAAAACTAGATATATTATCCATTTAATGAAAGACAAGTTTATATTATAACCTAGAGCAAGGACAATGGTATACAACTATAGAACCAATTTCTAGGTAGCAGACCGTTCGTTTTTAATGGAACAAAAGACAAAAACACTTAGAATGTGATACGACACTGACATAAGTGGAACTTCAATTGTTTTATTACATTTACTGAAGAGATCTTTAAGTAAATAACTGTTTCTGTACCTTCCCATCTTCTGTATCACTAACAAAATGTAAATGCCGATTGGTGCCCATGTTTAAAATGGCAGTAACAAATAAACGATCTGAAACACTATATTTTATTGTCGAATCTGGAAAAAATTGCATCATAATTCTTGTAGAAGCTGTTGGCCGTTTAAGATTTTGAATTAGGCTTTCCAATGATAACAGTTGAATTGATTTATGTGCGAATGTTTGTTTAGCTGCCACATGTCTTCTTTCTTGAAGATTTTTTATAGATGAATCGTCAATAATATATTCTGGATATTTTTGCAATTCTTTGCAGAGATCGTGCTAAAAAAATATATTTATATACTAGAGTACATATAATATATATGTATATTTGTATATTCGTATACAGACTATCACGGTGACGGCCCATACTCTCTTTAAATAAAATAACGCCATCATTGTACCACTTGCTGTTATATCGGATTTATAAATTTGATTAATAACATTGTGTTTGATCCGGATGTCCACTGTTTGCTATTTGCAGATGACATGAAACTTTACTGGTAAACGGAGTTAATAAAATGATTGTTCTAAATTTAGAATAATTTGAATAAAATCTAAGAATGGTATCTCAAAAACATACTTTCCCTTGATAAATTGATATATTGATACATTTCCTATTATCCTGGGAATCATACCCTTGAATTTAACTATAAACTAAGTGGAGTAATTCTTACTTGTCCTTAAGTAATACTTTTATGATTTGGGTGTGACCTCCAATCATAAGTGAACTTTTCATCTCGATCTCAAATTTTTAATCTGTACTTACTAATTGCAATAACAATAATACACATATTTTTTTTCAGTGGAAAATATATTAGAAAATATTTTTATTTTTAATTTTAGTTGAATTTGTTCTATTTAAAGTTTCGAATCAATGTGTGCGTTTAATTCTCTATTTACTTTGTAATGTAATGTATTTTATTTCTGTGATTTTTTTGCATTATATTCCCAAACCTTTGGTTAAGGTATTGATGTCCGATAAATGAATAAATAAAAATAATGCTTATACAAACTTAAAAATATTTGTATTAATTTTAACGCGAAAAACGTGGCGTGCAATATGTTCATCTATACCCGGCCTTAGCCTATTTTTTACATCGTGACAGCTCTGATATTTGCTAGATTTTGCAAGTATTGATTTTTGAAAGATGAATATCCTTTGTTACAGTTATTTTAAAAGCAGTTTAATTTTACACAGGGTGGTCAAAATTTTTTGCCTAATTTGCTCAACTTTGAACTGCCAAAACTTGATTTTTGAATATGAAATATTTAATCAAAAACTGTTGTAGAATTTTATCCTCCATTTAAACATATTACAGTTCCCTACACCTATCTCTCTTAACTTATATTACTGACAGTGTTTGTAACAATTACTTATCATTTTAATCACTCAAGATGATCCAATACCATTTCTTGCGATGATGGCTGTGAAATTGCTAGCAAACTTAAAAACAAGACAACCAATATGTCATTAGTCATCATTTGTTATAGGTATAGGGAAGTGTAATATAGATAAATAAAGGGTAAAATTCTACAACAGATTTTTGATTAAATATACAGTGCTCCATTTACAAAAAAATACAAGTTGTGGCGGTTCTTAGTTAAGCAAATTCAACAATACATTTTCACCACCTTATGTAAAATTAAACAGTTTTTAAAGTAACTGTACTAAATGATAGGCATCCTCCTATCTCCCTCCCAAATATCAATACTTCAGTTTGCATGATGTAAAAAATAGGCAATTTTGAATTAGGCTATCGAAAAGCAACTTCTTTTGAAATAATTGAAATATCTCGAAGACCATTAGAGACAGATATGGGAAAGTTTGATAAAGTCCCCCAAAAATTACGCATAGAGTTTGGATATGAATACAGAGGGTGTATGTAGCAAGTAGATGGTAATTTCCTGTATAACCAGAGCTGCTACAACAATGACATTAATTTATTTAAAGAGACCACCCCCAAAAACCTCAAAGCCTAAATTTTCAAAATTGAAATCAAAATAATCCCAGAAATATTCTAATGGGCCATCACCGTAAGATAGTCTGTATATATAAGATTTATCTAATAAAGGGTGTCCCAAAAGTCAGGGTCAAACTTAACGATAAGCTGGACTAGGTATGTGCAGTAAGGATAACTAAATTCAACCTTAGTAAAAGTGCCTTAATTTTCAACATATTGCCACCCTTCTAATATAATATGTATATTTTGTATACAGGGTGTTTCAAAAAACATTCCGCTAATTTCTAGGGTAAATAGAATATTAAAAAATAATGTTAGTTTAGTTAAAAAACATATGTCCAAAAATGCTTCCTTCAGAAGATACGGCTCTGTAAAAGGGGCCCCAAAAATTCTTTTTTTTTTTTAAATTATCTCTGACGGTTTAAGATAGCTAAATGAAATTTAGACCACAAATAGGTTTGATTAGGTCTTAAAAGTTACTGCTGACAAACTTTTAATATTTTGTACAGAACCGTCCCTGGAGGGGGGGTGCCACTTATTTTGCCCCCAAACTTTTTTTTACAGGGACATTTTTAATATTTTGGTAAAAAATAATATTTTTTTAACAATTTGCCATAAAAAAGGTACTCTTGCTTAAAGTCAAAAAAATTACCGGTTTTGGAGTTATTTGAGGTTTTAGCAAGTAATACTGACCGAATTAATAAAAATAAAATAATGATAATAAATAAACGCAGGGAATAATGACTGTTTCAGAAACAACAAGTATAAATTAGAGCAAATTATTTTGAGCTTAAAAGAGGTTTTAATTGCATGACACTTACACAGAATAAACAAAGGAAACTATTAAAAAAAACAATAAATAACACAAAACAAACAGAAAAATATTGAATAAGTAGGTATGGATTTTTACATTAAATGTTCGAAATGTCCACCATGTTCCCGAATACATAATCTTAAACGTTTTTTTAGTGAAAACATAATACTTTGAAGTGGCTGTGGTTCTTGAATTAACATTCTTAAATTATTTTCAACTCTCGCTTGAAGTTCTTCAATGGAATTTATTTCGCTGGAATATATTTTTTCTTTAACTAAACTCCACACAACAAAATCCAAGGGATTTAGGTCAGGGGACCGTGGTGGCCAGTGGATAGGAGCATCGGCACCCCGACCGATTAGGGAAATGTTCGTTAAGCCATCTTCTAACTTGTGAACTAAAATGAGGTGGGGCCCCATCATGCATAAAAAACATATTTCTTCTTAGATCAAGAGGCAAATCTTCTAATAGTGGAAATAAACCAAAGATTATTCAAAAATTCATAGTAAACATCACCATTTAAATTTCCATCAAAAATATGGTAGGCAACAAGGCGGTTGCCTATTGTAGAAGCCCAAACATTCAACTTAAAATTATGTTGATAATGCCTTATACGTTTAACCTTTGGATTTTCATCGGCCCAGAAGTGACTGTTATGACTATTAAACATACCTTGTCTAGTAAAAGTTGATTCATCGGTGAAAAGAATATTTTGTAAAAAATCAGGACTCTGTCTCTTTCTTGCTTGTAATAATTCGCAATAGTCACTTCTCAAAAAGAGATCTTCAGGCAATAATTCTTGTACTTGCCTGTAGTGAAATGGGTGCAATAATTGTTCTTTTAATACACGGTGTACACTAGAAATACTTGTGTTACTTGCCCTTGCCACATTTCTTACACTTATCGTAGGATCCGCAACAACTACATTTAAAATATTTTCTTCTGTTTAAGGAATTCTTGCCACTCGTGGTCTTCCAGAATTTACCTTTTTTGGTTTAAAGGTTCCAGTATCACGGCATCTTCTCTCTAAATTCAAAAATGTTTTTGCATCCGGAACAGTTCTTCCTGGAAATTTTTCCGCATATCTTCTTTTCGCCGCTTTAGCATTACTATTACATTCCCCTAATGTTAACAACATACCGGTATAGTCACTATTAGTGTACACATTCATTTTCAAAGTTTTTAAAAGCGTTATTACTTGTTAAACAAACCGAAACTATCAACAACAATGTGTCAAACCAATCTGTCAAACAAGAAAAATCTGCAGTCTAAGCCTACTTAATAAAAGTAAACCAAATTATTTTCTTATTTTAGGTAAAACAAGTTAAAACCTCAAATAACTCCAAAACCGGTAATTTTTTTGACTTTAAGCAAGAGTACCATTTTTATGGCAAATTGTTAAAAAAATATTATTATTTACCAAAATATTAAAAATGTCCCCGTAAAAAAAATTTGGGGGCAAAATAAGTGGCACCCCCCCTCCAGGGACGGTCCTGTACAAAATATTAAAAGTTTGTCAGCAGTAACTTTCAAGACCTAATCAAACCTATTTGTGGTCTAAATTTCATTTAGCTATCTTAAACCGTCTCAGAGATAATTAAAAAAAAAAAGAATTTTTGGGGCCTCTTTTACAGAGCTGTATCTTCTGAAGGAGGCATTTTTGGACACATGTTTATTAACCAAACTAACATTATTTTTTAATATTCTATTTACCCTAGAAATTAGCGGAACGTTATATACAGCGTGGTAAAAAAGTTCTGCATAAAATTCATATTTTCGTTAAACAATTTTATTTCGAAAAACGGTGAGACCCGTCGATTTTTATTTGATCTAGAGCACCTTGTTATGTGGAAAATTTTGTTTTCGATAATCCACTTACGGCAGCGATGACATAATTTTTTTTTTTTAAATGACAACGCGTTTTTTTCGTTCGAAATTGATGACAGTGATAATTATCTAAACAACGGTGTGAAAATTTCGATGTCTTACATAACAATTTTTTCTTCAGAAAAATGCACCTTACCTCTTATAATTGATAATTGTCTACTTACACTATTACTGGCTCCGAAAAGGACAAAGTTGACAAAATTACATTTCAAACGAGTAAAATTACACTAATGTTTGTGTAAGTTTAACGAAATTGTTCGAATTGCCCACCCTGTACCATTTGGCATTGTCCTAAGCGTGTGCAAACGCCGTCTACGAATGGCCTCCGCATTCGCCTGATTTAACACCTCTAGACTTTTTTTTGTGGGGCTATTTGAAATCGCATGTGTACACAAACAGACCAGGTGATTTGGAAGAAACCGTATTCGTTTAGAAATAAATCAAATCGACCCGGGAATGCTTGAACGAAGTAAAAATATGCTTTGTCATTTAAAAAAAAAAAATTGTCATCGCTGCCGTAAGTGGATTATCGAAAAAAAATTTTTCCACATAACAAGGGGCCCTGGATCAAATAAAAATCGACGGATCTCACCGTTTTTCGAAAAAAAATTGTTTAACGAAAATATGAATTTTATGCAGAACTTTTTTACCACGCTGTATATAATCACTGCCATAGGTCAATATTTTGGGTGTCGTAGCTACACTATTAGGTATTTTGAGATTATTTTTTGCTAAATAATATTGCAGAGGAATATTACTATTCAATGTAACAGAAAAGTTTCGATTACTTTTATTACATTATCACTTAATTCTTTTTTAGTGATCATCACCATACTTTGTTTAGTGTTGTAAAAAAATGTATGTAAGTCAAACTGATCTTGCTTGTGTTATACAGATTTTAGAATGGTAAATGCTTTTCATTTAAGAAAAAATATGCAACTACTTTTCTACACAAGATCATTTCGACTTATATTTTAGAAATGTGAAAACCAGTCAGCATTATACCTTTTTAAAATCTGCATCAAACATCACTTTTCACCTGGTCGTTCATTTCAACATTAGTCATCGAGGTAGAGAAATGGTCATGTAAAAGACCTTGAAAACAAGAAAAATATCAGAAAATGATAAGAGTTAATGGAAATCTTTGGAAAGTTTGATTAACATTCTTCCAATATATTTAACAAAAGTAATTAGAAAATATCAAATTACCTCAGGTAGTGATTTTAATGAATATGTATTTCCTAATATAATAACCCTTACCTCATATGCAACAATATCTTCAGAGTCAATAAATATTTTCAACTTTCTCCAATCAAATGAAGCCTTCTTCCTATATACATGTAATGGGCCCGGTGGAAACTCTTTCAAAATTTTTAACATTTTATTTCACTTCTCTTCCTTATTTATCTTAATAATCATTTAAAATTTCGTTTTGCACTTTGCAGTTTGACATATGTAGACTGTGATTGAAATTGATAAATGCGGTATCATGTATATAAAAACACTTTAGCCTTTTGGACTTTAACCTGATTTCCATTACTAAACAATACGTTATTATGGCCAGGTGATAGTGAATAAAGAATAAACGATTTTATACCTACAGTTTAGAGTACAATGACTTAGTATACCTCCCAGATATATCTACATCTACTAAACTCATAAGAGTAAATAAATATTTATTTTTTATTTACTCTTATAACTAAACTCATTAAAAAATAAAATTGGTTATTTGCTTACTTCACTCGTATTTATTATGCTACATTCACTTGCATTGAAACACATGGAACACTAGCGCCACCCTAATTTCTGCCATTTCTTGAACAAATTTTGTCAATTTTTCCGAATCCTTAGGTCTGTTCCAACAAGAGTCAGGGATTGGTTCCAAACCGTCAGAAATGTGCATCCAACTAATTCTTGCGATATATTCACTGAAGACACATTTAGAATTTAGCTGGCCAAACATTTCGAACGGTTGGGATTGTTGGGAACCAATCCCTGACTCTTGTTGGAACAGACCTTGTCTAGTCTCCCTGTTTTGTGTTGTGTTGCGAATGCGAATTTCAATTTATGTTTTTAGTGTTTTCAAGTTTTGAGACATAGATGTTATATATTTATTTTGAAACAGATTAGTTGCATATTACGTAATAAAATAAAAATGCCGAATTGGAATCAAATACAAGCCCAACTACGGCATCCTGCTAATCCTGTTGTATTTTTTGATGTTTCTGTAGGGACGACTGTAGGTTATACCAATATTATGTATATAAAAACTTATTTCTCCGCTTTAAGGAAATTGGTCGTATGATATTTGAATTATTTGCTGATGTTGTTCCAAAATCTAGTGAAAATTTTAGACAATTTTGTACAGGAGAATTTAGAAAAGATGGTGTTCCCTTGGGTTATAAAGGAGCAAGTTTCCATAGAGTAATTAAAGATTTTATGATCCAAGGTGGTGATTTTGTTAACGTAAGTTATTATTACTGAAATGCATATTGTTTTATAGATATTATATTACTATTTTGTTTCAGGGAGATGGTACAGGCGTTATGAGTATATATGGTGGTGGCACATTTGCAGATGAAAATTTTACATTGAAACACGATTCACCAGGACTTCTTTCAATGGCAAATAGCGGGAAAGATACTAATGGTTGTCAGTTTTTTATTACTTGCTCTAAATGCAATTTTTTAGATGGAAAACATGTAATTTTTGGTAGAGTCATAGACGGTCTGCTAGTAATGAGGAAAATCGAAAATGTACCAACAGGTCCTAATAATAAACCCAAAATCCCCGTGACTATTATACAATGTGGACAGATGTAACAAAATACTGAATTTAACTAAAAATTCTCCAATAATCTAGATTGTTCTAATTTGATGTTCAGACAAGCAAAAATCAATATACATTCTTTTAAATAAAATAAAAATATTTTCCATTTGGCCGAAACAAGGTGCAACCTTTATGGGGGCCACTGGCATTTTTGGAATAATTATGCAAGAAATGAAAGCAAAAGATGGAAAATGGTGGCATTTGAAAAATTAAAACTAGTGTAGAATATTTTTACCAGGAAAATTTTTCATGTCTATCTACATTTGCTTGGAACTTTTTTGTTACAATTTGGTGTATCGCCCTGCATAGTTTATTACTTAGCAACAAAAAATTCCGATAGTTTTTTTTAAGAAGTTTTTTGTACATGATATGTCATAGGATTATGTTTTAGCCACAAAACGTCCATCAATTTTTGATAGATATTTATTAACATTCAGTTACTAGTTTTGTAGAAAAAAACAACTTGATTACCGTCAATTTGTTTTACTGGTCATGTATTTGTACTCTGAAATTGGTTTTATATTTTTTTAATAAATCAATATCGATAAATTTCAAATAAAAAAAAGTCGGAGAAATTTATATATTTATTGAAAATAAACCTCTACATAAGTAAACACTTCAGTTGTCTTTTAGTGGGTGACATTTTTGGAAGCATCCTTCCTACGGTTTAGCTAGTAGAGTAAAGTACATACAACGTATTTAATATCATTTGTTTGTTGTATGCTCGTTCAAGAAACGTAATATTTTTCGAGATTCATATAATGGCTATAAACTGTCACACTACCATACACTTAGTTGTCAATCTAAATAATGATTTAAATAATTATTGTTTCTCTTCGTCATCTATATTTGAGAGGTACAACTTTTCTCTGAATAGTCGATGTTTACGGATAACAGGCATGTTCTCAGAATGTTTAGCCTCGATAGAGTCATCGTTAGTTTCGTCACTCTCTTTAGCGAAATTAATAGATTTGTAAATCATTTTAGGGGTTTTAGTGTCACTTTTGTTTGATCTCGGTTTTGAATGTTCTTGCTTGTAATCGTCGTTTTGAAATTTATAAAAATTCTTTACATTTGATTTGCCATTTTTTGTATGTTTACTGGAAAGTTTTTTTAAAGGTATGCGTGCTGTTGAACTTCTTTTATTGTCTTGATCGTACTCTTCATCTGTGAGATCTTTTAAGTCTTTATAATCGAAATGGTCACTCTCCTCAAAATCGAAAGGATGTTTGTGGTAACGAGGATCTTGTTCGTTTTCTTCGTCCTCACTATCCGATTTGTTATCATTACTATCTTCGATTTTTCGTGTCTCTTTTGTTGCTAGTTCTTCCTCCTGGTTTTTGGGCGCAATATTTTCATCTTTTTTATAAGATGGTTTTAATGAGGGGTGATTCATTTGTAAAGGTTTTCTGTGCACATTATTTCTACCATGGAGAGTTGGGATATATTTGGGACCATTTAAATTTTGTTTCCTTGGTTTGTAGTGGTGATTAACGTAACTGACATTAGGTACACTCTGAGCCTTTTGATGTTGTGAATTGTATTGATTTGGAAATAGAGGTATTGGATTTACTTGTGGCTGATACGTATGTTGATTAACGTAAGGAGAATGATAAAAAGGTGCCTGTAGAGAATTATATAATGCATAATTTATCTTTTCATTTCCATCTGCGATATGTTTTCTAAATGGAACTAATTTATATCTAACATTGGCAGTAGGATAGCCGGTGGAATGATGAGGCACGATTACGTCAGGTTCTCTTTGTTCTACAGGTAAAACCACCGATTCAGATGGTGCAAAGTTTTTACTGCCTATTAACGATTGTTCTTTGTAATGCCCTAATTGATTGTCTCTATTAAAAACTTGACCATTAGATAATAGTTTGGGAAATTCGTAAATCATCTGTTGAGGTGGATGCTGAGGACGATAGAATTTAACCGATTCAGGTAAGTCTATAGCTACTGGATGTTTATATTCCGATTTTAAATTACTATAATCATCACTGAGGAAGACAGGTGGAACATAACTTTCTCTGTACACCAAAATAGGTTTTGTCTCTCCATAGTTGAATGAATGCTGAGGTAAAGTCCGTTTTGTTTTGTTACTAAATTGGTTATATGTAATATCAACACCTTCAACACTCCAGACGAGAATGACTAATATTTCGAACTGAAAAAAAAAATCAGAAGTTTTTAAATTGGTGATGTACACAGGCTGTTACAAATTCGCTTCTCACTACAGGGATCTCGGAAACGGTAAGAAATATGAAGTAGCTTAAATGGGGGCAAAGTTGCGTAATCAGGGGGCCGACATTATGCCTATAAAAAATCAAGGCTAACATGATTAATTTTCGAAAAATTTGAAAAAAAACGAAATTTTGGATATCCGTTTTTTCCGTCGTTTCAGCCTTGTTTGAGAGGTGAATATTGAAAAAAGAACAACACTTTCTCATGGCCACTTTTTGCCCTCTATCGAATGGCATAATCAATTTTCATCATCAACTTCATTTTTTTAAATATGACCCTAGAAATTTTATTACATTTTTTGCAAACCTTCATGACCCCCAATACTGTACTGCCTCAGCCCGAACCAGATTCAGACGTTTTGTCTCGAAAAATTAATCTTCAGTGTATTCGTTCCAAATTTATCTAAATTTTTTATTTAGATTTTATGGGGTCTAACGACACTTACAATGTACGATAATTCAATAAACAAAGAAATCTAAATAAAAAATTTAAATAAATTTCGAACGAATACACTGAAGATGAATTTTTCGAGACAAAACGTCTGAGTCTGGTTCGGGCTGAGGCAGTACGGTATTGGGGGGTCATGAAGGCTTGCAAAAAATGTAATAAAATTTCCAGGGCCATATTTAAAAAAATGAAGTTGATGATGGTCCTGGAGAGACGAAACATTAGATATAAAAATTGATTATGCTATTCAATAGAGGGCAAAAAGTGGCCATGAGAAAGTGTTCTTCTTTTTTCAATGTCACCTCAAACAAGGCTGAAATGAAACAAAAACGGATTTTTTAAATTTCGGTTTTTTCAAATGTTTCGAAAACTAATCATGTTAGCCTTGATTTTTTAGAGGCATAATGTCAGTCCCCTGATTACGCAACTTTGCCCTCATTTAAGCTACTTCGTATGTCTTACCGTTTCCGAGATCCTTGTAGTGAGAAGCGAATTTGTAACAGCCTGTATATAATAATATGACCAATAAAAAATTTGCTACTATTTTATATTTCATAGCACAGCAATTGTTTAGTTTTTAAATTAGTGACCATAAGTAATGAAAATGACCCTCAAGTATTTAAATTGGCCAATTATTTATAGCTGTCAATAATTATTTTTCTTATACGACACAATATAATTTTTCAAAAATCTGATGATATGTAGGTCACGC
This sequence comes from Anoplophora glabripennis, assembly GCF_000390285.2. Taxonomy (NCBI): domain Eukaryota; kingdom Metazoa; phylum Arthropoda; class Insecta; order Coleoptera; family Cerambycidae; genus Anoplophora; species Anoplophora glabripennis. Next base: position 46,546 of record NW_019417047.1, read on the forward strand.
AACTAGAAGGAGAAAACAACTAAGTAAATATATATTATATATTACAAAAACATCAGTTTAGAAATTTACAATAAGTATAACTCAAGACCAATTCAAAGAAATATCATTTTTAAAATTTGATTGGTTGATGAATCGAAACAGATAGTTTTAAGATCCTGTATTTCTTGCGCAAAATAATATAGGAATACATTATACTGCGGCGATCTTTCACTGATACTTATTTGATATTTTAAATTACTAATTCAGCAGTATACAATTTTGTCTACTTTTGGTATTATAAAATGTGTCTATGAATGGAATTGAAAAGAAAAAAATCTTTTACATTTAATGGAAAAAAGTTAGTCTTGTCAAAAAATTCTGCTTTTGTTCAAATGTAGAAAAATGTTATTTTTAGTTAGTTTCAAGAAAACGGTCGTCTTAACCGTAGGTGTCGAGAACAAAAAAAATTAAGTTGAAATTTTGTCAATTTGAGAAATATCCTGTTCGAGTCCTTTGTAACATAGTTTGATTTCTGAATAATTTAGTAGTCCTTGTCAGAAGCAAAGAAAACATTTTGTTGAGAAAATTTATTCACAAAACTTAGGACTTTAATATGAATTATAATTCAAAAGAGCTTCTAATAACTGAATTGTTAATTAATTGAAAAAACCAAAATACACCGACTGATTCTAAATTTGCAATATGGGAATAAATTGTAAAACTGAACAAGTTTTCCTACACATTTTTTTTTGTACACGTCATTAATTTTTGAAAAATAAAAATACATTACAAATTATTATTGTTCCCAAAATGTAAAAATTCCGCATAAAAATTTTTTTGACAACCTGTGAACATTATTAAATGTCGAGGAACAGATTGTCTAGTTGTGTATTTCTTAATAATCCTGTACTGTATATCACTTAAAACTACATTTTAATAGAAGCAGGACTTTTTGTCATATCTTTAAATAAAAATTGTTTCAATTTTCCAAAGGTACTAGTATATTTCTATTTTATCGACTATTCTGCTTATTACACGACAAAACAGTGACATTTTATATATTACTAGATTCATAAATTTAAATTTTATCCAATGTAATTAAAATATACGGGGTTAATAAAAAATATATCCAAGGAAATTGAATAAATTAATGACTAAATCCATTTTTCGATTATACAGGGTGTTTCTTAATAACGTGCTAATATTTAAGGAGGTTATTCTTGGGTCCATTTTAAGAAAAAAACTCCAATTAAACATATGTCCTAAAAGTCTTAACTTTTGAACTACAGGGTGCTGAAGTTCTATGAAAAAACATTTTTTTATTATAACTGGTATTACCTACCCTACATATTTTTTCAAATTTGGTACACGCCTTCTATTCATCAAGATGCATTTTTTGATGTACATACAATTTTATTATTTTTGCCAGTAGCGTCTGTACAGGTTTTGTATTGAATATTTTTGAAGAAAAATATGTCACGCCACTGCTTTTTCTTTAAGTAAAAATCATTTTTGAAATCCTCATTCCTTTCTGAGCAAATGTGGTGTCTTGAATTTTTTCGTTTGACGTACGGTTTTTGCATAAAAAAATAAAATTCATTCATTTGCATCTTATTTACGAGGAAAAAAAATTTAATTTTGAACAATAATTTATTTATTTAAGATAATAACTTCTAAACATTGAAATTATGAAATTACAGTAATCTACATACATTTTGGATTGGTAAAAGAAAATTACCCTGGCGTGACATTTTTCTTCAAAAATATTCAATACAAAACCTGTACAGAGTACAGACGCCACTGGTAAAAATAATAAAATTGTTTGTACATCAGAAAATGGATCTCGATGAATAGAAGGCATGTACCAAATCTGAAAAAATATCTAGGGTAATACCAAAGTTATAAAAAAATTTGTTTTCATAAAACTTTAGCACCCTGTAGTTCAAAGGTTAAGACTTTTAGGACATATGTTCATATGAAGTTTTTTTCTTAAAATGGACCCAAGAATAACCTCCTTAAATATTAGCACGTTATTAAGAAACACCCTGTATATTTTTAAAATGACGTTTGCGTTTTTTTGTAGCTTCAGCTGATTTTACACAACTTTGTATATATGTTAACATTTTATTCAATTCAAATATCTTAACACCAGTAAATTTCAACAAGAAAAAAATTATGATGCATTACCCTGAACGTTTACTATGGAAATAATAAGTTTATATGAACTTTCTGAAAACAAAACACCAGGTAGATTTTATTTTAAAATCAAAGCACAGTATATTTTTCAGAGTGATATTTTTTCTATTGAAATTAATACAGAAACTTCAATGCACTTTACTAATTTAGTAGTCCCAATAATAATAGGTAATGTACCTGTACAACTTGAATGTACATGTACATGTACAATGTGTATTGTGTATAGGTATAACTCTTAAAAACTTATTATGAACTACTTACGGGTAACATCATAGTTGCGTTTATGTTTGGATTAATATGTATTTTACCACTGAGGAGAATAATTTAATATTCTTTTCTTATATACATATCTGTACACCATAAAAACAAGGTATAATTTTATCTTGTGGATTTACAATTTACTTTTTTATTTTTTACTGAAATTACTTTAAATACGATAAACAACTAAGAAAATCAATCTCGTCTACTTTAACCTACATCTACCTACATTTACCCACAACTTTCGATCTATTTCACCTAAAATTACCACAAATAGAGACGTGCTCATCATGTTTCACGTTCAAGGAGAAATCTGTAATAAAATTGTATCATATTTCTTAAATGATTTTTCCCAAAGACGCATATAAATATGCCTTTATTAGGATGTTCTATTTTTTACAAAAAAATCCTAATAAGATGCTTACTTCTGTTTTGGGCTGTTGTACAAGTTACGAGCTCGTGAACCCGCTATCTTTAGAAATTAGATGAGAAGAATTCTAAGGAATAGGTACCACCTAAAAAATATTGTTTTACTTATGATGTGGGCAGTGGCGGCTCGTCAGATGACGAAGTGACGCACCGCTTCGCCTAAAATTCGCGAACATCAATCTCGTACCGTACGAGGTATAGCATAAGCAGAAGAAGCGGATCGAAATCATTTTGTATTCCACTTCACTTCATAGCGTTGTTTACGGCGATTGTCAATGTTGTCATGGCAATGAGGCGACGTGGGGAAACGACCCACTAAACACGAAACGTAAATGAAACGCTGCAAATGAGATATTTTACTAAACATTTGAAACATTAACTAGAAACGTTTCTGTTTCATTACAGAAATGTAGCACTTGAAAACTTATTTAGTGAAACATAGCCGAAACGTTACAATTGAAGAGAGTTTGAAACATTACTCGAAACATTCCCTTTCGATCTCGGAAACATAACAGACGAACAACCCTTTGCTATTTTTGCTTATCTTATGGAACATTCGGCATTAGTTAAATTTTGCTCTCAATCCCCAATCCTTCTCAAGCGTTAGTTCATTTGCCTTTGTTATATAAAGACATAATTAGAAAAAAAAATGTGGTAGCATATTTATAACACAAGTCTAGAAAAAATGTATGTTCGTGACTTGCGTAGACTGCGCGTAACAGCCCGAGTTTATTTGTTTCCCGTGTGTCGTTTCAATTCGTATTATGTTAGGTTAGGTTTGCGGTTTGTCAGTTTGCTTGGTTTCGTTGTTATTCATCTTTACTTTGACGCTATTTTATGTGATAATTTGTAGTGTGTGCAGTTGTGGTTATTGTAAGGTGCATATAAAATAATGAATATTGATGCAAAATGTTTAAAACGATATGTGTAGAGATTTCCAATTTTGCGTCACATCTACCTAAATATAGTTATACCCACTACCTATTACAGACAAGAGGACAAGGGACAAGAACTAAGAAAATGGAACAACAACTATACGTTTCGATATAATTTGAAGAGCAACTACTTAGTCAGTGAGAACTATTTGAAATATGGATGAATCAAGTGAAATAGACGTCATTTATTTTATATTTTGTACAAATGTTTATATTTGTTTATGTGTATAGGCATGCTTAAATAAAAGAGTTTAGGTATACCTACAGATATTTACTTTGTCAAGATATCATTTTGTATCCTTATTTCTGCTGTATAATTTATTATTATTAAAAGGATATATGTAATATTGACCATGCGTAGAAGAAATTATAACTTTATATTATTTTTCAGTAATGTTATTTGTTTTTCATGTACCTACCATTTTAAGATTCATAATCATAACTAACTTTTTCTAATTATCAGTTCGTCATTGTTACCATATTCATGAAGGTCTCAACATTAGAAAATTTCCATTTCAGAAGCGTATTTGAACTATATAAAATGTGTAGCTTTTTTTTAATGCTTCTGATATTGTTTTGTGATATTTTTATTTGTACGATGAATGGCAAAATTCATAATCCATATTAGAAACTTTTTTCAGTGGCTTCTCAAAAAGAAAGAAATTCTTAGTAAAAGTTGCCGCATCCCCAAACTAGAAGAGCATATTTATTTTTTTTAATATACAATGTAACTTTTTTTAGTTCGAATTAAGTCATTCACAATACAAATAAAAATATCACAAAGGAGTATTAGAGATATTTAAAAAAATACTCACACTATTTATACTATTTCAAAAACGCTTTTGAAATGAAAATGATCTAAAGTTGAGAGCATTATGAGAACAATATGGTAATAAAATTATTATGTTACTCAAACATTTCTGAAAATATACTGAAACGTAAAACAAAAATATCGAGGGCATAAATGGAACATAAAAAGAATGTTACTGAAACCAATTTTTTGAAACGTTTCATTGGAAACGTATTTTGGGGAGGACATCTTGGGCTTCTAAAACGTTACCAGAACGTTGCATGGATTTTTTATGAAACGTTTCAAGAAAAATGGAAACGTTTCTGAAACATGTCAGAAACTGAAAAATGTTTAGTGGGGAATGACGCGGAAATTGAAGCAGCATCGCCATCGCCCATCGTCTGCCTTTAAACAGTTTATACAATACGTCGCTCAGTGCACGATTATAACGGTTCTTTGTTAATATTTGTTTTGTATCAAGAATTGTAGAAATCTTTTCTATGTATGATCCAGTTTGTATTTTATTGGAAACGTCATTTTCCAGGTGGAAAATTGGGGGCAAAAAGGATTTATTTTAAATTTCTCTAATTTATTTTTTAAAAAACCTAAATGAAAATCCTTCTCGCGAACGTCAGTTTTTTGGTAATATTGCAAATGCAACTAAAAATTTCCATATTCATTTAAAGCCGTTATCGACCTTGAACATTTTCGCCTACGGCGCTTTTTTTCTTTGAATATATTCTTAATGTCACGAGCCGCCACTGAATGTAGGACTTGTTCTCTAGTCGTTGAGAAATAAAGTCTTCTGCTACAATATTTTTGTAATTCTTCTAATTTATTGAAGCTAGTAAAGGTTTTTAAAAATATATCTGTTACCGCAAAACGCGTAACTTACATAAATACAAATTTTATATGTTTTTAATCAATTTTTGTTTTCTAATACCGACCTCTTATAAAAACACTTTTTTTTTTAATTAAAGAACGTGTCTAGCGAAGCCCGATTATGATTGTGCATACTTATTTTATTAAATTTAGTTGAAAATATTAATTTTTCATGAGATGTTACTAAAAGCCTTGTGCATATAATAATGCCTACAACAGGTCGGTAGACTACATAAATATAATCATACAATAAAAATTTACACAAAATACATATTTCGAAATATTATCATCATAAATTTTTTATCATGTACCACAACCGTAATTTTTAGTGCGGTATATCCAGTGAGTTGTGAGTTTCCCAGACTACAGCATCACAAAAATCGATACCTGCCTACAATCTAACACCCTTCTACATCAACGAGCATCGTTTAGTTTATCTCGCGTGAAAAAATATCTATTTATCTAACAATCCCTTTTGTTTCATTAAAATATAATATCTAAATATGTATTACATAGTAACGTATGCTTTTTTGTTAAGTGGACTTAGTGTCGCATTTGTATCGGGAAGTTCGCGGGATTGGAATTCTCCAAATCCTACAGTTTTTAATATCGGGGGTGTATTAAGCAGTAATGATAGCGAAAAATATTTTAAGGAGACCATTGATGTAAGTACTTAAACTACGTTTTAGTTAGAATATTCATAAAATCACTTGCATAGAATAAAATGTAGACCCCCTCCCATTGCAGGGCCGGATTAACCTATGGTGAGTACCGGGGCTACAAGCTCTACGCAGGCCCTCTCCAAATAAAGAAAACGATGTTAAATTTTAAAACCTAAACATAATTTTGTTTGACTCTAAAAAAAAATGATATAAAATTTCAAAACCTAAACAGTTTTGATTCTAAAAAAGAAAAATGCCAGATCTTGCCCGTAGTCCCTCCCTAGATCCGGCCCTGGCCCCTTAGTTATCCTCCCTATTCTTCGGAAATTAAATCTAAAATGCACCAAAATATCTACTACTGTAGAAAATTGAGATTATTTTTTTTCTGGGACGGTGTGTTATACGTAGAGTTCTAGGTAGGTGCATACATTAAGTTATTTCTTATGCTTTACACAGTAGCGTAACATTTATTTTTCAAAAAAAAATTTTGTTGTTTTCATTTAAAAGAAACTAAAAATTTTGGGAAAAACTGTTTTAGACAAAAGTTGTAGAACTTTTTATAACAAAAATTTTGAGCCCAGCCCGATGTCAATTGATAAACAAATGTATTAGTTATTGCAAAAAAAGCTAAAATCGCATATTTTTAAAAAACTTCTACGTCTTCAAAACGAAAAAAGATTTTTTTTACGAGACTCAAATCCATTTTTGTAAATTTACAAAATATTTGATAGTTTGGCAAAAATTGAGTTTTTCGAAAAAAAGACAAATAAATCATACAGTGATGAACTTTACGTGATACGTGACCCATCTTGGGCTTAATATTTTTTCTAAGTTGTACTTTCCTGTGCAAATTGCGCGCGTAGGCATTGCAAAATAATCGGAAATACCTATGCGAAAAATCTACCGAAACTTTGACTCCTTTTTTTGGGTCAAAAAATGTACATCAGAAAATCAGTGGCGTAACACCTCTGCAGTTTTCAATGGATAACATCTGTATTGTAATTCAATTATTAATGTTTGTCTTTATTAAGTCAATAGCCCAAGTTCACCAATAGCGTAGCTTTTAAAACTAATGTAAAACATCATGATATTTGAAACAATACGATGTTTTTAATTTCTACTCCATATACGTATCTTGAAAATCAGTGGTTTTATTTCGGATTAATTAACACACCCGTGAAGTTATGACTCGAACACATCATGCATGAATTTCGGAAATGAAGCATTTTGCAGCAAAACTATTTGTATACATATTTGTTCCGCCACGCACCATAAGGTTCCGTCCAACCCCCCTCTTCATTGTTTTGAGGTACGGGACGAAAGCGAGGGTGTTGGTATATAAGCCCTATACACATATAGACAGAAGAGTTTAGGTTAGAGTAGTGTTAAGACACCTTGTGAGAACTTATTATAAGTCATTAAATAAGTGAAAAATCAAGCCAAGGGTTTCATTAACAAAATCAGTCAGTGCCCCGTAATAATCCTGTCTGTCAGGGCAGGCAAAAGGAGATAATACCAGAAGGTGCTTCGTGCACAATCAAACAATATTTACATAATTTTTATCACGGAATCGACACATTTGGTCGATTAATAATAATAGAACATATTGATCTTTTCATCCTAAGATGTATTATACCTAGTATTATTTTGTTTCTGTAATTTTAATTTGCATAATAATGTTTTTAAAGTGTTATATTTCTCTTGCAGCATTTGAATTTTGATTCTCAGTATGTTCCAAAAGGAGTTACTTACTATCACACTGCAATTTTAATGGATCCAAATCCCATACGAACTGCTTTAAATGTGTGTAAATATTTGATTTCCAGTAAGGTAAGTGCTATATACCTTTAAAGTTGATTTTGTTAACCCTCCAAACAGATAGGTACTTGTGTAGCTTCTTAAAAATTTCCATGTCATTTACTTACTTTATCTAATAGGTAGTTTCTGCAGGTATACGCAGTGGTTGTATCCCATCCCCTCATTGGAGATTTGTCTCCTGCTGCAGTATCATACACAAGTGGTTTTTACCATATTCCTGTTATCGGAATTTCATCAAGAGACTCGGCATTCTCAGATAAGGTGTTCTAAATTAGCTATGATATACAGGATGTCTCAATATTCCGTGTACATCAAGATAACACAGATTCCTTGGGATCAAAATAAGACTTCACTTTTTCAAATAATAACATAAATATTACATTTACAGAAATAGGAAATTTAATACTACACAATAATGTATTTTTCCAAGTTTTTTCTGACTTGCAATTTTCCATTTATTTTATTTACCAATAGATTTTCGATACAAATCTGATTTAATTCTCATCAAATATTTTATTTGCTTGTTAATAAAAATTAAATAATGCTTTGTGTAGTTCGGGAATTGGTAAAAGAATGTTCTTTCACGAAAAAAATCTCTATAACAAAATAAATATTAAAAACTAAATAAAACAACTATTTTGGGTATTCTTAGCAATCCCTACATCTATGCGTTAGAAAGAAAACCTATGTTCATCTTTTGCCACCCAAAATCTTCTTGCCTACCAAATTTTGTTGAAATATCTAAAGAAGTAACAAAGTTACCTTTTAAAAATGAAACAAAACACTTATCAAAGGCTCTTAACTTCTTGCAGAAGCAAAATTCACCTGAAAAATTGTACTAAGGTAACTTGATCTAAATCAATTTATTTTCATCTGAGGAATCGATTCTTGAAGTATAGTCCTTTCGTCATTAATTTCCAGACGCCCTGTATATGCATGCTAATCAAATATTAAAAAGAACTTTCTTATAACAAACATTAAAGACATTTTAATTAGCATAACAATTTCAGAATATTCATGTATCGTTTCTAAGAACGGTTCCTCCCTATTCACATCAGGCTGACGTTTGGGTAGAAATGTTAAAATACTTTAATTACAAAAAAGTTATATTTATTCATAGTTCCGATACAGACGGAAGAGCCTTACTTGGCAGATTTCAAACAACTTCTCAAAGCCTAGAAGATGATGTGGACATTAAAGTTCAGGTATACTAAATTGGTTGTGGATCTAATAGCATTCTAGAAAATCCTGTTTAAGGTTGAATCGGTAATAGAATTTGAATCAGGTTTGGACAGCTTTAAGGACCAACTTAAGGAAATGAAGAATGCCCAAGCAAGAGTTTATCTGATGTATGCGAGGTAGATAAAAAGATGCCAACTTTTTGAAGGGACCTAGAGATATTTAATTTTTTTTTCCAGCAAGACAGACGCTAAAGTGATATTCCATGACGCAGCTGCATTAAATATGACCGATGCTGGATATGCATGGATAGTCACAGAACAAGCATTAGAAGCTGACAATGCCCCGGAAGGGATCTTGGGACTGAAACTTGTTAATGCCACAAATGAAAAGGCTCACATTCGGGACAGTATGTAAGCAGGTTTTACTTGAAACTTAAAAAAAAAGAAATCTAGACATCGTGTATTGCATTAAGTTTATACAAGTGTGTTTCAGTTATGTTCTGGCATCTGCCTTGAGAGATATGAATCAGTCGAAGGAAATAACTGAAGCCCCAAAAGACTGCGACAACTCGGGTTCCATATGGGAAACCGGAAGAGACTTATTTAATTTTATCAGAAAACAAATACTAATAAATGGGGAGACAGGAAAAGTTGCGTTTGATGACCAAGGTGACAGAATTAATGCCGAGTATAATTTAGTCAATATTCAAAGAAAGAAGAAAAAAGTCGTCGTCGGCAAATTTTTCTTCAAAAGGGTAAAGATTGATATTATTTGATAAAATTGTTACCGTGGAGGCACTAAAATGATTAATAATTAATATAACATATCCTAAAATAGTATTTTTTTGGTAATTCTCAAGATATCGAAACCACATTTTGTTACAGGAAAGCGATAAAATGCATTTGAATGTCGATGAAAAAAGCATAATTTGGCCAGGACGGCAAAGTGTAAAGCCAGAAGGATTTATGATACCGACTCATTTAAAGGTTTTGACTATAGAAGAGAAACCCTTCGTATACGTTAGAAAATTAGAAGAGCCCCAAGATGCTTGTACCACTGAAGAAATTCCGTGTCCCCATTTTAACACGGCAGGTGTTAATTTTAAACATTCCCCAAGTTATAAGTTTACTAATACATAAAAAAATTTCAGTACACGTAACTCATTGTTGTAAAGGATATTGTATGGATCTATTGAAGGAATTATCAAAAAAGATTAATTTCACTTATAGTCTGGCCCTTTCTCCAGATGGTCAATTTGGCAATTACATTATAAAAAATTTCTCTGTGGGTGGCAAAAAGGAATGGACTGGTTTAATAGGTGAACTGGTTGGTGAGAGGGCCGATATGATAGTTGCACCACTGACTATAAATCCGGAACGAGCAGAATTCATAGAATTTAGTAAACCATTTAAATACCAAGGAATTACTATTCTAGAGAAAAAGGTAATCGTTTATACAAATTAATTTTGCATTACCTACACACAGAAATAATATTTGTTTCAGCCCTCAAGATCATCTACTTTAGTGTCATTTTTACAGCCGTTTAGTAATACATTGTGGATTTTAGTTATGGTTTCGGTTCACGTGGTGGCCCTTGTCTTATACTTACTAGATCGATTTTCTCCATTCGGTAGATTTAAATTAGCAAATACAGACGGAACCGAAGAGGACGCTCTAAACTTGTCTAGTGCAATTTGGTTTGCATGGGGAGTGCTCCTTAATAGTGGTATCGGTGAAGGTAACTAATTGCTTCAACAATTCTTATTTAAACGTAAGACCATGATCTGAATATCAAAAAACTCCTATTCAAGTTGCTCGATCTCTCACCGGACAACAATAAAGCCATTGTAATTATTATAACATGTTTCTATGATTTTCATTTTTAAGTCTGCAAATATACAGGCTGTTACAAATTCGCTTCTCATTACAGGGATCTGGAAAACGGTAAGAGCTACGAAGTAGCTTAAATGGGGGCAAAGTTGCGTAATCAGGGGACCAACATTATGCCTCTAAAAAATCAAGAGTAACATGATTAGTTCTCGAAATATCTGAAAAAAGCCGAAATTATGGAAATCCGTTTTTTCCGTCGTTTCAGTCTTGTTTGAGGTGAATATTGAAAAAAGAAGAACACTTTCTCATGGCCACTTTTTGCCCTCTATCGAATGGCATAATCCATTTTTATATGTACGTTTCATCTCGCCAGAACCATCATCAACTTCATTTTTTTAAATAGGACCTGGAAATTTTATTACATTTTTTGCAAGCCTTCATGACCCCCAATAATGTACTGCCATCAGATTCAGACATTTATCTAAATTTTTTATTTAGATTCCTTTGTAATATCCAACTAGTTATTTAAACTTTACATATAAAAATTGATTATGCCATTCGATTGAGGGCAAAAAGTGGCCATGGGAAAGTGTTGTTCTTTTTTCAATGCCACCTCAAATAAGGCTGAAATGAAACAAAAACGGATTTCCAAAATTTCAGTTTTTTTTCAAATATTTCGAAAACAAATCATGTTAGCCTTGATTTTTTAGAGGCATAATGTTGGTCCCCTGATTACGCAACTTTGCCTCCATTTAAGCTACTTCGTAGCTCTTACCGTTTCTGAGATCCCTGTAGTGCAAAACGAATTTGTAACAGCCTGTATAGTTTAAAAAGTAGATAATTCCAATTTCGGTTACAGTAGTTGTCTTCAGGATTGTTTGCACCTTTTAGGTATTTTGTAAAATAGATCAATTTCAATTTGAAAAGGGAAAATACCTTTGTTGCGAATTTACAAGAAAAATAAAAAATATATGTATATGTATACATACCAAGTGAACCATTTTTTACGTTACATTTTGAAAACTTAAAACTGACAAAACTTTTTAAATTCAAATGGAACACCCTGTATTTTTTACACCATATTATAGAAAGACAAATTCTCTTTTCACCCATATAGGCATTGTAGAGGTTACAGTTTTGATTTTCTCAGATATTTGCGGTTTTCTCGCTTCAAAAACTAAATTTCATTAGGATATATTTATTTACCGTTACAATTAAAACAGTTTATATGCAGAGACAATTTATTCTCTTTTTTACACCATACACTTTTAGGTACACCTCGTAGTTTCTCCGCAAGGGTTTTAGGAATGGTATGGGCTGGATTTGCTATGATAATCGTTGCTTCTTACACTGCAAATTTGGCTGCGTTTCTGGTACTGGAAAGGCCAAAAACAAAATTAACTGGCATAAACGATGCTAGAGTACGTAAGCATTTATTTAAACTTTGTATTTTATAGCACAAATATTGCAGGGCATCGCACACTTTGAGTATTCTAAATTATATTTTTAGCTCCGGAATACCATGGAGAATCTGACATGTGCCACGGTAAAAGGGTCTGCTGTAGACATGTATTTCAGGAGACAAGTCGAATTATCTAACATGTACAGGACCATGGAAGCCAATAATTATGATACAGCAGAAAGCGCTATCAACGACGTAAAACACGGGTAAAGGAACATTTTACTGTTTAATTGATATATTATTATATGTATGTTCAAAAATTGGCCATTAACTTTTAGGAAACTCATGGCTTTTATCTGGGACAGTTCACGGTTGGAATTCGAGGCAGCTCAAGACTGTGAATTGGTTACAGCTGGGGAATTGTTTGGGCGTTCCGGGTACGGTATTGGCCTCCAAAAAGGATCTCCTTGGGCAGATGACGTGACTTTGGCTATTTTAGACTTTCACGAAAGTAAGTAATATTTTACATTTTTATTCTAATAAAAACTCGAGGATCAGCAAGAAAGGCATACGATAGTCTATAAGAGTCTTACGTAGGTCTAGTAACTGTTTTCTAAGTAGGAATGAAGTGTTGTATTTATTTATTATAATATTACAGCTCGCTTCAATTCAGGAACCTCAACCTCAACAAAATTGTACTTGCTTTAAAATCTTACTGAGAAACTTTGTGGCTTTCGATTATCTTGTACGCTTCGTTGTCTACAAGAAAATCGAAAACTTACTGACATTTAACTTCCTCAAAATGCAATGCAATACATTTGTTTTTTAAAAATCTATAAACAAATTTGATTTTAAGAGCATTCTTCTCATTTCAGTGAAAATGTGAGTGGGTGTTGTGATTATCCTTAGGAGTTCACATCCATTAAAAATTGTAGTCGTGACCAAAAAGTTTGAAGATTTCCTATTGATCTCTATTGCAATTCACCAATGACCAATGGTACAAAGTCAAGGAGACAAAATCATGTATTAGATATGAGAATGGAAGTGAATGAGCAAAATCTTATTTTACAGAATTTGTTGACATGATTTTGATATTTGATTTGAAAATTTTACAGCTAGTTAAAAGCTTTAGAACATAAATCATTGGCAAAGTATAATATTTTACAAATTTTTCTTATCTTTATTCATATCCAGATACTTGCTTCCACGTGCCATATTGTCAGATCTAAATAGAATTTATTTACAGATGTTTATATTATATGTAGGCAATTATGTTACGGAACAAATACATTTTTCGTATTGTCGAAAATAGGCGCCCAAGAGACGGTACTGTCTTTGTTTGATTTATAGGGAAAACAAATCATAATTTTGATTATCGTGAACTTGAATTGTATTTAATATTCCTGCATTACTGTATTTTATGTTATTCTGTATTGTATTTTGTATTACAAGGTTGGGCCTGAGGTTTCTGGAGCCCTCTGATATTTCAGCATGTGAGTTATGTACAGAAAAAATCAACCAACAAATATGGCTAACATTTGTTTAAAGCTAAATATAAAGTCATGTCAGATTGAAATTCTGGATGCTCGATTAAACTCTGTATACAGACTTTCGTCTTGTAATTCCCATCACATGAGATGGAATTATTTATAGAAAAATTTGAGAAATTGCCACACGAGAGGATGCATGTTTGGTTGTAAAATAGATGGCATTCCGACATATATTATATATTTCTTACCAGTTAATCTGTATTTAATTTGATTTTCCATATCCTTGTGAGTTTTTCTTTCTTGGAGAATTAAAATGATACAAGTTCTGATATGTTTGCGGCACTGAACAATATCTCTTTAACTTTGTACTGCTCTCCATATTAAAAATAAACTACGATTTATGTTTTTTTCAAAGCAGTTAGGTAAAAAATATAGCAAAAATGGCTTCAAAATATTAAAATATAAAGCGATAAAACTGAGAGCTTTAAGTGATTTTAAAGTAAAATAATAGATGTCAGCTTTATTGTTCTTGTAAATAAATATGAATAATTTATAAAAAAATTATTTTTGTTTTATTTTCCTAATTTACAAAAAAAAAAAATTATTTATAACGATTATTTGATATATGATTTTTCTTGTTGAAGTATTTCTGCGGGTCAGCATCGACTCGGTATTGGCAACCCCAATTCAAGTCAACTCTGAAATATCAATTCTGTTCATATTATAAGTTATTTTTTACAATTTTGTAGAAAGTGATATACTTAATTGAAAAAAAATAAATTGTTATATTTGAGAATCGACCAAAGTATTTATTTATTTCCATTTCAGGTGGTTTCATGGAAAGCCTCGATAACAAATGGATCCTACAGGGGAATCTCCAGCAGTGCGAACAATTCGAAAAAACCCCAAATACTTTGGGTTTAAAGAATATGGCAGGGGTTTTTATTCTGGTTGGTGCCGGTATTGTTGGGGGCATTGGCCTCATTGTTATAGAAATGGCCTACAAAAAACATCAAATAAAGAAACAGAAAAGAATGGAACTTGCCAGACATGCCGCCGATAAGTGGAGAGGGGCTGTAGAGGTATTTTGAATCCATATTTATCCTTTTGTTATAATATTAAAAAAAACTTGTGCATCAAATAAAAACAAATTTCTCGCTTCACTAAAATTATGAAAAGTAGGTACGGTACATGCACAGTGTACTTCACTTTCTTCACAGGGGAGAAGGGAGATAAACAAAAATTTGGTGTAATTGATGCTCTAGGTCAGCGGTCGGCAACTGGCGGACCGAGGTCCGGGTCCGGACCGTGGAAGGTAAAATACTGGACCGCCAAAATTTTTTTAAAGTATAAATTACTCAAAATTATTTAAAAAATATTTTTTTCTAGTACTTTACAATTGTGTGACTGATTTGAGTTCTTAATGGTTAGTAAGGACTTAAATTTGAGTCCAAATTAAAATAAAAAATTAGTAAGAAATACGAATTTTTTTACTGGAGCTTCTTAAATATTTTCAAAAATCGATCAAACCTTGACATTACCAGAACAAAGTAACAAAATGCTCAATAAGAATAAACTGATGTTAGTGAAGGTGATTGAGTAAAATTATAAATATATACATTTTTTAATAAATAACCCTTTGCCCCAAAAGGATCAATCAGAGTTGGATTTATAAATTTAGTTTTCGAATCGTGCGAGTAGTGCAAGTAAACAAATGTATAAGCAAAGCACACTAGTGTGACTTTTGCTACACTATCATGTGGTTTATGAAATTTTATTTACAAAATTATATTGTGCAAAAGTATAGTTCTCCAAATTATAATCTTCCTCTTGAAAGAATTTATGGTCCTGTGTTCTTTTGAAGTTTGAAGTATAAGGCAATGTACATATTTTATGGTTAAAATTTATTTTGAATAACTGCCATTATTTATTTTTTTGTTATAAAATAAGTGAGAGAAATTCACTCTCTCTCTCTCTCTCTTCATTTTCATGTATTACTATAATTCAATATATTTTAGAAACGAAAATCTTTACGTGCTTCTTCAGCAACTCAAAGAAGAATTAAATCCAATGGGGTGAACGATCCCGTCACAATTTCCCATGTAGTGGACAAGTTTCAAAGAATTGGACAAATGTATGGACCTGAAAGGGCTTGGCCTGGTGATACTGACATCAGACAAAGAAGGTTGGATGACACAGGAGGGGTTCAACCTGTCCCAAGATATTTACCAGCTTACACACAAGATGTATCACATCTAATTGTTTAAAATTATTGTTGTTTTACTATTAGTGCAGTATATAAGAACAATGTAATCGATAAAAGAGCAAAAAGAAAGTTAATAAACATATAGCAAACTTATTTCCGTTGTAATCATATTATGCAATAACACTATAAAGTTGTAACGTTAATGTCTGTTTGCAGCTAAGTTCCTCAAAAAAATTTAAACAGATGCTTAAATTTAAGCATCCATTTAATGGCCATTTAAGATGTTTAAGAGTTTTAAGACATGCTTCAAGCCGAGGCAGAGTAAGTAGGAGCAGGACAACCAGAAATAAGAAGCAGACATGTGTATTATTGAGCTTATAGCTTTTGCTACTAATTTAAAAGGGAAATACAAAAATATTAGATGACTAGACTACATTGTACATGGTCTGACCATTTCTACACTTTAGACGAGTTTAATTTTTCCACAGGATTTCTTATTACAAAATAAACTTGCCTGCGCAGATATTATCGTTAATAGAGGATCAGTTACAATGGTTAGAATTAGTGATGGGAATAATCGAATGAATTAAATAATCGAGAGGTTACCATTCGAATTAATTTTATAATCGAATGATCATTCGAATGAATAATCGAAAGTTCACTGAAAATTTCCGGTCTATCCCAAATCATATGCGAAACATGTTGACGTTAGGTAAATGAATGACTGTCGCGGATTGGGGCATTTCTTCCATATTTTCTTCGTTGCCAGTTGAGTGATTCAGCAGCATGTGTTTAAAATGAGTAGTCGCCGCCTAAAGTGGTCCATTTTTTGTGATTTATTTGAAAAAAAAAAAAATTATATAGAAAACATAATTTGGCATTATTTTCATTCATATGAATTTTTATCCCCGCTAAATAAAGCTCCCATCTAACCCCCCGCGATGACACTTATAAAATTCCTGCATACCTTTTTTATTGTATGTCGGTGATATTCGATTGTCTCATCTATCCTCTCGGCCGTCTTATCTCGAGATGTTGTAGCTCGTTAGAGCGTTGGAACAATCGAAACATCTGCGCACTCGCTCGAGTAGTGCACGTATTAGTAACGCTGTGGCCACTGTCATTCGTATCCGAATAATCGAATGATTCTATATGACCACTCGAGATATCTCGAGAGATTTTCATAATCGATATAATCGATAATTTTCATTCGAGTAGTCCCATCACTAGTTAGAATTCAGTATGTCATCAAAATAATTAATTTTCACTTTTTACTATGATGATGGTGGTGACTTGTTGACTTATGAGCATAGAAAATACTATATTTTCTATGCTTATGAGTTATGGTAGGCCCAGAGCAGAGACTATTGCTTCTGGGTAGGCCCATCGGACCCATCCCATAATCAAATAGATCAGTGTTGCCAGATGGAAATTTCTGTCAACAGTAGGAATGTAGCCAAAAAAACAGGAGATTTATTTTTTCAACAGGAGATTTTAATAAATATATTTTTTAATAGAGGAACATAAGTACATGCACAAAATATAGCAAAATATATAAATGTAGGAGTTCGTATAATAGTTTTCAATTACATCAATACGTCACGTGATTTGACAACAGTCAGTTGTCAAAATGATAAATCCCGGAATCCCGCTGAAGTAAACGAACGTTGAACTCGCCTTCTATTCTGTTAGGCCTAGTTCATATAAACGTGAATTGCGGATTTAAATTTAAATATGTACATGAACTGGGCTACAGAAAATATAACAGAACTGAAAATATTGACAAGTGACGAACACAGTGCCGTTAGAGAACAGTGTCGTACTAAAATAATCTTATTCTGGGGAAAATTAGTAAATCAACAGAAGATTTCATAGAGAAACCAGAAGAATATACATTGAAATTAAAAACAGGAGATCTCATAGTGAAAACAGTAGAACAGGAGAGTGAGAGTGAAAACAGGAGATCTCCTGTTAAAACAGGAGATCTGGTAACACTGAAATAGATCCATATGAACCACAAAACATACAATATACAAAGTGATCCATTAACGGTACGGAGCGGCTGTACACAGAAAACTAGACGTGCTGGGGTTAAAGGGTAAAAAATCCACAGATTTAATATTCCACGGACATCTGTGAAAAAATCTATTAACAAAGCAAATCTGGCCAAATGATTTAAAATATTTTGTAACTTCACCGCTAGGGAGCGCAACTGCTATAGTGTTACAGAAAATTGTCGTTTTTTCTAAATTTCGCTTTGATTAAGCTGAAAATACACTTTTTAGATACACTGTCCATATCCTTCACAAGTTTTGTTTGAAGTTTTTTTTGCTATTACCATAGCAACGCCAGTATGAAGGAAGCCATCTTGAAATTTATATTAATTTCCTGCTCAACGGGATAGACGACGCTAATTGGAAGTTTTGTAATTGTCCCCGTTTACTAAAAAAATTAAATGCAACGATATTTTTCATTTTTTTATTAATTCCAAATATCTGAGTATTTATAAAGATTATTGTTTCCATAATGAGGCAGTGAAAATGAAAATAGACAACTGAAAAATTATGCCAAACGAAATGGAAATGTGACAGCTCCTGCTATGTGCAAAATTAATGTTATTTGTATTGGCAAAGTACTGAACAAGGAAAATGCCTTTTACGAATGTGGAAGCGTATGATATGTTGGCAGTTTATTTTCAATGTTTGGAAAATGCCGTCTTCAAGAGAGTACGCCAGACGACGCCACTACATTTTGTAAGACGACATCGCCATGCACGGTGCAAGAACGGAAGATAATATTAATAATAATTATTATTAATGTGTTGGTTTATGTCCATGTAAATCCCCAAATAAGTGTTAGGGAATTAGAGAGCTGGGAATTTCATATGGAAAACAAGTACTTTTCGCACACAAAATGACACTAATTTTGCAGGAAGCAAGAGCTGTCACCTGTCACACATCGTTTGACTCATAGATTTAATAGAGTATACTATATTAGATCTATGGTTCGACATAACTTTTCATTTGTCTATTTTCATAGGACATAGCCTGCAAATACTCAGATATTTGAAATTAATAAAAAAATGAAACATAGCGGTTATTAAACAAAAATTCAAATAATAATATATAAGTGCTTTTTTGGTACAGTTTTACAACTTAATTTTGGCTTGGACTATGTCAATGTTATAGAGAACTAAATAAAGGAAGATGTTCTAGCACAACTTCACTATTTTACCAATAACTTGAAAACGAAAAAGATATTGACTTTTGGTTTGTGTATTCGTTTTCTTAGTGAATGGTCTATTAAGCTATGAAAAAAACCTTTATCGTTGCATTTATTTTTTTTAGTAAACGGAGACAATTATTACAAAACTTTTCTAATTAGTCGTTTATACCCAAATTATAGTAAAAATAAATTTTATTAATAGTTCTTTAAAATGAGCCGTCGCGTCGTTTTTTAAATCGATTAAGGCATTTATGTAGAAGTAATGACGATTGAAAAATTTCAAGACGGCGTCCTTTATTATACTGGCGTTGCTATATGGAAACAAAAAAAAAAAAGTTTAAACAAAACTTGTGAGGGATTTAACAGTGTATCTAAAAAGTGTATTTTTATCTTAGGTTATATAGGGTGTCCGCCAAAACGGTTTTTCTTGAAAACGAGTAAAAAAAATTTTTTATTAAATTCTGCTGTGAATTAATGTTACTATTTTAAAAAAAAAAAGTGTTACCGAGATATTAATTTTTTTCGAAATTTGGGGCCCTACTTTGGGGGTCTAATAACACCTCAGGGGTGCCAATTTGTATATAGGTAAGTTTGGTTAAATTACAATATTTTGGACACCCCTACATGCACCTGCTCTGTATCGGTTCTTATACGGGATACCCTGTATAAGCGAAATTTAGAAAAAACGAGGATTTTCTGAAATATTATAGCAGTTGCGCCCCCTAGCGGTGAAATTACAAACTTAAAAATATTTTAAATTAATTTCTTTTGGCCGTATTTCTTAATATATTTTTTACCCCTTAATCGTAGCACGTTTAGTTTCCTATGTACAGCCGCTACTTAATGACCAACTTGAAACCTGGTGCAACAGGTGGAAAGTCAAAATTAATCCCAACAAAAGTTCGGCTATCCTTTTTACCAAACGAAAAATCCCACAAAACCTCGACAGACTGACACTATCCCAGGAACCTATCTCCTGGAATCGACAAACACGATACCTGGGCGTGACGATGGACCAGCGTCTCACGTGGAAACCGCACATCGTGGAGACGGTGGCGCGAGCGAAGACCACCAGGGCTAGGCTCTATCCCTTACTCAAAGGTGGAAACACCCTCAGTTTAAGGAATAAGCGAACGCTTATCAAGGTGGTACTTCAACCGCAGCTAACCTACGCCTCCACGGCGTGGGGTCACGCGGCAAAAAGCCACTTAAAGTCATTACAGGCTGTGGAAAACATAGCCCTCCGCACGGCCACCGACGCGCCCTGGTACGTAAGAAACACTGACATATTACGAGACTTACAATACACAAACGCTACACAGACAATAAGACAAAACGCGGAGAAACGATTTGACGTAGCCGCTAGACATGACAATCCCCTCCTCAGGCAA
>NW_019417047.1:69632-76903 GCF_000390285.2 Anoplophora glabripennis
CTTAGCAAAGCGCATCCCAGGCTGCATAGCCGCACTACCCTACCCAACCATACCACACATAAACATGACACTACCCCCGGGGTTTACACAGACGAGCCGGCGAAGCAAGAAGAGCGCCAGAAGAAAGGGCCCTAGCCGGCGGGGCCCAGCCAGGACAAAAGGAGGTCCCACAAAGCGCCTACACCGGCCGCATTTGCGGTCGGGGTAGACGACGGATGGGGCCCACCTACGAAGGCTGTCCAGGCCTACACGAGATGAGGCAGGATAAAGAGGGATAATCCCCCTCGATCCCAAATCATTAAGGCCAATTTCTAGCCATAGAATAATGGCGCGGCGCGGCCAGTCTAGGTGGTCTGTGGTACCAATGCAACCGCACTAATCCTATGTGAATGAAGCTTTAATCTAAATATTGTATGGTCCTTGATCTTCTATACTTTAATTCTTTGACGTTTGACGTTTGACTAGCAAATTGACATTTTGTATTGTACACATAAGGCTATAAATTTTGTTTTTAAACTTGAAAGTGATAACCAATTGTGTATTTGATACAAAATGGATAATCATTTAGGTATGTAGATATCTCATAAAAATTAAAAAAATATTGCTGTGTAAGGTGTCATCTTAAGTATTTTTGCCCCTATTCGTATGTCACACGATCTATTGAAAATTGAGAAAAAGTAATTTCACTATACCTATGCATCGTGTGGGAAAAACTTTTATCATTAGGTTTCAATAAATCTGCGAAGAAACAAGACTTAAAAAAAATATTAAACAGTGTCGCTCAATCGTTCAGAGCTAGTGTTGCCACAGAAAATAAAACAATGTGTTGCTTAGATTAGTTATTAGAATGAAATACTTAGTTTAATGGCAAATGTACATGTAACGATAGATCATAGTGTATAAATAGTGAATAAATAAAAACCGCTATCATTTACTTTATAGAGGCGTACATACATAAACCCCAAAAAGTGAGGGGAAAAAATGTGTTACATATCCCTGTTTTACATTGTGAATTTCTCCATGAATTAATTCAAGTAGTCGCTTCATGAAATTGAATAAATTAATGTAAAAGCTATTTTACATTGACAATTTATTGATGAATTAATTCATGAAGTCGCTTCATCAAGAAATTGGACAAGTAGTGTAATACACCAAATCTGCTGTCAAATAAGTTCTTGACGAATTAGAACATGTTCTAATTTTCGAGTTCAGAATTACCAACTCAACAAATTTCCAGCCTCAGATAAGTAATGTGTGGCATCGTACTAGTTTTCGTAAAGGTGACACTTTTAAAATTATTTGCTTTGATTTGTCGGTAGAGCTGATTCATGTGTCAAAGAAATTCACGAAATCTGTAGCAGTGTAAAATCGAACCGTTTACAGATAAATTTGTGAATTAATTCATGAAGAACTTTGTGAATTTATTCATGAATAAATTGTCCATGTAAAATAACTATAATTACCCAAATCTTTTGTCAAATAAAAAGTTCATAAAGTTCTTCAGAACATCTTTTTTTTTTCTAATTAGTTCAACTTTTTTAAAATTTTTTCATGAAATTCAGATGCACCAATAAATAACCAGTAAAGGTTAAGTCCGTATTTGTTGACATGTTTACTTCATGTTTTTATAGTGATATTTGAACTGTCAAAGTAGCATTACAATTTTTTCTCATATTGCATATCTAAATAAGAAAAAAAATCACAACTTATTTCAGAAAATTTATTAAATTCAATATGTTTTTATTTACTATGACTTGCTTGCAAATTGATAGAGCCATTTGTTTCAAAGAAATTCAAGTTTAGAATGCAATGAAAAAATTCATGAAGAAATTCATAAACTTATTCAAGAATAAATTCTCAATTAAAATAGCTATTACTCAACGAAACGGAATTTTAGTTCTATATATATGCGCCACTACAAATACCCGTTTGGAGTAAACCAAACGAATTTCATCTACCTACATATCAAAGAAATCTTGAACGTTATCCGCCATTAAGGGAAAACGGAAAGACCAAATAGGAAGCCCCAAACGTGGATCTTTTATCATCTTTATCATCTTAGTAAGTTTGCTACCATAAAGATATCGAAATTATTTTTCCTATTTTCACAAATTTTTTTACATTACAAAAACTTTTATTAAAAAAGTTTTTCGATACCTCTTTCTGGTCAAAATGATAAATATGTGTTGAAAAAACACTGGCTCAATCAAATTTGTTAATATACTGATTTTATCAACGTCGACGTGAAGAACAAGATACTTTCATAAATAAATTGTCTCTTCAAAAGCCGTACTGTTACTTTCGGATCTTTCAAGGCTTTCCCAAAAATCGAGATCATTACTGTTTTATTGAGTAGGTATATCTACGTATTTCAATGTAGTAAATTTGCATAAAAATAAAACATGTCAATAATACGAACACCTATACACGTTGAAAGCATCTTGTTTTCTACCACAATGCTGACAAACTCGGTACAGACTTGATTTGCTAGTGTTTAATTTATAAAATGGGCAAAAATAATTTTGACGACGTCACTACCTAGCGATAGATTTACCAACATATGGAATTTTAAGTCAAATATGTACTTGTATCACAGATTATTAGATTATATCATCATGCCGTAAGAATCCACGCTTGCGGTACGGAAGACAACCAACAGGTCATCTTGTACATTGTACATATATTAAATATACAGGGTGTTCCAATTAAAACTTCCCATCTGGAAAATATCAGATTTTCATTCATTGATATTTTGTCTTATTCTTTACGTGATGATTTTATTGTCATATTCAAACCAAAATTTAAAAAATCGTATGTCGTCGTGAGCAGAATTGCAGCATTGAAATGAGGTGTCAAGACACCAAAACTTATGCCATCACGTGTCCCCCTTAAAAAGAAAATTGACGCGTCTCAGTTTTTTTTTATTATTTTTTTTAATTCTGATATAAGTTTTAATTGGGACACCTTGTATAAAAGCCGCTTTCTCTAGGTACCAATTAATTCTTTATCGTATCTGTCATTATCAGTTTGAAATTATCAAAATCAATTAATTGATGGTTTATAATGATAAAGATATATGTACATAGAATATACCTACTCGTAGTAGTAGTAACGAATATTTATTTATTGTGTTCGCAGCGTGTAATAGATATAGTATCTATAGATGTATTGCACATACATATTTGTGTAATTGAATGATTTAAGTAAAACATCTGTCAAGGCCAAGACGAATATTTATTGAATGATTAGAAATTATTTTTGATGTGTTGGATGCCTGGGTGAACCGTGTTCGTGTTGTAATATTTTTTAACTTGTGTTTAAATTGTTCCGTGTTAAAATAACGAACGAAACAGGTATGAGTAATAAAAGGCGAATAAATCCCATTAGGTACCTATATCAAAAGTATTAAAAAAGTTACCAAAATATCTTTGTCGAAGGATAATAATTTGTAAATTTTATCAATGAAGAAAGACGGCCCCAAAATCTACTAACATTAATTTCCTCAATGCGTCCGTCCTGGCATATGTTTAACAACTATTGTGGGAATCATCTAATTTTGTCATCACCGTTTTTAAACGACTTGAGCAAGCGCGTAACGCGCTAGTGCATAGAAAATAAAAATATTCCAGATATGTACGTCTGGCACCTTATAATTCTATCGGAAGGTAAATGTTGATTAATCACGTGATTATTCTGTAGTCCAGTATACGCGGTTTCATTTAAATTTTCAAAATAATTGGCGCATATTTAACTGTGTTTTATGTAACCGTTAAAAAATGGATCGTTCTATGTACGGAAAAATAGAGCCAGGTACATTGAACCCCTATCAGTGTACAATTAGAAAAGGAACATCGCCGGGATGTAAGTATGCTTTGTGGTGTCGTTTTCTGCTAAATATAAAATCATTGTCATTGATTGTGTATATCAGAAGCTTAATCAAAAAGTCCTTGAACTAAATAAATAGTAATTAAAAGAATTTCGCTTTTCTTCGTTCTTATAAATTAACAAAAAATGCATCTTTCAATACTCATTCAATACTCACATCCACTGTATTTTTACGCAGTAACAGTATAATAATAGATTTATCACACAACTCAGGTTACCTTCATTAAGATGGTTTATGTGTTCCTCAATTCTACTCATATATTTGATTTGTACCCTCTCAAAAGTTGCAAAGATCAAGAAAAATACCTTCACTCTGTAACTACTTTTATAAGAAATAAATGGGGAATTTGTTCTAAATGTATCTCTAAACTCATTGATATTAATACAATTACTTATATGTAGTTCCTAATTAATCATTGGTTTATATCGCGTAGAATAATTAACGTATTAATCGTGATCTGAACACGAGCACCCAATAAAAGATAAAATATGTACATTCGTCGAAAAATAGGTATTATATTTAAAGGAGTATACAATAAAAGTAATCAGTTCGATAAGGAGTGCATGAGTGCAACCTTACATTACAATTTACAATTTCTTTTTTACTTAAAATTGTACGGCGAAAAGAGAGCAACATTTTATTATTTTTTAAGTCAGGTTACGTAATCTAGTAAGGCGTGTTTTTAATAGTTTTCTTCTTGTTCCACCTAAATAATTAACTTTTATTTAAAAATATGTAACTACAGTACTTAATACATACATATTTTGTATCAGTAATCTGCTCGGAAAGCAGATTGTTGAGATATTGTCTGAAGTCATTTATTTGTGGCATAATTTTCGTTTTTTTTTTATTTTTTGGGTATTTTTCTACCTGTCAAATTTTTTTTTAAATTTACGCCAAATGAATCGATCAAGGGTTATTTTTATGAAAATAGTTTTGTCTGAAAAAAATCTCATACTGAAAAAACAAACAAATGCAAACTATAGTACAAAAAACACATCACTTCGTTTCGTGCACTTTAAAAAGTTATTTTTCAAGAAAAAAGTGTCAAAACAACTAAAGCGAAAAGTCAAAAAAATGTTCAGAAGACAGATAGTTTTTCGAAACGTCAACAACTTTTTTAAGTTCGCGAAACAAAGTGATGTGTTTTTTGTACTACCTATATTTTGTATTTATCTGCTTCTTTCAGTGTGAAATTTTTTGGTTTGGCAAAACTTTTTTCATAAAAATAACAACCCTTGACTGATTTTCTTGGTGCAGGGGTTTATTTCACTAACTTTTAAAATTATTTTTTGTTTACTTCAAAAAACGGAACAAAGAAGATGCGTTTTCACAACTCAATTTTAGTTGATCAATAAGATCGTATGAAAACTTCAAAAAACGGAACAAAGAAGATGCGTTTTCACAACTCAATTTTAGTTGATCAATAAGATCGTATGAAAACTGCTGGAAGATCAAGGTCATATTTATTGAATTAATCCTAGTAAAGATCGACTCATTTTAACTTCAACTGATACACGTCATCATCATGAACATTTATCGTCTGATTGCATTTTCTAATCTTCCTTATCATCCTTTGAAGTCAGAAAGGGCAACAAAAGACGTTGAAATGATCACAGAGTATTAGTTTGGAACATTATACAGTTTAATTAATTATGGCATTTTAACAGGTTTTTTTTTTAATTGTAGGTCTTGATGAACATGATGATGCATTTTTTAAGAAAAAAGAGTCAGATTGATACAAAGTCCAAGGCCCTCTATGTCAGTTTTTAGGAGTAAAATTGAAGTGAACCATATACACTTTTTTTTAAGAAAAATCTGTGAACACCCCTTCAGGAATCACCTTTCCTCAAAACGAACCTGTACTAAATTTTAACGAAAACTTTTAAGTAAAAACGATTTTGTAACGAAATTAAAAGTGCACACTACTTACTCATTTTCATAAATTTGTTCTAAAACTCTTAGTTTCGGTGAAAAAAGTGAATAGTCAAGTGTCAAAATATTCGGTGTTCTAGAATAGGCTAGTTTAAACCATAATATCCCCAGAGAAAGTATTAGATGTCTGTAAAAAACAAAATAAACCAAGAGTTAAAAGACGAGTAGAGAGTTTTGCTAGCGGCTACAGGGAGAATATCTAAAAATTGCATTTACTACACATGGGGTGGTTTCAAGTTTCAAGTCAAAATTACCATCAGTTGTCAGCTAACAATACAGAATTCATCATAAATGGCAATGAGACAGTATCTGAAAAAGTTATACTTGATGTGAAATATTAAATGAAAAAATAATTGGTCTTTTCTTCTTTGGGAATTAATTTAAATGCGAATATGTTTTTAAATTTTCTCGTGATCGAGTTTTGGAACGCATTGGATAATTTAGCATTAACTTAACCTTAATTTAAAGTTTCCGTTAGATGAAATCCTATTCATGATATAACGCTGACGCTGTTTTGGTAAGAGAATGACTAAATGAATATTTTGAAAATTGTTAGAAAAACAGCCAGTGACCGCCGAGATTCTCAGACGCCACCAGCACTAGATTTTTTCTTCTGTATAAGAACTGAGCTAGTAAAATTACCTAGGACAAACCCGGAAAGTAACTGAACCTACGTAAAGGGATTGACAAGTATTGAAATGGCGAATTGGTAGAAGTGATAAGAATTGTGTAGTTTTTCTAACGGAATTTTCATTTCATTTCCGTTTTGTCTTATTCTTTATTGATTTGTTAAAACTAGGCGTAAGAATAATAATAACACCGTGTCCACCACGCGGTTTTATCAATTCGGAAAACCCGGAATTTCTCTAAGTTTCATGGAATTTAAAAAAATTACAATTTTAGTCGGTCGCCAAGCGCTAATATCATTCATTTGTTTTAACTTAAAAATTAAATTTACGAAGCGAAATAAAGTCAGTAGGTACCTATTAGGAAAAAAAGTAATCGAAACTGTATTTTTTTTTATTGTAATAAAATCGTTTTAGAAACTTCACCGGTTTTTTGAGATACCTACAATTATCGTTTGAACAAATTAATGAAGATATTGAAATTCAAATTTTGTGTACGTAATACATGAATAAAATGGCATTCACCGTGAAAAAATTAGGTCTCAACTCAAATCAGTGGCGTAGATTTGAGATAGTCGGTTACATTTACCTACCTAAAAATTTACACCAGGAAAATTAGCAAAAATAAAAGAGAAACTCGAAAAAAGTCCTATCCGCTAGATTATTGTAAAATTGTCTAAAGGAACATAATACAAGACATCTCTCGTCTCGTGAGTCAAAAACTTTTATTAGCTAACTTTTCTATTTAAACAAATAAGTGAGGAAAACAGTTTTTTCACTTTGCAGGGAAAACCATCAATTTTAGCGAAAAGCTTTTCTTTAAA
>NW_019417047.1:79205-107295 GCF_000390285.2 Anoplophora glabripennis
AGGTTTTATAAAATTTTAACAATAAATGCGATAGTTATAAACAAATGAAAAAATGGGCACTTTTCTTGTTTTTTTGCAATAACTTTTTTGTTTATTAACCGATTTTAATTTAACCAGTCTCATTTTGTAGATAATTTTACTCCCTATAAGCTGTCTGTGAGTCACTTTTCGCTAAAATTGTTGGTTTTCCCTGCAAAGTGAAAAAACTGTTTTCCTCACTTATTTGTTTAAATAGAAAAGTTAGCTAATAAAAGTTTTTGACTCACGAGACGAGAGATGTCTTGTATTATGTTCCTTTAGACAATTTTACAATAATCTAACGGATAGGACTTTTTTCGAGTTAAAATTTAATTTGCTTGGTCTAATTATGACACCACTGAAATAAAAAAAATAATAATTTTTGAAATGCAAATTTTGTTTTGGATAAAAATGATCTCTTCACTTTTTTGCGTAACCTTTACCGATACGTTTAGATAAATTTAAAATTATACAAGTTGTTGGACAACAGCGTGTCAAAAATGAAGCAGTATTTTCATCATTCAAATTATATATCTGTTTTTTAAGAGATAGGACGTTCAAGCTTAAAAAAATATATATGTTTAAAGGAGTAAGAAAATACGTGAGAAGACTTGAAGGTATATTCAGGTACAGAGAAGTCACTTTGAAAGTATTTTATAAAATCATTTAAATAAATCATTCATTTACAAAAACATATTTTTTCCATTGGCGTGTCATAATACCTCATAGCCACTGTGAGACTTAATTTGTTCACGTTTAATCATTTTATTCATGTATTGTGCACACATTTCGTTTCTACATTTTCATTTGTTCAGAAGATATACAGGCTGTCTACTATAAGAGAGCCACTCCTATGAATCTCGCTTAATATACGACGCACGTCAAAAATCTTTATATGTTTTTCGTTGCATTTTTTGAGGCCTTTATGCTCGTAAAAACAAATTTGAGATCCATGGCCAACTTTATGAGAAATCATAACAAAGACGGAAAAGTACCGAAAGTTTAGGGCCGTCTAACTTTTTTTTATTTTAAGAGACAGAGATAACTTATTTTAATAAAATTTCATGGCAAAATTGATATCTTTCACCTATTGTAAACAGATTTTTAAAATATCGTATGTAATTTGCTGCGCCCTCTACGAGGGCAATAAAAAAATTGTTATCGAAACAGGCTGTGGCTACAAAAAATTACTTGTACAGGGCGATTCACTAGATTTTGACCCCACTTTAACTTTTTTGTTTTAAGTTATAAAAAAAATGTGATATACAAAAGTTGCACGATCTTTTATGAATTTTTCGAAAATGCTAATTGAAAAACAAATGAAGTCCAAACAAAATGGCCGCGGATGTTAACTTTGTTAATTTAAATGGAACACCCTATATATTTTCACATATTTGGATAGAACGTTTCCTATATCGAGCATAGTCATATAGGGTTTGTTGGGCCCATCTCTAACAATAAGCGAGATACTATTAAAAAACGAAAATATGTTTTTTATTAAGAAAATAAGATATCTTGTAATTGCTAGACATCTTTCAGGCATTTCTGCCTTTTTTCCAATTACAAAAGGATTTACAGATTTAGTAATATTTTGCCATATCGGACATAGATATGGTTCAAAATGCGTATGATGTATTTTAACTAAATCTCACTAATTAGAGCGTGAGAGACCTAATTCATGGACAATGTTATATGGTAGGCCGTGACAGTGACAGGTAATGTCATGACAACATTGTTATTGTTTGGCAGTTTGTATTATTATTTAATTAAAATGGGTTATACAGAAGTAGAAAATTGAAATAAAGTTTAGACAATAGACAATACACTACCCTACAGAAATTCCAATTACATTGTTCTTCTTCATACTCTACCTACATATATGTATTTTAATTCAAAATATTTCAATTTTCTACTTCTGTGTAACCTTATTTATTAAATAATAATACAGACTGTCAATCAATAACAATGTTATCATTACATTACTACCTATCACTGTCACTACCTACTATATAACATTGTCCATGAGTAATTAGGCCTCTCACGGCCTAATTAGTGATATTTTGTTAAAATACGTATACGTATTTTGGACCATATCAATGTCCGATATGTCAAAATATATTACAACTAAATCCGTAAATCCTTACGTAATTGGAAAAATTGCAGAAATGCCTGAAAGATGTCTAACAATTACAAGATGTATTATTTTCTTAAAAAAAAAGCCTTCTTTTCGTTTTTTAATAGTATCTCGCTTATTGTTAGAGATGGACCCAACAAACCTTATACGACTAAGCTCGACAGGGAACGTTCTATCCAAAGCTGTAAAAATACACAAGGTGTTCCATTTAAATTAACAAAGTTAACATCAGCGGCCATTTTGTTTGGACTTCAATTGTTTTTTTATTTTTTTTTTATTTTTTTTTATTATTTATTAATAGTCACTTAGCAATTTTACAATTGATGTGAACGTCAAATAGGTGCTTATATTACAAGTACATAACTCATAAAAAAAACATGAAAGCAAATACACACACCAACAAACACACCTACACACAATAATATAAAAACATGGCACAATATACAAGAGCCAATAGTATTTAAACCGATACTACATTGAATATACGAAACATTTATAATGTCAATACATGTCAATTTTTAACTACCATTTTCGAAAAATTCATAAAAAATCGTGCAACTTTTGTATTTCACGTTTTTTTATAACTCTTAAAGCAAAAAAGATAAAGTGGGGTCAAAATATAGTTAATCACCCTGTACTACATGTTGCCTGTATCTTTTATATTTATTACATTTTTTATAATTATGGTATAAAAAATGTAAACATTGTTGTAGACACGTGGCAGCTCTAAAAAATTTAATAAATATAATGCACTTATTTTAAGCAAAATACACACGTTATTATAATATTGGTTTTTTACTTTAGAGAAAACTGAGCCTTCAACATTGTTCTTGCACAGACAAAGTAGCTTACGCTAAATGTAGCACGCTATGAAAACAAATGTGTTATCCCAGTAATGTCATTATTTAACAAATTGTTTATTGTTATAGTTTATACATAACTGTTGGTTTGCGAATTGTTACAGTTAACTGTGATCTGAAAAACTAAAATTTTGAATAATGATATTTTCACATATTGAGAAGTGTAATATGTTTATTCAAGCACTTGCGGAATGTAGAAAACCTTCGTTAATAAAATCAACTGTTGTTAACAGAATTTTAAATTATGTAAATAGTAAAAATGAGCAAAACATTGAGAGATTGGAGTGAAGTATAATTTAGAGAAGAATAGTGCAAGAAGGATATTACAAAAAAATGGTTTCAAATGTTATAAGGTGAAAAAAATGCGCCTCTTGAGCTTGAGGGAGGATGATAAACCGAGGAAATTAGGGTTCTGTAGGTGGTATGCAGAATAATTTTCTGGTCTGATGTGCCTAATTTTTGTAACAATGGATTTTTTAATAAGAACATTTACTTGAAAGGGACTAATGGTAATTTACATGGGGTTAGAATTCTTGATACCAAAATCATAGGACCTCACTTCTATGATGGTAAACTGATGGGTACCAGATATTGCAGATTCTTAGCTTCAAAAAAGTACATTTTATTCATAAAATTGTTTGTAGTTGACCCGTTTAAAACAATCTCTATACATTAATCTACATTTTTGATACCAAAATTATAAAAATGTAATAAATATAAAAGATAAAGGCAACATGTAGTATATCGCATGAAAGAGGAAAAGATAAGCAATTTTTTGTATCCACAGCCTGCTTCGATGACAATTTGTTTTTTGTCCGAGTAGAGGGCGCAGCAAATTACATACAACACTTCAAAAATTTGTTGTTGTACACCAGGTAAAAGATATCAATTTTACCGTGAAATTTTATTAAAATAAGTTTTATCTATCTCTTAAAATAAAAAAGTTAGCCGGCCCTAAAGTCTCGGTACTTTTCCGGTTTTTTTACGATTTGTCATAAAGTTGGCCGTGGATCTCAGATTTGTTTTTATAAGCATCAAGGCCTCAAAAATTGCAACAAAAAACATATATTCTTGACGTGCATCGTGTATTAAGCGAGATACATAGCAGTGGCCCTTTTATAGTAGACAGCCTGTATATATTTTTTTTAATTAATTTTAATGCTTCTGAATCCCAAGGATGTGGAGTTTCGAAAACATGTTTATGTAGCAAAGTGTCCTGAATTTTCATACCTGAAATTCGGGTCATCCTGAAAATGGAGGCAATTCGTTTTTATAATAAAATTCTTCCTATTTTGACTAGAAATATATTATCTAGGATTTATCCAAATGTCCACATCCTTCAAAAGTGTTAAATTTTGGCTAATTAAAATAAAGCAGTTTTTTCCTCAACCAAAAACCCCGCAGTATATCTAGACTGTCCTTATTTCACAAAGAATTTAGGAAATATTCGTCATGATGCATGATGTTCGTTATTTTTACTATGTTAAAATAGTTATTTTGCAAAGATTGCCGAGATATTCGTTCTTAATTAGGTATTTCTTTTAAAAGTCTTTAACATTTTTTTTGGTTTCGATGTCATCTTGTTTCGGTTATGACGTTGACGACATTTTTTAAACCTGTATATCCTACGGAACGTTCTCGCCGAACTATGTACAAAATGAAACAACGGTAAGAGGACCCTTATGGAAAGTGGTTTTCAACTAATTTTTTTGAAACTTTGCCATGTGATAGTTCTGATTGCGTAGATCAAAAGTCTCAATGGGCACAAAGTCTGGAAGACCTTTGTTTTGGACCTACGGCCCTTGAAAGTTAATTTTTTCCTCTTAAGCTGCATAGTAAGAATACAGCGATGATTCTTTTTTGTAAAATTACGTTACGTTAATAGTAAATGGCCTTTGCCCGATCGATTAGAGATGTTTTCAACTTCCAATTCCGACCGAAAGTAGCCTACTCGGACCGGAAGTCTGTTTTTTCAAATAAAATAGTAGATATAATTTTTTATTGCGGTTCAGAACTACCACATAGCAAAGTTTCGAAAATATTAGACGAAAGCCATTTCCCATGATGAGTGCGTGGTTCTTGAAATGAGTTTCCAGCACATTCATATCTATCGAATCATTCTAACTGTTAGAATAGAATAATATTACCTCTTTGTTGGAGAACGTTCTGCCCAAATACCTAAAAACGTAAGCGTTCCCACGCAATGTCGACAACGTCATATCGTAGTCACAGGAGCAACTGCAAGTGATTGTGATTTTTCTGCGTCAACAGGTACAACACCAGGGAATATTAAAACGCACAAGAAAATTCCCGTTTTCATCGTAGAATATCATCACGAAGTAATTCCGTTTATATATAGAAATATCGGATCCAGACATTTGCCTTTGGAAGGATCGACATTGATCCATTTCGATTCACACCCCGACATGCTTATACCGAAAAATATGCCAGCAGAAAAAGTATATGAAAAAGACGCACTCTTCGACAGTTTGAGTATCGAAAATTGGATAATGCCCGCCGTTTACGCTGGTCATTTTACGAATCTGGTGTGGGTTAAACCGCCGTGGGCCAAACAAATTAACGATTCACATCAAAAGATTTATTTGGGGAAGGACAAAACGTCCGGCACCATAAGGGTACATTGTAAGGAGAATTATTTCATATCGGAATGTCTGTATAAGAAATTGGACGATTTGGAGAACATAAGAGAAGCCAACTTGGACGTGCTAACCGTGGGGGGTAAAATATTTAACTATAATGAAAACCTCAATAACGTTCGCGGGACCGTTGAAAAATATAATTCACCCTATATCTTGGACATAGATCTGGATTTTTTCAGTACGAAGAATCCTTTTAGAGATATTTACGAGAAAGCGTCGGCATACGAACGACTCGAAGAATTATACAAATTCGTGCCCCCAATGGATAAAAATGATGACGTAATTGCGGCAGTGGTCGAGAAAAGGGAAAAACAAATAAATGCTCTGGAAGGGATTTTCAGAAATTTAAAGTTGAATAAGGCAATACCAGACGTGCACGAAAAAGATGCGGTAATACAACAGGTCAACGAACTGACGTCGTCTCTTATGAAACATTATAATAACGAGGATATCGACTGGGATTTAATTCACGATGCCGGCTGTACCTGTGACG
Source organism: Anoplophora glabripennis (assembly GCF_000390285.2). NCBI lineage: Eukaryota > Metazoa > Arthropoda > Insecta > Coleoptera > Cerambycidae > Anoplophora > Anoplophora glabripennis. The sequence goes on from NW_019417047.1 coordinate 85,371, forward strand.
ATTCTGGATTACCTCACCACATTTCCAACGACGAGGAACTGGTCGTTATGTTTGAGAGTTTTGAACGTTTCCTAGAAATATTACCTTTCCCTCCTGCCATAATAACCGTTTCCAGATCCACCGAAGATGATTATACACCTTCTGATTATGTCGACACCATTCAGGAAAAGTTAATTCATATTTTAAGAGAAAGGTTTTCCTGTGACGAACCGATCCGTAACTATTTAGATGTAGTTTCTGATGATGAGGAAATTTAATACATATTAGTAAAATTCATAATACTTAATCGATGAAAATTGAACATTTATTTATTTTCTTTTACACGTACGTTCCCGCCTAGCATCAATCACAACTCTTTTTCTATACTTGTCCGCCAGTATCGCGTAGTGAAAAAATATTAAAAAATGTATTTAAGCCTGTCGATTATAATGTTAAACTCGTTAAACGAATACTCCGAAACAATGTAAATGATATTAATTAAAATATTTTAAGTAGGTAGGTAGTATCAAGTAGGTTGTGACATTGGGATATACCTTTATTTATAATTACAGAATAAAAACAGTAATACTTAAGTAGTATTATTGTATTCCGACCTGATCATCGCTCTAAGTCTAAATTGTTACATTTTGATAGTGTTTAAAAAAGTGTTAGTGATGTTTCCTTAAAAATAGTTTTTAACAGTTGTTGCCGATTAATTTTAAATATTACACAGAGGTTCTTCCATTTACTACACGCGGCGTAGTCCCAGCAACCACTGTCCTAAATATAAAATACAAAAAGAAACTTGGGGAGTTATCTCTTTTTTCTGTACCTGACAAATCTGAATGAAGCAAGTGGACACCAGACTTTATCCAAATATGGTCGCTGTTACGATCGAGCATCTCAAACAAAAAATATCATCTACCGAGCACTTACGTAAGTAAGGCCAAGGTAGAGTGGAAGACGTTTCTAAAAAACTATTTTTAGCACGTGTCGGAAGCAGGGCTTGCGAAAATACGGGTGCAACAGTTAGTCATCATAATCTGAATCTTTCATTCAACTTCTAATAATGTGTTGTCTTTATGTAACATAGATGCCGTGATGCCGTTTAAAGGTTTAAATTAAGTTCGTTCGTATTTCTTTGGATAAATTAAGGCGATCCGTGTCGTATTAGCACCGGTCATATAAGTCGATATAGGTTGTGAAAGATTGATTTTGAAACATGAGTGTTAAGTTACGCATGCGTCCACCGTCCCCAAAAAGTGTTACTTTTGAACCTTGTTTTTCGACTGGAATCAAAGAGATCCGGAGCTCACTGAAATTTAGGAATGTCGCAGAGTGGGAACAATTTCTTAGTAAGTATGTATTTTCAAAAATTGTCCCTGGTAGATTGTAACCGTCATAGATCGATCGGTGATTACGAAATGACTGTGGGGCATATATTATTATTACCTAATGCATTACGTTTTAGTTTTCAAAGCCGTTGTGAAGCTGGGAATTTTGAAAACACTGAAAATACTGAAAAAATTAAATTCTGATTGAAATCGTTACGAACATCGAAGTTTAAAAGCTATCCAATGCTTACGAGTTTTGTTCTGTTGCGTAAAAAGAGACGAGTTTATAGTAAAACATAAAATATATGAATAAAAATGAAATCTGTCTTATAATACCTACGGAGTATTTGTAATTTGTATACACGTACACGTGCGCACACAATCGTGTCCATATCAACTTCTGATGAGATCATCGATGTACGTGTAGGTTTAGTTTATAATAATGTGTAACGCGAATTACAATCAGCCACACTTGACCTAGGTACTACATTTTTAGAATGGGTTACATAATTAAGCTGTTTGTTTTATTTACCATCATACCATCGCTGTTGTACTCGCCTACTTTTGTACATACAACCTAAACATCCGGCACCATATTATTTTATTTTTATATTCAACTTTTGTCTGACCAAATATGTAATGAGATTAAAATTGCCATCAAACAATAATTCTGTATTTATTAAAAGCAGGACTAAATTTCAACATGATTTTTGTACTAGACTTTTTAAATCAAATTTCTCGAAAACTATTAATTCTAGACATTTCTAACAAGTACATCTTTTTTATTGAAAAATTATGATTCAGGGCAGATTCTTATTACTCTTTATTTCTCATACCACATGTATAGAGTTTTAGTCAAAACCTACCGAAACCTACATATGAAATATACAGTGTGTTTGTAAATAAGTGCGAAATATTTTAGGGTGTGGTTGCCGAAGTTGTTTTGTGAAGAAAAGTTCATATAAACATAGGTCGAAATATGCTTAGTTTCCTAGATACATACCTAGTGTTTAAATTTTAATTTTTTATTTATTTTTAGTTATTTCAAAGAGTTTTAAAGATATTGACTCGAAATTTGAAAAACGCTTTGGATGAATATATGTGCGTTTTCTGGGGTGATCCGAATATTTCTACTTGCACTAGTGGCGTTCGTGCGAGAATGCCACAACCTTTTTTAATAAAAAAAATGTTACGCCACCGACTTTTTCCCGTTTTGATATATTTTTAGAAATCCGCTATCTTCAAAATGTTTCGTAGGATAGGTACACCGTTTTTGAGGAAAAAAATAAAACATATTTTATTGTAGCTTTTGTTAATCTTCTATTTTAAAAGCCTCTTCTAATAAAGCGTTATTATGTTCAAAGTAAAAATGCACTTCAACATTGAAAATAAAAAGTTGATATGAATGTGGGTGAATATTTCAAAAAGTTTCATTATCTAATATAGTAACATTAAACCAAAACAATAACACAAAATAACAGTAATAAACATATTTTTCTAATAGTCGCAAACCTACAAGAGATGTTGAAAATGACCTCCCTCACAAATGTACAAGATTCAACTCTTCGCCTCATTGACTGTCGTATTCGCTGAAATATTCCTATTGTATTTCTTATTGTCTCACAGCCGGCTATAATTCGATTTCGATTCCTCAGGTCTTCAACATTTTCTTTCCAGTCAGTATCTTTAAAACTCTGAATTAATAAAAATAAATAAAAAATTTAAAATATAAACGCTCTGTATCTCAGAAACGAAGCATATTTCGACCTACGCTTATATGAACTTTATTTCACAAAATAACACTGCGGCAACCACCCCCTAAAATATTTCACACTTATTTACAAACACCCTGTATAAATTAAACGCTAGTAGATCACTCTTTTAGTGTGACGTCACATATTTCGGCAACCCGCAACAAAATGTCAGTTGAAATTGTACAGATTGAATCTGACCCTTGTATACTATTTACATACAAGGTGTAACTGAAATAAGTATTCAAACTTTCTGAGCTTGTAAAACAAGTCGAAAAATGACGAAAACTTTAGTACAATTTTTGTCAGTGGCGGCTCCTAAGGGAGCTACGCTCTCCTAAAGGGGTAACCTCGGAAACAGTTTTTAATGCGTAACATCCAAACGGCTCGACATTAAGTCACGAAATTTTGGTGAGATATTAACCTTGACGTGCTTAATAAGTCTCATAAAATACATTTCAAAATTTGCTACAGGGGCGTGAGAAAATGCAGGACCCAGGGACAAATTTAATCATATCTTTTTTGTAGTCAATTTTTTCTAGTTCCTGACTCGAAAATATTGAAATTTGAAGTATTTAACATAAAAAAGGTCCTCTTGTTAAATTTCACTAGGATGTGCCGTTTTCCAGTAAAATCGATTTCAATCATTCCCAACGTGCTCCAAATTCAACTTTCATTACATAGCAAAATAAATTAATTGCAGTGTGCCATGGGGAAAACAACTAGTCTGACAGTTAACAGAAATGTCAAGTATTTTTAGTTTCAAATTTGTGTCATTTGAGTATTCGCAGTGCCGTTTTATAGTAAATAAAAATATCAAATAATTTAAAAATGCAACAGTATACATTTTCTGAGTATGTAGATATGCTTTTGACGTTAGGTGAATGTCATGGAAGCGCAAGAGCAGCCGCACAACGATACGGTGAAAAGTTCCCCAACAGAAATGTGCCCAATTACAAAACATTTCTTTGCACAGAAAGGCGTTTGCGAGAACGGGGTACGTTAAAAAGGAACAATTTTGAGAGAGGCAGGCGTAGAATAATTAGAAATGTCCTGAATGAGGAAAATATTTTAAATTTAGTTGAAGCTAACGCCACACTTAGTACAAGACGACTATCAGTTCAAAATAACATGTCTCATATGACAGTATGGAGGATAATGAGAGAACAACAATTGTATCCCTATCATTATAGACAGGCCCAAGACATTTTACCACAGGACAGGCCCATGCGCAGACAGTTTTGTCAGTTGGTTTTAGACAGGCAAGCCGAAGATCCGATGTTTCTATCGAATATTATTTTTACCGATGAAGCTACCTTTACCAGAAGCGGTGTTTTTAATATGCGCAATGAACATATGTGGGCCGAAGAAAATCCTAATGCTCGGAAGGTAACCCATTATCAGCATTCATTTAAAATAAATGTTTGGGCTGCCACATTAGGAAATAATCTATTTGGATATCACATCATGCCTGGAAATTTAACCGGAGCAATGTACCATCAATTTTTGTCTACTAGATTGTATGAATTTTTAGAGGATATTCCTTTGGTAAGACGAGGTTCCTTATGGTACATGCATGACGGCGCCCCTCCTCACTTCAACCGTCAATGTCGACAGTGGTTAAACGAGCACTTCCCAAATCGCTGGATTGGCCGAGGAAATGATGCTGCCATAAATTGGCCTCCACGGTCACCAGACCTCAACCCAATGGATTTTAACGTGTGGGGTCAAATGAAACAAAAAGTGTATTTCCAAGCTGTTGACAATGAGGAACAGTTGCGTCAGCGTATAGAAAATGCATTTAATGAACTCAATGTGGAGCACAAACTATACCGGAACCTATTTTCTTTGGAAAACAGGTTACGTGCGTGCATTAGGGCAAACGGCGGACATTTTGAAAGTTGAATCTAGTCTGTCTTCTTGACTAGGGCACATTTTCTGCTAAAGAAATTAAGATATTTGGTTAATTTGTTAAACTAAACTAAATGGTTTAAATCTGTTAAAATGTTACGTAAAAGTTTCAGCCGCTTACAATAGTTTAATAAATAATCTCATATGTATCTATTTTTTAGCTTTTATTTATATCACCATATTTTTATTTGTTACTATTAAGAGTGTTAAAAATATTTGACATTTCTGTTAACTGTCAGACTAGTTGTTTTCCCCATGGCACACTGCAATTAATTTATTTTGCTATGTAATGAAAGTTGAATTTGGAGCACGTTGGGAATGATTGAAATCGATTTTACTGGAAAACGGCACATCCTAGTGAAATTTAACAAGAGGACCTTTTTTATGTTAAATACTTCAAATTTCAATATTTTCGAGTCAGGAACTAGAAAAAATTGACTACAAAAAAGATATGATTAAATTTGTCCCTGGGTCCTGCATTTTCTCACGCCCCTGTAGCAAATTTTGAAATGTATTTTATGAGACTTATTAAGCACGTCAAGGTTAATATCTCACCAAAATTTCGTGACTTAATGTCGAGCCGTTTGGATGTTACGCATTAAAAACTGTTTCCGAGGTTACCCCTTTAGGAGAGCGTAGCTCCCATAGGAGCCGCCACTGACAAAAATTGTACTAAAGTTTTCGTCATTTTTCGACTTGTTTTACAAGCTCAGAAATTTTGAATACTTATTTTAGTTACACCTTGTAGATATCTATAAAAATGATCAACTGCAACGAGCCTTCTTTGCATTTTATAGTAGGTCTACCAAGTATTTTGTATAGTTTTCTCGGCTTTCTGCTGTGTCAGTCTGTTTATCGAGTGTTTTTTTTTCTTCGAGTGGTTTTTTATAGACGTACTCTTAACCACAACCAAACTTTCCTTGAATGATATCCTGTTGCGAGGCTACTTCAAAATTATCTTTAAAGCGCATGTTCAGTAACATTGATTGAATTTTAATTTATTAATTACTAAAAAAGTCAATATTGTTCTAAATTTAAAAATATTAATTCTATAAGTAATTCTTTTAGTTTGTCACTTGGGATTTGAAACTTCTTAAATATTTCTAATATTGCTAGAATATCGCGATATTTAAGGTTATGACAAAGAAGACATTTTTTGGCACTTATGTCCAAAGTACCTACATAAGGTCGAAAATCGATCTGGTAAGAATACTGAGAAATTCTTCATGACAATGTATGTATACTATGGAGTTGCCTGTTATTTGGCGTTTGTGACTTCACTACTAAAAAGGTCTATTGTAATGGGGAACAAGGTACTTTCAATGTTTATATTAACTGCCATGTTTTAATTACTTTTGTGCAAAATTACATTTTTTATTGAAAAAAATTATAGATACCTACTCATTAAAAAAAAAGTAAATGTGGTTGTGATATTTGGGGAAGCCTAGTACGGCTTTATAGAAACAAATAATTTATGTCAATGATCAACATAAATATTGAAAAGTTTATAAACACGTTTTTCTTCGTTTCCTATTATAAATATTTTATGAAACATTTTTTATAATTATTTTAAAACACAAACTAGTTTGACTTACAATTTAATAACGTATGTCTATACACATGCCACATACCAATATTTAATAAATCGTGGAAAGAGTACCTATATAAGTATATTTTTTAAATTACAATAAATTTTTAATGTTCGGCACTTTGACCAAAAAAAATCGGCAGAATAATTTTAGATTAGTATTCTGGGGAACACTTACTATTATTACTCCTAAAAAACTGACCCCTCCCCCCTCCTACTTAAAATTTAGCCGTGTAAATGAAGTGATTCTACTGTAAGCTTGGGCTGTTACAATTACTGAAACATGATACCGTTTTCAGAATTTAATTAACTTCAGTTGTTTTCAAGAAAAACATTTTCCCTAAGGCGCAACAATCACCCGGTACAATATCATGATAATGATTTCAGTATAACTACTTAGCAACATAAAAAAATTATATAAAATTTTCATACTTTTACCGCTCATTTAATTTTTTTCAGATGCTTTATTAGCCGATCTCCAGAATACAGTGACTGGATCTTCCGGCACTACGGGATATGGTTCCCTAAACACTTGCAGAGGCATTAGGCAGTCGCCTGAAGTGGAGGTTACATCCGTAAAGGTAGGAACTTACTTCATTAATATACATATCTTCAAAATATAGTCTCAGTTGTTTTATTCTTACGAATTTCAGAGCGGTCACATGAAAGTTATTATCTCTGTTATACTTCGAGTTATGAATTTATTGTGTAGCATATATTTAACACACGTTTTAAATAGATGTCCTGTAAATTTTTTACATATTTGCAATGAAAGGGAAGTTCATTTGGGCCAAAAATGGTTATAAACAATGTGTTAGCCTCGGATGACTAGCAACTGATTTTTCTGTCCACACCTCCCTATGTATTTGAAATAGCCTGTCAAACGTTATGCAGATGTTTCTCTCCAAATGAACACAGATCCATGACTTCCCCGATATGGCAGATAGAGAAAAAAAATAGCTACCTACATATAGCTAAGACGTTACCACAAAAAAAAAAAAAAATAGCCCAGCAAATGCCATGGAGTAATATGTTCTTAATAATATTGTAAAGCAGCAGTACACAGCGTGCCTATTCTCAAAATGGGAGACCATAAGTTAGGTATGCAAAAAATTACTATTAGTTGTATACAGGGTGTTCCATTTAACACTCCCGCTGCCAATATCTCCGAAATGAAGAAATTTATTTAAGTTTCGGAAATTGGGGTTGTTAGGTTCCTCGAATAGCTTCAAATTGTAGTTAGAATTGTTCGTTCAAATTTTTTTGTATAGATGGCGTGGCGATACTAAAAAATTTTTTGTTCCCTGGAACGTGGAAATACAGTCCTTCTGAAATATTGTTAAATTCTGAGTAATTTTGGTAATATAAAGTTTTTTCCTATATTTACTTGTTTTCGAGATATGTCGACTTCAATATGCAATGTATGATATACTTAACAGGAAAGGAAAATCTATTATTTTATTTAAATCACACTGAGACAAAATATTCTTTTAAAATATTATAGTAGAGTTTTCTCCAAGGAAAACATACATCACTTCAGATACCTATCTTTTAAGTAAAGAGAAGTGGAATGAAGTATTTCATGACAATTTCTTTGTAACCTTTTAAATTCGAAGTAAAGAAGTTATTAAAGTATTATTCATTTTATAATGTAGAGGAATACCTCACTAGCGATTTCTTGGACTGGCGTTAGGGACCTTTTTAAATTTGTTTTACATGTATTGTCGATTTTTTAAATTATTTCTCATATATACCTAACTATATACTATTATTTATTTATTTTTACTAACAGTTGTATTCAATTACTTGTTTCTATCTATCTATCTAAGTACTATCTGTATTTACATTTACGCTTGACAATTTCTCATATTTACAGTAGGTAAATCTATAGAAAATAAAGATTATTATTATTATTACATATTATTATTATTATTAATTAATATTATTTTTTCTAATTTGATATTTAGGCCAAAACAAAATTCGGAAAATGAGTTACTTATATGCAAAAATTGAATGACAATCTTGCATAAAAAAAAGTTGACCATCGTTAACGAAAATGTTAGCTTATGTAATACCTGAAAGTTTAAAGCTGGATTTAGCTTTTAGTACCTATTTGCAGTTACATACAAAATTATTCATACAAATAAGAGAAAAACGAAAGTACCTATTCATAATGAATTGAAATATGCTTATAAAGTGAAGTCGTTTTCTAGGAATTAAGCACAAACAATGGAATTACAAAGATTTCGAAATTTAACACTCCATAAATTCATAATATATTACAAAAAGAAAGCTTACCATTGAACTTCAACCAACGTGTCTAACTCCCTCGAAGAATCTCGACCATATCCTGGCCTGGCACATTCACTCGCGAAACGCGAAATTGATGAGTGAAATTACCGAATATTTCTAAAGATGCTCGTCCCTAGCTCAACTCACCAATCAACGGATATCAACAAATTTAGTCATTAAGTTGATCACGGCAACCAACATGGATAAATTCCGATCAGTCACTTATGGTCACTATCACTAACCGTCTTTCATCACTAAACCATTGTGGATGACGCACGAAACACTGAAATAAAAACATTAAGTATATTAGTCTTTTAAAAACACTTAAATCAACTCAGAAAATTGAGTTTATCTTTTACAAATTACTTTTAACTTTATTATTAAAGACGGTCATTGATTTACGGTTATACTTGGTCAACCATCAGAAGAAATGAAGATGATAATATTAATCTATTAGTCCAATTAAATAAGCCTTTAAATCGAAATTTTGGTCAACTTGCCTGAATTTTTGATACGAGTTAGTTTGAGGTATGTTATAACAATAAGTGACAGTAATTTTTTGTTCAACCCCCGGCCAAGGATTTCAAGTCACGGAATACTTGCTGTAGGTTTTCGCAATAACCTTAATTTATAGGATACTTTTAGTAATTATTAAGGGCGGAATAAGAGTGTTGCTTTTCAAACAAAGTATAATAACGTTTTAAATTCTTTTATGTAAGTACACCAATCCTATATTTATATTTGGTAGCAAGCATAATGTCATTTTTTTCCATTTCTATATCGACCAAAAATTTTGGTGATATCGATGCTTTATTGTGGTCTCCAAATGGGAGAAGTAAACCAAAGTAATTCATAAAGAAAAATAAATATATTTACATTTGTATACATTCCTTTTTTTTTGTTTGTTTATGGGACATTAGAAATCGTCGCTCCTTTACCAATTTGGTAATGTGGAGGTACCTACTTGTAGCTTTTTAGGTTTTGACTGAGGACTGGCGTAAAGTATAGATTATACAGACACGAGGATTATATATATATACATTCTTTGATACTATGAATGCTTAATGGTGATAAATCACAAATTCCTGGGGATAGAATTTTTATCACCTCAGGACATCAGAAAGATTATAGCCATTAGTCTGTACTAACCGTAGCCCCTACTAACAGCATGCACAATGCGTCACAAGACCTGAGGGAAGCAGATTACAGCACTGCTTTTTTCTTAAAGATGGTGACTGCGCATGCTCAGGTACTCATGTCATAAAGAGGGTGCAACATTTAACCCCTTTCTATATAAATATTATTATAAATATTATTACAGAAAAAGGGAAGCAATAGGTTTACATTTTCAAGCTAATTTAGATAAAGTACCAATGAGAAATAAAAGAACTGTAGCTATTTGAAACGTTTTGAATTTCGTCTAGATATTTTGTTTCAGAAACATCAGTAACTATTAGCATGACCGAAATTTTTTACTTTGGACTTTAATTCAAATTCAAGGCAATGTACAGTCCACTGACATAATAGTTATAAGACACATACAAATGTAGTTATCTATTTCTTGACATTTGATGTATACTTGTTATATAAGTGTGATATAAATTATTGCTTTTATTTCTGAAAGCCAAATTTTTCTTTGATTCATAGCCCAAAGAACAAAGCTATAAAGTTACAGTATGTTGAATAAACATTCTTAAAGGAAGCCGTTTTTTACAACTTTGTCTCTGAATGGCATTGGTATATGACCACTAATTGAATACCTCTTCAAAGTAAGATGCAGTTTCCAGTTTTTGCTATATTCATTTTACTAATTGGTTTAATATGTCTGCTTATATTTTAAACTTCCTAAACATCCTTTTGATTTTGTCTGTCGTTGATGTAGTTTTTAGATAGGACTATTTCGATATTACTTGTACTAATATAATTTGTGAATTATACCTTCAAATGGCATGTACTTCATCTTAACAGATGCAAACTTTTGATTTGTTTGGCCACAATCAACAAAATTCCATAGTTGGTGAATTATATATTTATATGTACAGGCATATACACTGTAAATAAATCGGCCTGAGTGAAATCCATTGAGTGAAATCATTGAGCACATTTTCGGTCAATACTGGGCACCTTGACAACTCTACACATTTTTGATAATATTTGAACCGATAGTTTCACTCATAAAATTTTAGTTGTATCTACTCATACTAATAGAGGAAAATTTCACTCAATCGCATGGACAGAAATTGATACATTATTGAGTGAAATTGAGTGAAAATAGGTCAAATGTTCCTTACAGTGTATATTTTTTAACTTTTATAACTTTCGTACGCTTCTTAGGTTGTAACTCTGGTTAATATTAACATTTTTATTCATACTATCAGGCTACTCTTCTTCTAACCTAATACTTCATTTAAGGTTTCCTTATGTAATTTCTTCCTAATACTTCATTGAAAGTTCCCTTATTATCACTTAATTTTGTCCTCTCCTCAATTACTATCTTTTCATACACTGTCATAAATGAAACAGTATGTATAAAAACAAAACTTGATCGTTTTTTTTTTTGTATACCCACTTATAGAGATACAGAGGAGTTGCTCAATTAAGTTTTCTATAATAACATGTCACTCTGATGTATCATGTTTGATTATAGTGCTATACTTAGTAATCGAATGTTTTTTTTTTGTTTATATACACATACTTACGTACATGTATGTACACACCTATATCTATATAGATTATTTTAATCAAATAAAATACATAAGGTGTTATTAGCAAAACTGCGTATATAATTCGCATTAAGTTTCATTGTAGAATAGTACCTACTGAGTGACAAAACAGTGCACTCATTTTTAGATTTCATGTACTCTATTTCCAATAATTTTATTTTATCTACATCAAAGGCTCCTTTTACTAGTAACCTCTTCTTCACATTGCTCTTCTTATCCATACTGCTCACAATTTTCGCCCCTCCCCCTTTGTTTTTTGGTATACTCTCTTAATTTTATTACTCGCCTTTTACACTGTTTAATATGACGTAAATATCTCCAGGAACTCGTACTAAATACGACATTAATTTGTTGAGCACCTAATTCACTCTCATCTGTAAAAAGATGTAAATTTCTAATTTTTGTTTGAATTAAAAGGGAGTGGTGAGTATTAGTATATACTACCTCACTATTTTGAGTAAGACCCCGTAAGAGTAAAGAAAGAGTTAACATAACTCCGATCTATCTAAAAAAAAAATTGCATTATATTTGTACATAAGTACAATTATTTTTTAGGAACACAGTACAATCACTGCTTCTGAAAAAAATGCTTTAAGCAGATTACATATTTAAATTTTGCTTATGTAAGCAAGGCAAATTTATAATAGGAAGTCTTTAGAACGAAAAAATCACTTTGCGGGTATACCATGGTGTGCAGAGGGTAAAAATAGCAGTACAATTACGACCAAATGTCTAAAACAAGTTATAGGTGACATGGTCAAAACATCAAAACGGCTAAACCCTTTTAAGACAGTCAAAACGACCGTATACTGCCCCAAATATTTGGCAAACAAAAAAGTTTGCGGGCAAAGTAGTTAAAACAACTACGATATGGCTAGCTAGACTTTCCATTTAAGCGGAGTGAAAACCACTCTCGACATATACACTACACTACACAAGGCACAATGATACACAAAACAGATAGGACCTGCACGTGCGGCACAAATAAATGAACTGGCTGGCTATCAATAAGTAGTAACGGACTGTTACGAAACACTTTTTTCCTTTAAACCTGTGCGCGCGTCATGTATAAGTGAGACCTACCAATATGAATCATAGAAGAACGAAAAATAATTGCCGGTTCTTCATACTAGAGGTAACACACCAAAGGAAAATAAAAAAGGTGAAAGATGACAATCTAACTAATTCTACATTTTGACAATTGTTTTTTCAAGTGACCCCCTTGTAAATGGAATTAATAGATATTAATAGAACATAATATAATATAATTCATTATATCTTTTATTTATTTATTTATTTATTTATTTATTAATAGTCACTTAGCAATTTTACAATTATCAATTATTGATGTGAACGTCAATTAGGTGTTTATATTACAAGTACATAACTCATAAAAAAAAAACATGAAAACAAACACACACACCAACAAACACACCTACACACTAAAATATAAAAACATGGCACAATGTACAAGAGCCAACAGTATTTAAACCGATACTACATTGAATATACGAAACATTTATAATGTCAATACATGTCAATTTCGTACACAATATAACATAAAAAATGGGCATTTAGAATAAATAATTTAATTTAAAGGTACACTGTTAAAATTCCTCTATGCTGTATAGACATTTCTCAACAAGGTACTTCTTAAGTTCGTTTTTGTACATGGTATAGGACTGGATATTTCCAATACAATCAGGCAATTTATTGTACAGGTACACCCCTACACAATATGGAGATTTCTCATATAGAGCTGACTTATGCGCTGGAACTCTGAGTAGATTACGATATCTTGTTTGATGACTATGGGACGCGCCATTTATTTGATAATTACATAAATTTACTTCACGTACTTAAGTATTGCAAAAATATATATTGATGGTACCGTTAATAGTCTTTTCGATATGAAGTACTCTTTACATGACTCTCTTGGGCCAAGTTTAAAAATAGTCCTAATCATTCTTTTTTGTAATATAAAAACTCGTTGCATATCTGAACTCTGTCCCCATAAAATTATATTATATGATAAATGGCAATAAGCTAAAGAATAATATACAGTAATTATATGTTTTAGTTCCATGGTATTTCTTAATTGCGACAATGCAAAACATGCCTTATGCAGTTTTTTGCACAGTTCATTAATATGATAGCTCCAACTCAATCCATTGTCTAAATACACCCCAAGAAATTTAACTTCATTAACCTTTTTAATAATCATGTTAGACGAGCAAACTGCAAAGTCGACAGGCAATGTTCTTTTCTTTGAGAAAAATAACCATTCAGTTTTTCCAAAATTTAGTATTAATAAATTTTTGCTACACCAACTACGAAAATTCTCAAAAACTGCATTTACTAGGGTTTGTAGTGACTGAGTATCAGCAGCCGCCACAATCATAGAGGTAGGTACCCGATATACTTACATATAATAAATTTTCTCGTACCCAAAACCATCAGAAATCAAAAGAAAGAGTTTAAAACGTGATATTTAAAAACAGCCAACAGTAAGTAATATATACCATTTTTCTCATTTTTATAAGATGTGTAGAAATTATGATATACTGTACACTTTTATAGATACGAGATACGAGTATATTTAATTCAAATGTTAAACATTGTTAAAAAATTGTTTGTTCTTACCCCGAGCTTCTAAGTTTGTACTTTTTTAATTGTTATATGTACGTATGTATAAGATGTATTAGTACTCTAAATATGTATATTGACATGGAAATGGATGATATACTGAACATATTTATCATTTAAACATCCTGTAAAATGTTCTATTCAAATCTGTAAAATATTCAAAGCGTTCCATTTAAAATTATAGATATACTTTAGGTCCACATCCCAGTAATATATGTATTAAATCGTATTTGCAATATGCATGATTACGTATTCAAGGCTTAAGGTCTTTTCCACACAATTTCAATAAGTATAAGAGAGATAGTAGGGGGTTATATTCGCGTGACCACTCTGTATATTCCTGGTAGGTCTGCTATTTTTCTAAAGCGTGTAAATATTTCATACGAATTTGCAGTCAACTACACCTAATTATAGACTTTGCCAAATGTTTTTAAAATAAAGAACAAAACCAAACAATTACTATTTCGCTTTTTCGTTGCATGTGTTTTTCGCAACAACGCAATATGTTGTCTGTACTGCGATACGAAACATACACGTTGGGCTATTTAATGATACGATGTAGTAACGTGTGCAAATCTTCGAATCGTTGCGGACCCCACCTCTATATATTATACTATCTTATTTTCTCAAATGCAAAATGTGTATATTTCGTTTCTTTTACTGTATATGTAAACCGTTCGCACCATAAAGGGATCGCCTGGTGGATATTTGAGTAAAACTACTAAGTTAATCTTCTAAATGTGTTGTTTGCTGTATGTTTGTTCTTTTTTCATTTTCATATTTTTTTGTAATTACCTACATGTAATGAAAAAAAAAACAAGTTTTCTCAAGTTTTCTAAAATCAAATTATGTCGAACCTCGACTTGCGGTACCCGGTATACGAGTATAATGGAATATTCGTTTAACTGCAATAATATAAAACTTAATAAGCCAACAAGTATGTATAACTATGTTTTACATATTAGAAAAAAAAGACGTAGTATAAAGTATAAATGGATAAGTGACACAATAGAGAGACTACAAATGACAAACGGAATGATATAAAAGTGCAAGAAAGACCTAGAGTTGCTAGCATAACTATAACATTTGCGTAAAAAATAGAAAAGAAGAGATTAAATTTGTTTCCAATAAATCAAGCTATCTAAAATAGACAAAGTTTAAATGACTATAACGGCTATAAAAAGTCACGCAAGAAATTATTGTAGGGGTGATTACTTCTGCCCCGCGCAACCGAGGGCCAAGATCAGGAAATTATATAAATGACTTTCCGATAGTAAGAAAAGTGTGCGTTCTCGTTTGAAGATTTGAATTTGATTTTTTTTTGAAGGAATGACCCTTAATTTTTTCACATTTATTTATTTTCGCCCTGTATAATAGTAATGCAAAAAAATGCGTGATTAAAAAAAAATGCAAAAAATATTTTCGTAAATATAAAAACTAAGAAATTATTTGGTAACTTACATTTTATAGAACAAAACAACTGAATACCTTTGTTCCATAACAAATAACACACTTTTTCTGCAAACGCCATATAAGTGACAACATATGTGACGTTACTCAATATTTAAACATTTAAATTAAAAAGAAAAACTGAATTTGTCAATTAGTAACGAAGACCCCAATGTTGTAAATGATTTTTTATAGGATTCTATACCTTAATATACCTGTTTCATTGGATCCAGATATAGTGGAAATTTTAGATAAGTATGATCATATATGTAGCAATAGTGATCGGCTGTTTGAGTTTACTGGGGTCAACGCTGAGAAAGTTAGTTTGGTTTGAAGAAAATTGAAATCTAACGCTGCAGACGGAATGAACTTAAAAACCTTAGACTTATTTTTTCCACAATTAATTGAGTTTTTCACATTTATTATAAATAAATGTCTCACTTCAGGAGAATTTCCCGATATTTGGAAACACGCTTATATACAGGGTGTCCCGAAATTCATGCAACAAAATTTGGTCACAGATTCTTAAGACAAATTTAGGGGACCCGTATTTTTTATTTTGCCAAGTGGCCCCCTCTTTCGGAGTTACAGCCCCCTGAAGTCTGCCCCTAAAAATAATCTTTTTTTTTATATCTCAGAACCCTGTTGTACGAGAATGACTAAATTTGGTACACATAGGTTTTATGATATGTGGAATCTGATGGTGCTACGTTTTTTGGCGAGGAACCCCCTTAAGACAATTTTGCGGGACCCCCTTTGTCTTTGGAGCCAAAAATCTTAAAAATCAGTAATCCACTAGAAAGCCATTAAATTTAGAAACTTTTTGTCTATTGATACTTGTTTCGTAAAACGCAATGTTTTCGAGAAAAATGTCAAAATGTGATCGAATGCATATCGTGATTCGCCATTTTCCTCAAAAACATTGCGTCTCACGAAACAAATATCAAGAGACAAACAAGTTTCTAAATTTAATGGCTTTCTCGCTAACAAATAATTTTAAAAAAATCTAATTTGCGAACAATTTTTTTCTGGTTCCAAATACAAGAGGCGAGGGGCGATCCGCTAAGGAAAAAACGTACGAAGATTACAAAATTTCTGAAATCTCATGTAATGTATCTGCAGATTTCAATATCGAAAAAAATACAAATTTCAAATAAATAATCAAGATTACAATATCTTTCAACCGATTACAAAACATTTCAGGAGATTTCAGAGTTATTTTAGTAGATCTCAATGATTATATTTAAGATTTCAATAGGATTATTCGAAATTAAAAGATTTCAAAATTTCTTAATAATATTTCAAGGAATGCGGGAAGATTACAATAAGTTTTGAATGTCCATTTGAACAAAAATAATTGAATTAACTTCAACTGTCATTCATTTCATTCATTAACAGTAGTGCTTTGATTAAGAATTTCCAGTATCATTTTTACGCAAAAATTGTAACATTCTGATTAAGTTTTTGTTCGAATGAACGTTAAAAACTTTTTGTCATGACAAAAATGATAACGCCATTTTGAAAGTAGGTAAGTATATATTTTTATTGAAAGATAAAAATATAATAATCCAATAAACTAATAAAAATAAAAAAAAAGAAGTAACATAAAATAAACATTTTCCCAAAAAATAAATAATAAGAAATATTTTAAGCTTTTATTAACACTTGTATTTAATACTTTACCTGTATACAGTGTATTTAAAAAAGACGCGGCAATATTTAAGGGGGTGATTGCCCAGATCATTTTATAAAAAAAAGTTCCTATAAACATACGTCCGCAAACGCTTCGTTACCGATCTACAGAATGTTGAAATTTCATTAAAAAAACAGTAAAAATTAAATTTCTCCAAAACCTCTTGATATTATAATGAAATTTTAGGCCTGTCAATAGCTATGGCAGACGCGTACTTTGCAATACAAAACGATTTTTTAGTCTTACCAGTGACTAGCTATTTTTAATGAAAAAAATAGGACCCCGCTGGTTTTTCTAAAAATATAATTTTTTAATTCCTTGTTCAATTATGAAGAAGAAAGCTTTCCTCAGATTATACGCACCGTACGTCACACCGTTATTGAGTAAAAAAATAAAAAACATTTTATTGCGCACCTAAACCCAATGTTGTTTTAATTGAGAAATTTAAATTATTGAACAAAGAAATTCAAATTATCAAATTTGATTGATTTTTGAAATGTGGTACATACTGTTGTTTGTAGTAGGTAATAATAAGGGGCTGCGTTTTAGAGAAATTTAATTTTTACTGTTTTTTAATGAAATTTCACATTCTGTAGATCGGTAACGAAGCGTTTGCGGACCTATGTTTATAGGACTTTTTTTATAAACTGACCTGAGCAATCACTCCCTTAAATATTGCCGCGTCTTTTTTAAACACACTGTATACAAGTAAAGTATTAAATGCAAGTATTAATAAAAGCTTAATATATTTTTTATTTATTAGTTTTTGGGAAAATACTTACCTACTTTCAAAATAGCATTATCATTTTTGTCATGACAAAATGTTTTTAACGTTCATTCGAACAAAAAACTTAATCAGAATGTTACAATTTTTGCCCAAAAAATGCCTGATACTGGAAATTCTTAATCAAAGTACTACTGTTAATGAATGAAATGAATGACATTTGAAGTTAATTCAATTATTTTTGTTCAAATGGACATTCAAAACTTATTGTAATCTTCCCGTATTCCTTGAAACCTTATTAAGAAATTTTGAAATATTCTTTTAATTTCTAATAATCATATTGAAATCTTAAGTAATCATTGAAATCTACTAAAATAACTCTGAAATCTCCTGAAATGTGTTGTAATCTTGATTATTTATATGAAATTTGTAATATTTTTTGAATTGATATTGAAATCTGCAGATACATTACAAGAGATTTCAGAAATTTTGTAATCTTCGTCTATTTTATCCTTGGCGGATTGCCCCAATCGCACCATATAGGTTTCTGTCGAGGTTTCTGTGGCATTCTTTGGAAAATGAGGTAGGGGGGGGGGCACAACGACTACATCGACGAAATTTCTTATTTTACTGCAAATCATATTATACCATTGCATCAATCGGGATTTAAGGCTAATCATAGCACAACTACAGCCCTTTTAGATATCACATACAATATACTTCGATCAAATGACAAATATCTTAGTACTTGCTTGATTCTTTTAGATAAAACTTAAATATTTCGGTCTTGGATATATTCCCCAATTATTTTTTAAAAATTATTTATGCAACAGCCGTCAAAAGGTGTTGCAGTGGTAAATCTTCAGATTTCAGAGTCACAAATAAAGGAGTTCCTCAGGGTAGTGTATTGGGCCCTTTATTATTTTCAGTCTACACTGCAGACTTTTCTACATACCTATCTAGTTGCAAAATTCACCAGTATGCTGATGATGATACACATGTATATTATTCATTTCCATATAGTAATATTAATATAGCCATTGATGAAATAAATTTAGACTTGCGTAAATTTTCACGACTATGTACTGCTCATAAACTTATTTTGAACGAAGCCAAAACGGAATTGCTAGTATTCGGAAAAAAATAGGGAACTAGTAACCCTGCATCCCGACTTTCGAATTTCTGTTAATGAAGTAATTAAGCCCAAAGAAGAATGCAAAAACCTTGGAGTATATTTGGATGTTAAATTAAGATTTCAAAAGCATGTAAACTATTTAGTGCAAAAATCGTACGGGAAATTAAAACTGCTTAATATTCATAAAGATTCACTCAGTACTGATGTGAAACTAAAGTTATGTGATTCTCTAATTTTATCTCTACTACATTACTGTGATAGTGTTTTTTGGCCTGGTCTATTAGAATCAGATAAATATACCCTGCAGAAAATACAGAACAGTTGCATCAGATATTGCTTTGGCTTAAGAAAATTTGATCACCTAACTCAGAAGTTTTTCTCTCTTTTTTATGTATTATTATAGTATTTTTGCCCGTATTTATCATCTTATTATAATCTATAGGCACACAAAGAGTCAATAAAAAATTATATTATAAATTTGATGAAATATTATTTTTATATTTTTAATGTTCCTTGTAAATTTTTGTAATTATTTTTCTTTTCTTTATGTGGTTGCGTGGAAGATTGAGGAATCGAACGCCGCCACTATTTAATTAATTTTTTTCTTTTGTACAAATAATGTAAATAGACATTTATTATTTTTTAGTCACTGTCAACCGACGCGACGCCATATTTTAAATATTTGTTTTGATAGATACAAGTAACATATCTGTGGTAACGATAAGGAAAGGTTAAGTTAAAGATTCAATATTACAATTAGACCGATCAAAGTAACTCATTTAGAGGAAAAAAAAAGAAAATTGTTACCTGGACTTTCATAAATGGAAATAGTAAAGGGGCTTATAATAAATGAAAAAAAAAATAAATGCATAGCAGGGGCGGCGGAGGGTTGATTTGAAAATTTATGAAAAATTGTGTAATTGGGATTTCTGGTGAAAGTTGACGTCAAACAAAAAAAGTATCTAATACAAAAGTTGTAGATCATGCAAAAATCTACAACTTTTGTAGAGGTCACTTTTTAACATAACCTCAAAATTTCCGATTTTTCGTTTTTTATTTCTCATTTCCGCAAAAATAATTTAATTTTGACGAAACTTGGTGAAAGTATACCTTTCTCTGTCTTAAATAATCTCAAATTTTTTTAGATAAAAAAATCAAGAAGTTTCTGAGATATTCTTCCGAGTTCTGCCGGGTAATCATTTTTTTCGTTTTGACATACTTTTTGGTGAAATAAAAAAAATTGTAGCCACAGCTCAAAAACATGCTCAAAAATGCAAAAAGTAAAAAATGACTTGCAGCAATGAATTTTTCAGTAATTTGTTTAAATTTAAAAAAAATCTGATTACACCATTCAATTGTACGGAAAAAATACAAAAAAAATCGTCTCATTGTTTGACCCAAAACTATTTTTATACAGTATTGCTATAAACATAGCATAGCGAATAGTGAATAAAAAAAATAAATAATATTTTTTTTCCGTAGGATCGATTAGTGTACTTATTTTTTTTTAAGTTTGATGAATTCATAGATATACAGTGTATCCAAGATAAGGATGGGATAGCATTAGAATCTAGGAAACGGTAAGAGATACGGGGTGGCTTAGATTAGAAAAAAGTTGTTTTTTTATACCTAACAATATGCTGTTTGGAAAGTTTTAAAATTCCAGGTAGTTCCAGAGATATTCGGAAAAACCCGAAAATTTGCAAAATTGTTTAATTTTTTCTGGCTTTATTTGAAAACGAATTTTAAAATAAATTACATATTTTGTGCAAAACCATTCTTATCGTATCAACTTTGACGTCACCTGTTACGAGGGTGTTATACAATAATGAAAACGTAATATTGACAGTTGGTAGAAGGAAGCGCAAAAACAAACGCTTGAGTGGGGATTTCTGAAAGAAAGCCTAAATAGTGGAAGGAGGAGAGCGCAGAGTGAAAAGTAAGACGATCGGTGTACGGTGAAAAGACATAAGTAGTGAAAAAATTAAAAGTGTTTAACCGGTATTAATTAGCAGGTAATTATTCTCTAAGTACTTTGCTGTTAATTGTTCTATGTAAGCTTATGATTGTGATGATTATAGATGTTTCATGATAAAAATTCTGTGTATGTTTAGCCTTCATTGTCTTACGCTCATTGGCGTATATTTTTTCTAAGATAAAATTGTTACAATTATTATTACCTAACGATTGCTCATTATTCATCAGGGGCCATCATCGGGTTAATTTTTTTAAATAAGTCGCTGCTATTTTTATGACAAAATGTAGTCATTTTAATTCTGAATTAGAGGATATTACTATTGTAATCGTTTAAAAAGTTTCTAGCTTGCCTTTTCAAAATTTTATTAGTGTTATTTTCTGTTATTGTTCTGGTTTAATGTTATTGTATTAGATAGTTCTAGATAATATATTAAAGAAATAAAAAATACGCGTTAAGATGTTTTATTTTTTTGCATCAAAATGGCGCCCCATACGAAGACAAGGCAAGAGAGATTTTTTGTCACAAATTGAACGAGGAATTCAAAAATTTTAATTTGTAATATTTCAGTGGCGTACCATTTTTTTCTTTAAAAAAATTGAGATTATTACCCGTACGCGCGCCAATGATGAACATAAAATTCTTAATTGCGTGTCAAAAAATACGCAATAACTACCTCTTAAAACCCACCAAATTTCATTTGCACATCTCGACCGGTTTCAGAG
>NW_019417047.1:108929-116470 GCF_000390285.2 Anoplophora glabripennis
CATAAACATGACACTACCCCCGGGGTTTACACAGACGAGCCGGCGAAGCAAGAAGAGCGCCAGAAGAAAGGGCCCTAGCCGGCGGGGCCCAGCCAGGACAAAAGGAGGTCCCACAAAGCGCCTACACCGGCCGCATTTGCGGTCGGGGTAGACGACGGATGGGGCCCACCTACGAAGGCTGTCCAGGCCTACACGAGATGAGGCAGGATAAAGAGGGATAATCCCCCTCGATCCCAAATCATTGAGGCCAATTTCTAGCCATAGAATAATGGCGCGGTTATGTGGTGTACGGTTCACTTCAGTTTTACAAAAAATATTGCAAAAGTGGAATTAATCGAACACTTCGTCGTTCTTGACGGCATCTTGATCATTATTCTCCTCTTTGAAAAATTTTTCATTCATAGAACGGAATATGTTATTAGATAACACTATTTTTTATCTATTTGATATTCTTTATGATTTTGGTGTTTGAGCATCGCCATATTAGGTATCTCACCTTTCAATTTAATAGTACCTACGGGAAAACAGCGCAAATCGCCGACTTATAGGTATATATTTTTTGCAATGAATACACAAATTAACACCGAAGTACGCAGCTAACGTGCTGTGGGACTTGCATGTTTCTACACAGACGATGTAAATAGCATTGGAAAGGCGTTTCATTTTTTAAAAGAACGATTCAATTTTTAGGCCGAATAATTTTATTTGAGACTCGACCAGTTTTAAAAATTAACAAAACCTCCCTTATTAGAAGAATTGACGTTGTAACCGTCACGTAGAGGGTGCTGATGTTAGGGTGATTAAGGATGAAATAAAGTTCCTGGTCCATGTATAGGCGCCGAGGGGCGATCCGCTAAGGAAAAAACGTACGAAGATTACAAAATTTCTGAAATCTCTTGTAATGTATTTGCAGATTTCAATATCGATTAAAAAAAATTACAAATTTCATATAAATAATCAAGATTACAATATCTTTCAACCGATTACAAAACATTTTAGTAGATTTGAATGATTATTTAAGATTTCAATAGGATTATTCGAAATTAAAAGAAGATTTCAAAATTTCTGAATAATATTTCAAGGAATACGGGAAGATTACAATAAGTTTTGAATGTCCAATTGAACAAAAATAATTGAATTAACTTCAACTGTCATTCATTTCATTCATTAACAGTAGTGCTTTGATTAAGAATTTCCAGTATCACTTTTACGCAAAAATTGTAACATTCTGATTAAGTTTTTGTTCGAATGAACGTTAAAAACTTTTTGTCATGACAAAAATGATAACGCCATTTTGAAAGTAGGTAAGTATATATTTTTATTGAAAGATAAAAATATAATAATCCAATAAACTAATAAAAATAAAAAAATAGAAGTAACATAAAATAAACATTTTCCCAAAAAATAAATAATAAGAAATATTTTAAGCTTTTATTAACACTTGTATTTAATACTTTACCTGTATACAGTGTATTTAAAAAAGACGCGGCAATATTTAAGGGGGCGATTGCCCAGATCATTTTATAAAAAAAAGTTCCTATAAACATACGTCCGCAAACGCTTCGTTACCGATCTACAGAATGTTGAAATTTCATTAAAAAAACAGTAAAAATTAAATTTCTCCAAAACCTCTTGATATTATAATGAAATTTTAGGCCTGTCAATAGCTATGGCAGACGCGTACTTTGCAATACAAAACGATTTTTTAGTCTTACCAGTGACTAGCTATTTTTAATGAAAAAAATAGGACCCCGCTGGTTTTTCTAAAAATATAATTTTTTAATTCCTTGTTCAATTATGAAGAAGAAAGCTTTCCTCAGATTATACGCACCGTACGTCACACCGTTATTGAGTAAAAAAATAAAAAACATTTTATTGCGCACCTAAACCCAATGTTGTTTTAATTGAGAAATTTAAATTATTGAACAAAGAAATTCAAATTATCAAATTTGATTGATTTTTGAAATGTGGTACATACTGTTGTTTGTAGTAGGTAATAATAAGGGGCTGCGTTTTAGAGAAATTTAATTTTTACTGTTTTTTAATGAAATTTCACATTCTGTAGATCGGTAACGAAGCGTTTGCGGACCTATGTTTATAGGACTTTTTTTATAAACTGACCTGAGCAATCACTCCCTTAAATATTGCCGCGTCTTTTTTAAACACACTGTATACAAGTAAAGTATTAAATGCAAGTATTAATAAAAGCTTAATATATTTTTTATTTATTAGTTTTTGGGAAAATACTTACCTACTTTCAAAATAGCATTATCATTTTTGTCATGACAAAATGTTTTTAACGTTCATTCGAACAAAAAACTTAATCAGAATGTTACAATTTTTGCCCAAAAAATGCCTGATACTGGAAATTCTTAATCAAAGTACTACTGTTAATGAATGAAATTAATGACATTTGAAGTTAATTCAATTATTTTTGTTCAAATGGACATTCAAAACTTATTGTAATCTTCCCGTATTCCTTGAAACCTTATTAAGAAATTTTGAAATATTCTTTTAATTTCTAATAATCCTATTGAAATCTTAAGTAATCATTGAAATCTACTAAAATAACTCTGAAA
The DNA here is from genome assembly GCF_000390285.2 of Anoplophora glabripennis. NCBI lineage: Eukaryota > Metazoa > Arthropoda > Insecta > Coleoptera > Cerambycidae > Anoplophora > Anoplophora glabripennis. The sequence goes on from NW_019417047.1 coordinate 111,509, forward strand.
TCTCCTGAAATGTGTTGTAATCTTGATTATTTATATGAAATTTGTAATATTTTTTGAATTGATATTGAAATCTGCAGATACATTACAAGAGATTTCAGAAATTTTGTAATCTTCGTCTGTTTTTTCCTTGGCGGATTGCCCTTCGGAACACACCAATCGCACCATATAGGTTTCTGTCGAGGTTTCTGTGGCATTCTTTGGAAAATGATGTAGGGGGAGGGGGAGGGGCGTTGTACAACGACTACATCGACGAAATTCATTAGCTGATTACATAGATTACAGCGAGGATTACAGATAAGATTACGTAGATTACAGATAGATTACATAGATTACAGATAAGATTACGTAGATTACATAAAGATTCCAGGGCAAACGTACGAAGATTACATCAGCGGATCGCCCCTCGATAGGCGCTTTAGGATACAATATTTATCTCATATTATGCCTGATCGAATCGAATGAAAATCGAACTGTCCTAGCGTTTTCCACTCCTTCTATGAACATCAATTTTTGTTACAGACAAGTTATGGCAAAACCCAACCAATATCCGTGGCTAAAAGTCCCGGTTACATTCATTATGGAGGTACAGTTTCCGCTACCGGAACAGTTGGCGATGAGAAACGCCCATTTAATAATAACTTAGATGAGCTAGACTCTCTTCTACTTGATCTCAGTAATTCGAGATACGCAAACACAACTACTACAGGTAGGCGATCAGTTTTGTCAACTTATTTGAACTTTTGATAAGCTCGATTTCACTATTATATTAATAATATTTTTGTTGCAGATAACAGTATGAACGGCAGTAATGGTCAATTTAATGAAACCTATAATTCAGTAGGAAAGACCAGCCCCGCAAATTTTTCTAGACCTTCCAGCGCCCAAAATACATTAAACAGACCATCGGTTGATAGCCTTCTGGACGAGCTGAATTCTGGGTAAGTAATTTTTGATAATGATCGACAGTGATGACACTGTCGATACTGTAACTGAAAATTTTTGCATGCTTATTTATTTATTATTAAGCAGAAAGATGATCTTGTGCGTGAATTCCAAGATAGAAATAAAATGTTAAATGAACATATTTTATTATTAAACAAGCTGATAACGGTAGAAGAGTCTAGCGGTTTATATGTAGATAAAAATACAGCAAAAGGATTTTAATTCGGACGGTAGATCTATCCAATACTTCAACTTTGTAACTAAAGCAATCATTATTCGGAAAATAAAACCAGTGGCGGCTCGTGACATTCTGAATAGGTGAGGCTTGTGGCTGTTTTATTAGCTCCCCAGGCAAAATTTTTTCAATTTTCAAGGTCAAACAACTAAATGAATCTGGAAGTTTTTAGTTGCATTTACAAAAAGGATTTTCATTCAGATTTTGTAAAAAATAGAAATATTTACACAATTATTTGCGAGGGGCGATCCGCTAAGGAAAAAACGTACGAAGATTACAAAATTTCTGAAATCTCTTGTAATGTATCTGCAGATTTCAATAACGATTAAAAAAAATTACAAATTTCATATAAATAATCAAGATTACAATATCTTTCAACCGATTACAAAACATTTCAGGAGATTTCAGAGTTATTTTAGTAGATTTCAATGATTATTTAAGATTTCAATAGGATTATTCGAAATTAAAAGAAGATTTCAAAATTTCTTAATAATATTTCAAGGAATACGGGAAGATTACAATAAGTTTTGAATGTCCATTTGAACAAAAATAATTGAATTAACTTCAACTGTCATTCATTTCATTCATTAACAGTAGTGCTTTGATTAAGAATTTCCAGTATCATTTTTACGCAAAAATTGTAACATTCTGATTAAGTTTTTGTTCGAATGAACGTTAAAAACTTTTTGTCATGACAAAAATGATAACGCCATTTTGAAAGTAGGTAAGTATATATTTTTATTGAAAGATAAAAATATAATAATCCAATAAACTAATAAAAATAAAAAAATAGAAGTAACATAAAATAAACATTTTCCCAAAAAATAAATAATAAGAAATATTTTAAGCTTTTATTAACACTTGTATTTAATACTTTACCTGTATACAGTGTATTTAAAAAAGACGCGGCAATATTTAAGGGGGCGATTGCCCAGATCATTTTATAAAAAAAAGTTCCTATAAACATACGTCCGCAAACGCTTCGTTACCGATCTACAGAATGTTGAAATTTCATTAAAAAAACAGTAAAAATTAAATTTCTCCAAAACCTCTTGATATTATAATGAAATTTTAGGCCTGTCAATAGCTATGGCAGACGCGTACTTTGCAATACAAAACGATTTTTTAGTCTTACCAGTGACTAGCTATTTTTAATGAAAAAAATAGGACCCCGCTGGTTTTTCTAAAAATATAATTTTTTAATTCCTTGTTCAATTATGAAGAAGAAAGCTTTCCTCAGATTATACGCACCGTACGTCACACCGTTATTGAGTAAAAAAATAAAAAACATTTTATTGCGCACCTAAACCCAATGTTGTTTTAATTGAGAAATTTAAATTATTGAACAAAGAAATTCAAATTATCAAATTTGATTGATTTTTGAAATGTGGTACATACTGTTGTTTGTAGTAGGTAATAATAAGGGGCTGCGTTTTAGAGAAATTTAATTTTTACTGTTTTTTAATGAAATTTCACATTCTGTAGATCGGTAACGAAGCGTTTGCGGACCTATGTTTATAGGACTTTTTTTATAAACTGACCTGAGCAATCACTCCCTTAAATATTGCCGCGTCTTTTTTAAACACACTGTATACAAGTAAAGTATTAAATGCAAGTATTAATAAAAGCTTAATATATTTTTTATTTATTAGTTTTTGGGAAAATACTTACCTACTTTCAAAATAGCATTATCATTTTTGTCATGACAAAATGTTTTTAACGTTCATTCGAACAAAAAACTTAATCAGAATGTTACAATTTTTGCCCAAAAAATGCCTGATACTGGAAATTCTTAATCAAAGTACTACTGTTAATGAATGAAATTAATGACATTTGAAGTTAATTCAATTATTTTTGTTCAAATGGACATTCAAAACTTATTGTAATCTTCCCGTATTCCTTGAAACCTTATTAAGAAATTTTGAAATATTCTTTTAATTTCTAATAATCCTATTGAAATCTTAAGTAATCATTGAAATCTACTAAAATAACTCTGAAATCTCCTGAAATGTGTTGTAATCTTGATTATTTATATGAAATTTGTAATATTTTTTGAATTGATATTGAAATCTGCAGATACATTACAAGAGATTTCAGAAATTTTGTAATCTTCGTCTGTTTTTTCCTTGGCGGATTGCCCTTCGGAACACACCAATCGCACCATATAGGTTTCTGTCGAGGTTTCTGTGGCATTCTTTGGAAAATGAGGTGGGGGGGGGGCGTTGTATAACGACTACATCGAGGAAATTCATTAGCTGATTACATAGATTACAGCGAGGATTACAGATAAGATTACGTAGATTACAGACAGATTACATAGATTACAGATAAGATTACGTAGATTACATATAGATTACATAGATTACAGATAAGATTACGTAGATTACATAAAGATTCCAGGGCAAACGTACGAAGATTACATCAGCGGATCGCCCCTCGATTATTTGGTTATTTTAATAATCTGTACTCAAATAATAAATAGGAATAAATTTTCACGTCACCCTGCGGCCTGGGGTATTATTATTCCCTGACTCGTTGATCAATTTTTATCATGAAGTTCTTTGCCAACAGTCCTACCTACCATAACCATAAATTAAAAAACTAAACAACATCAGAACTTTAGAAATGTTATTAACAATAAAATGAATAAAAAAAACAAAATTATATATTTACCGAATAATTAAAAATTGTTCCTACTTGATTTAAGAATATTAAAAAATATGAAAGAACGTAACAAATGTTCATAAGGTATCTAGCCAAACTATTTGCATATGAAACAACGCCGCCAGCTTTTTGTTTAAAAAACATTTACCTACTTTTCATAAAACAGGTATTTTCGTCGGTCTTTAAAATTTGCAATTTACTTATAATAATGTCTTCATAAAATAGAGCTTCGGCACGAAGACTTTGCAATAGTTATTTTTCTATCGCAATCAAGCGCTCTTGTGTCGTCGTATTATTCAGCTTCAGACACGAAAAGTTTCTTCCTATCGACACTTTTTACAAAAAATTGTTAAAACTAGGCAAAACTATTTGTATATTTCCGAAAATACCATTTTAAATTTCTTGTATAATATTTCTGGCGTTTTTGAACTTCTAAATTACGAAATTGTTCGTCTGTAGATTATTTTTTGACGTTTCTTAAAACCAATGAAATGCTTCTTTATTTGTCACAAGGGTAAGTTTGAACCAATTATGTCATTATTATAGTGGGAATAAATGTCTTGTGTTTATTCTCGGGAATAATCACTGTGGCTTTTATTTGCGTAGCAAGTGTCAGATAGTTGTCAAAATAATTACCTAATTGTGTCAACGCGATATATAAAATGGGTGAAAATCATCGGTTTAGTACCTTTTCTGATGCAGAAATAACAAAAAAGATTGTAGAAACTACTTCGAAAAATACTCTAATAAGTAATCAGTCTATATGGAGACAATTTAAGACCTTCACCAAAGAAAGAAATTATATTCTGGATCAATCTACTACAACAGCTACTCTGGCATTGATTTTGAAAGATTGGGCTTATAACATGAAAAGAAAAGACGGAAATGATTATAAAGAAGCAGTAATAAAGACAATGTGGAATAAAACGGCAAAATTAGTTCAAGAACTTTACTTTAATAAGTATAACAGGTCCTTTGATCCTTTCCATGATATAGAATTCAAAAATGCTCGAAATGCAAGAGATGCAAAAAGAAAAATTTTACAAAAACATCCTGAAAAGCACAAACAAAGTTCTGTGGCACTTTCTAATACAGAATTGTTGCAAATTTTTAACTATTGG
>NW_019417047.1:118056-166941 GCF_000390285.2 Anoplophora glabripennis
TTTTTTTTTTTTAGCTACGCTTATAAGTAATATATGACTAATACAAACATATTTGTGCGCCGCTGGGATGAAAACGACCAATATCACGTATCTCGAGTGATCACTCAATTATTAGAAGTACTCGATTACCGATAACTCGATTATCAAAATTGGTCGATTATGCCCATTACTAGTAAGCACGTTATACATATGAGATTCATATAACTTCTAGTCAAATGACGTTATATTAACCGACTGACGTGGAGGGGGAACCATAGCATATTTACAGGCAAGTGTGACGCGCTTATAGGCAACGAAATTGTGGCCTCACTGTGGTGGGGAGTAAAGCATTCAGAATCAATTTGCCAGCCAGGGTTGCCAGATTGGGCTACTTATCGTCAATTGGGCTATCTCAGATGACTTTCTGCTACTTGAAAAAAGCAAAAATAGCCAATCGCCAATTTGGGCTATTTCGAGTTTTTACCAGTGTCGGCAATCTGTACAAATCGAATGTTAGAATAGTATCTTTATATAAATTCTGTTTTTACTCAAGACTGTTAAGTTTATTTTCAACAACTTCAAATGTATAAAAATTATAAATAATGTTTTTTGTTACTAGATATCAGGCTATTTTGGGCTACTTTCAATATTGGTTTGGCTACTAGGAAAAAAAAATCTGGCAACCCTGTTGCCAACCAACTTACACTTCGGCACGAAAGTCTGCACGGATTTGACCCTTTAGAATAAAATTCAAGCGACACTTGGCGCATGCGCGTTGGCTTCAACTTAAATCAGCTGTTTTAGTTGTATGTTTTATAATAACAAATAAAACCGAAATCGGTAGTAGTAGTAGTGACAGCAGTAGGTAGAAGGTAGGTAGTATCCGGTCATATCGCCGCAGAGTATCAGATATATGTTTTTTGTTCTTTCTTTAGCGACGAGATTTTTTCTGTGTCTTAAAAAATTAAATACATAGGTATGTCGAAATTAAGTACTAACAAACAACTGTTTCTGCACGTATTATATCTTGTAGTAGAAACAATTCGTCGGTGTTACCCAAATGTAGATGAATTATTAATTAGGACCAACAGTGTCCTGGCATTCCAGAACCTCCACAACATATTCTTACACGTTGGGAGACATGGTTAGAGGCATAATTTTATTTTTAAAACATTTTCAAAACAGTAAAATCCGTAATTTTACAATTCGAAGCCAAAGAACCCGTTGTATATTCGGAAGAGCCAAATAAAATTTCAAGATGATCGAGTTGAAGCACAGTTGTATAAAGTATTCACAACAATTACACATTGCAATTGCGGACGCTATAAAAAACCCAGAATACTGCATTATCGTTAGATGAATCACTGTAAATAGTAGATGACATACAAACATTGCTATATGCCTTAAAAAAATCCAGATTTCTCCAGACCTCAATAGCAATTGTGCTCTCACGGATTCATTAACTGCTTTTAGGGATTACTTCAAATATGCACCTATAATAGATGTCGACCAATCGTTTTCGTTAGCTATATAAGAAAATTTGTTCTCCGTTGCGGACATCGCTTAAAGAATCTACTGTACTGTCGGTACATATGTAATGTTCCCGATATTTGCCAGAGCTCATCCAGATTTTTAATACGGAACCGGGTAATCATTCCACAATATTATAAAATTATTTATTATAAACGCACTAGGTAATTCACGCGCGGACATCCCTGTTTTCAATATGAACTGTCGTGACTAAGTCATGATAAGTTGCTCTATAAATAGATTTGAAGATGTCAAAAATGTATCGATGCGGAAGGACTTCATTTTGGACAATTGTTGTAGGACTCGTTACTTATTTATTTAATCGATCTACATATTTGCTAATGTTATTAGTTTTAATATTTTTTCCAGAAATAAAATTACTTCCACAAAAAACCGCCAGTGATGTATTCATTTCTTGGGAAAAGTTGGCGGAAACTTTAGTAGCATGTCACTAGTTAAAACCAGGAGGTTTTCATCAGATAAACGGATTAATTTCTAAGGAAAATTCAATAAAACGTAAAAACAAGCCCAAATATCTCCTAAACGGCTGCTACTATTAAAAAACACCAAGAAACATTTTTCATTCATTTAACATAACAGTACCTACCTAAATGTAACATTATTTTTGTTACAAAAACCGCCAGTGGCGTATTTTTTTCTTAGAAAAATGGAGCGGAACCACCACTGGTTAAAGCCACAATTAATATTACATTCAATAAAAGGTCTAATTAAGTGAATACGCTGTAGTACATTTATGCTAATTTCTGTTTAAGATAGTGAATAGTGATTCTAAAAACTGATACATTTTTTTAGACTGATGTTGACTGTGAGGAGTAATAATTGTTTGTAGTAAAATTGGTACAAAAAAAACTTAGTGCATAATTTCGGCTATTTTTCAAATTATTGAAACCGGATTACGCCATGCAATAAATCGATTTTAATTTATTTACTCGAAAACGGTGTGTCATAAGAAAAACTGTCGATTCAATTCAAAGGAATTCAAAAATAATTTTTATTTTAAGAAAAATAAGTGGCGTAGCATTCATTTCTTTAAAAATATTCATTCATATTGTAAAATTTTATTAATATATTCTGAGCGGTTTCCGCAATATTTTTAAATTTGCATTTTTTTATTAAAACTTTAACACACTGTAATCGGAAACTAAGCGTTTTCGGAATATGGTATATTTAGGAAATATATCACAAATCACTTGTACTCTAACCTCCTGCAAAGAATGTATATATTTTTGTAAACTTTAACACCCTGTATCTCGAATACCGAGTTCCGCGGGAAAAAAGTTTATAGAGCAAACTCTATTCATTTTTTGGTAATGAATCTAGCCCTGCAGTTTCTGTATTTAAAGTGAATCACCCTGTATAGGTACAGAGTGTTATTTAAGTGCTTCGTTTTCAACAGGGTGTCAAACTTTTTAAAAAAATCGTTTTTTTTTTCGTAAAAATCTTAATATGTATCCTTTAGCCGATTTTATTGTTTGTGGGTTATGCTCGACACGTTACTGAAAGTTGTTTGAGCAATTTTCAATAGGTATTAGAATGCTATACAATATTGTGTGTCAGGGTGCAGCTAGTAATACACAAACAAATATCCAAAATAAAAACTAAAAAAGATGAGTTTAAATATTATTCTATAAACGCACACATATCTGATGTATTTAAATTGTTAAATAACGTAATCATTCAATGTTGTTGATTATTGCCTAATATATTTTTATTGCAGATCAGTAAAACAATTTTGTGGTGTTGCAATTTGGGTAAAGAATAATATTATTGCCAAAAGAATGTCGGTGGGCATTTCGTACTGAATAGAATTCTGAATTTTATTATATTTTTATTATATTTTTGACGATTCAGAATGTAAAGTTTATTATTGTAAACTGCAAACGTATCTCTATTTTTTAACAATATCATTGATGTAATTTTTTTGTTTACTTCAGCCCAATGTAAATGTTACAGTTTGTGGAGATTCTAATTTTATTTGTGATGTTGTTATTTTTTTTCAGTGACGTAATTTATACGGGTCCCAAAAAAGTTGTGATTACTGTCAAAGAAACGAAAACGGAAACTGGATATCCTGGAGAAACCGAACTAATTTCCTCGTACACAACAGCTGCGCACACTCCCGCTGCATCAACGGCTACCAGAGAACTCGACGATCTGATGGCTAGTTTATCCAACATTAAGGTAACAAGACTATTTTTGTTTTTAGGATTAATCTTTAATAGAACTTTAAAATTTAAAGAAGCCAAACTGACCTTTAGGATTTCTCATTTTAAAACCTCAAATTTTAAGTTAGTGCATTGCTTCATCATAAAATTTCGCTGCTATTATAAAATCAAACAATTGCGTCAGTTACTACAAAAAAATTTAAATTCATATGTGAAAACAGTAAAAATATTTCAGATGAACATCATATAGGTATTTAAGTTTTCGGTAGATTTGTATTTTATATAAATAATAAGTAATAACTAATTCGAGTTAAAAATATTATATTTTATATTCTATGATGATTTAAAAGACCGTTGTTAAAAACAAAATAAAATAGAACAGATTCTTAAAACAATAATAAATAAATAAATAAATAAATAAATAAATAAATAAATAAATAAAATAGGTATAAATAAACTCTAAAAGAACATTGACAAAAAGTAAGATAGTTTTACTTATACAGGGTGTTTCAGGATAAAGTCGACAAACTTCAAAGAGATATTCCTCATAAAAAATAAGAAAAAAATCAATTATAAATTTTTTTCCAGTGACGCTTCATTTTCGAAATATAGGACGTTAAAGATTTAAAAAATAAATCGAATTTTTTAAATAACTTCTGAATGAAGAAGGCAATTTAAGCCAAATTTGGAATGACACATCTTCTTATAAGATACCATTTTTCCATAGAGGTAGAAGTCCGGCAAGCAACCAGTGGCGGAGTTATGGGGACTCAGACTCGTTAAATTATAAAAAAAAAATTAATACGGCCCTACTGAAAATAAAAAATGATGCTGTTTTTAGATAGAACAGTTTGTTATTGACAAAAGATGTACATTCGCTTTTTTCCTAACTCTTATAGTTTTATGGCAAAATTGATTGTTCGGAAGGGTGCTTCTGGATTCTGTCGATAAACTTTAAAATGAACCTCAACAAAAATGTTCGAGAAGGCTGCAGTCAAGCAATGTTAATTTGACGTTTTAAATGTTATTTTGCGAATTGTTGCATAAATTATCTAGATAAAGCGTTCAAACTAATAAGTTTAATAATGCCGTCCATATTTTAGAACAATGAATATGCTGATATGGTCTTTGTATATGGTTTTTCTGATGGAAATGCCACGGCGGCTCGCCGTGAATATGCAGTAAGATTTCCTCATCGCAGATTACCAGCAAAGTAAACATTTTCAACGACATTCAGTCGTCTCAGACAAACTGGGTCTTTCGGTATTCCAACTTGTGCTGATGGACATTTTGCCCCACTTCAGGACGAAGTAAGATCGAATACTATTTTAAACCATTTCGATGAAAATCCATCCACGAGTGTCAGAAGATCTAGCTATGAGTTAGGTATTTCGTCAAGTTCCATTTGGACGACTCTTCGAGCTGTTGGACGCCATGCGTACCATATTCAGCGTGTGCAACATTTATTGCCTCAGGACATACGATGCAGGCAAGTGTTTTGTGACTGGATGTTAAACCAAGCAGAGAATGATGATCAGTTTACGCAAAAAGTAATGTGGACAGATGAGGCAACATTTACTCGAAGGGGAATTTTAAACCACAACCATATTTGGTCCTACGAGAATCCACGGGCGGTAAGGGAACATAGTTTTCAGCATGAATTCCAATGTAACGTATGGTTGGGTGTGTTGGACAACACTATAGTTGGTCCCTACTTCCTTCCGCATCGGTTAAATGCTGACATGTTTACCGAGTTCCTTGAAAATGGTTTTCAAGATCTCTTCGAAGATGTTCCGCTTAATACTCGAATGAACAGTTGGTTTCAACTAGATGGTTGTCCTGCCCATTTTGGTAGAGATACTAGGGAGTGGTTAAACATTAATTGTCCCAGGAGATGGATTGGTCTTGGAGGACCTGTAGCGTGGCCTGCACGTTCACCGGACTTGACACCGATGGATTATTTCGTTTGGGGTGTTGTTAAACAAAAAGTGTACGAAGTGTCAGTTGATACCCTAGAAGATCTAAGACAGCGAATAGTCCAAGCGTGTTGAGAATAACTCAAATTCAGTGTCGATCGGCCACTACCTCCATAATTAGAAGATGTCGTGCATGTCTACACTCCGGAGGCGCCCATTTTAAACAAAATATTTTTTAAATCATTTCATTTTTGATTCACTTTTCGCTTTGTCTAGATATAATATTAATTGGTAATTTTTTGGTTGTTTCAATTTACAAATAAATTTTCATGTATTGTTTGCCATCTTATTTTATTTAAAAGTACACAACACAAGTAAATGAAGTGACTACAAATCGCCTGAAAAAATTTAGGAGTATTGCAAGGGTCGTTACGTTGTCGCATTAAGATATAGTCACATTAGATGTTAGATACTTAAATTGTTTTCATCATCATTTTTTTTTTTTTCTAAAAAAAAAGACATCCTATATCTCAAAAAGGAAGCATCTCCTAAATAATTTTAATACTATTGGTTAAACCCAAGGGAAGGGGAGACAAAAAGGCTTATTTGACTCACACCTACTCGAGACTAAGACCAATTTTAATAGGTACTATATTTTTTTAGGTTTTATGAGGAACGACTTCCTAAAGTTTATCGACAGAATCCAGAAGCACCCTTCCGAAAAATCAATTTTGCCATGAAACTATAAGAGTTAGGAAAAAAGTGAATGTACACTTTTGTCAATAACAAACTGTTCTATCTAAAAACAGCATCATTTTTTATTTTCAGCAAAGGGCCGTATTAATTTTTTTTTATAATTTAATGAGTCTGAGTCCCCATAACTCCGCCACTGGTTGCTTGCGGGACTTTTATCGAATTTTAAAAAAAATCTTTTAACGCCCTATATTTCGAAAATGAAGCGTCTCTGGAAGAAAATTTATACTTGATTTTTTTCTTATTTTTTATGAGGAATATCTCATTAAAGTATGTCGACTTAATCCTGAAACACTCTGTATAATATAATATACAACTATAATAAAAACATCGAAGTGAACATTATTCCACTTCATCTCAGGGGATAATCTAAGGAATTTTAAGAACTACCCAAAATCTATCATTCTATGCTAGTTCAAAGAAAGCGCCCGAAAAACATTGTTCCCAACATAAAGCCCCCCTCCCAAAAAAAAAGATGCAGTATTTTTTAAATGCCGGACAATAAACTCTAATTCTTTGTTATATCCTTTCGAGTTTATTAATTTTAAATGTTCATGTACTGTACTCAAAGTATATAGTCATTGTTTTATTTCAATAAATTTATGTTATGTATTTATTTATTTATTTATTTATTTATTAACCTTTTAGAGGACCGGCATTTAACAAGTATTCATAAAATTTCAATCTCATAGTACTTCAAGCAATCAAATTTTGCAACTGCCCTTTTTAACTTTTAGAACTAACTTATTTTTAAGAACTGCTTTTTCGGTTAGAACTAACCCTTAGATTATGCGCTGCTTCATCTATATTTTTACCACCAATACCACCATAAAGTAATGACCTTCATTACCTTTAAGAGTTCTTTTTCAATGGTAAATTCGTAACACGTGTTGTCCCTTGTAGATACCGCCTGGTATGAATGAAGGAAACCAGAAATAGTAGATGTGTTCAAGTTTGCTCTTAACTTTGTTTTTGTTAAATTATAATCTGAAAAAATTCTCTCGACATTTGCAGATAGTGTGGCAGACAAAGAATTGCAAAAATTTTGTTTTCGTTTAAAATTAAATGTGGATAATAAGCCTAGACTTTAATTTACATTTGGTCTTTTTTCGAGTGAGTGTTTTGTAAATTTATCGGTAGAATTTGGACAAAAATCGGTATTTCGGTAGATATAAGCTACAATCGGTAGATCTACCGAAATTTCGGTAGCTGTGGCATCCCTGCTGATATCGCATGTTGTATGTACGATATACACCTATGTGTATGTGTAGCATAAGTAAATTTTTCGTTTCTACGTGAGTAATAGGTCATTTAATAAACTACTACCTGACACCCTAAGTTTCGATTAAATTACTGGAAACTTCATGTTTAATGTGATATATTCACAATCAGTGAGTATTGGTCAGTGGCATTATAACTATGTACAAATATTAGAAGACATGATGATATTCCCGTACACTAAAATTTATTCACTTGGCGAAACTAAAGCATTTTTCCAGATTGTTAAATAGTTTTCATTATTTGGAAAATGGAAAACATGATGTCCTTACTGAAGGATTTGCTTTGATTGTCTGTTGCACAACGAAAAACGGAACAATACCTACATTTTAGGAAGACATTATTAATAAACAATAATGTCAATCAATAACCACCACAGGAATAAAAAAAATTACATATGTGTATAGATAGAGACACACTATACTTAAAAATTAATAACAGTATATTAATATTTCTTAACAATTCATTCGCAATTTTTTTTAATATACAAAAAAATGTGTATATCAATAAATAAATAAATTATCCAAGTTTTTATATGCGATTTATTTTTTATTTAGACCTGTAGCTTTTATGACATTTTTCATATTCAGTAGGTAATTAGGTGCGAGTAGTTCTGAGAACTTCAATGACATTACGAGTTGCAAATGGCGGATTGAAGCAAAGAAATAATATAAATACATAATTATATTTTTACTTGAAATTTGAGGAAATGTGTTTCTTAAACAATGTCTACGGTTCATTACAATGTTCTGAAAGCTGCATAAAGTAGGTACAGTGTCGTGCGTAGTGTTCTGAGAAATAAATGTCCACGTTAGAATTTCGAATTTTTTTTCGCACAAAAATAACTTCAAATTTGTGTTCAGCACCTTAGAAATAGGGGGTAGGAAAAATTTTGAGGCGGTGACGGTATAGTAAATAATTACCCTAAGTAATTTTCAACGAAAAAATATAAATTTTTTCATGATTTTTAAACTGGCCTAAATTCAAGGATTAAAATAAAACTATTATGTCGGCTTTTTTCACCTCCTGATAAACGTATCTTCCAGTTAAATCTATATCTGTCTCATAAAACACATTGTGCATAAGAAAATAACAGACGTATTGTTACATTTAATTGACAGTTGAATTTACTTGATGAAGAAACTGGCTCGTAGTTATTGTATTTCGGTGTATCAAGTAGGTATATTTCTAATCCATTTTTCTGCTGTATCGCTAGCTAATCTGGGAGATAACCCATAGATTTAATAGTATATTAGATCTACGGAATAACCATACGAGTAGGTAGGTACATAATTTTAACCTAACCTAAAAATTCTAACAATCAAAATGTAAAAATAGAGACCACTGCCGATTATTATAAAATTATTATCAATAGGTACCTGCTAATAAAGAGTATTTATTATTATATGTATTATACGTAATAGGGCCTATTCATTTCTTTCATCATTATACTAAAATCTTATTCATACTTGCCATACATGACGGAGAAAAAGAGAATAAGAACCTAAATTCACAGTAGACGAAACCAATTTACTTGTATTTACTCTCATTTACTTACATGTACATATATACCTATAGGTATGTATGTATGTATTTACAACTGATGAGAGAGATTTTACAAAAATCATTTATGTGTAATAGACATGCAGCAGTTCAATAAAAATCAACACTGAAAGCCAAATTTGTTATTAGGTACCTACTACATTGTACATTTCTGTTTATGTTACCCAACTTTAAAGTTTAAACTATTCATTATTTCATTGAAGTGAAATTAACAGTTATAATAAAAGAGTGTACCAACCCAATGATTATATTGTGAAAATACTAGATTTATTAAATCTGGTACAAATAAATCATTTTTGATTCACAAGAATCCAATTTTAAAACTTGAATAAATTTAATCTAGATTCGTTAAATCTTTAATGGTGTACAATCGTAGTTATTTCTCGTTTTATGTTCATTATTTTAACAGTACCACTGCCACAAGGAAAGAAAGCTGCATTTTCTGGATTCAACATATAAAAACAGTAAAGATGTTCTTTTGTAAACAACGTGACTATTTATAATTTCACAAAGTTCAATTTGAGAACAGTGAAAATAATATTAGCCATTGCGAAATTTCGCTATATAAATATAAAAATATTTGGCACATAATAAATTACATAGTTGGCCAAGCGAAAATATTCACATAATGGCTATAAATAAAATCGTAATCAATGGCATTACTGAAGTGATGAAACTCGGATGAGAATTTTTCAAAACTAATTACGAAGTAATTTATTTTATGTGAGTCATTATTAAATTTTTAAATTCTATCCGAAATTTAAATAGACAACTTGCCTTTATTGAACAGTGTTCGAGACAGAGCTGGGTAATTCCTGGTGAAAAAGTAATTAGCAATTACAATTCCCTTTTTTTTCCTGTAATTGTAATTGTATTTAAGTACTTTTTTTATTAAAGTAATTTGGAATTGTAATTGCAGCAAAATTGTTATAGGAATTGTAATTTGTAATTATATTATTTGAACTATCGAATTACAAATTACTTCTATAAGTACAAATACTTTTTCCAATTACAATTACTTTTTCTAATAATTATAATTACTTTTAAGATCATGCGTATTGCGTAATTGCGTACAGACTTGCAGACTTCTATTATTTCATTTGAGGAAAGCCTTGTGCCGCGTGAACAATAAAAAGTGATTTGGTGAATTAACCTCAGAATTAACAGAGTACATTTTATTTTATTATAATTATTATTAATTTAGAAAATATACGAAGTAAAAATATGTTGTCTATAGCATCAAGTTTTATAAAAATATATATTATGTATCTATGTGTTACTGCTCTTATTTTGAGTTGAGAAAACTTCTGGTTCGGTTACTCAGCCTTTCACTCGTACTTGTTCGATTCGTAATTTTTTTAATAATAATTATTGCTTTCCACTCTACCCAAAACTACTGTATTCTATATTTTGCAAATGTACTAACAACCAAAAAAAAAGAGCATCGGGTTGAATTAATTACCTCACCAATAATATAAAATTATAGTATGAACTGAACTAGTTTAAATTATTAGATTAGGAATAAAAATATAAAAATTCTATATCAGAAAATGAATAAGAATAATCTTCTCATTTAAGTATCAATTCTAATAAATAATAAAACGCGATATTACACAACACTTTTAATTTAAATTTTTAACTTAACTTTTTCCTTTTTCTCTGTTTGGTCACTATAATTTACTTTATCATAAAAGTAATTAGAAAAGTAATTGCTAAATCCATTTTCCATGTAATTGTAATTAAATTAATATCCTTTTTTAAAGAATATACTTTGTAATTGTAATTAGTTCCTTTTTTTTTAAAGTAATTTGTAATTGTAACTATTTTTAAATTACAAGTAATTACCCAGCTCTGGTTCGAGATGATATAAAACATTATCGGCAGACAAATATACAAAAACATCCTCATATTATCGATAATCTATTTTCTAGCATTTCTATTTGAATTATTTCGAGGGTATCACATAGTAACGTCAAACAGGTCCATTTTGGTTGCGACACGTAGGTACATACCTACTTACTGCTTACAATTTAATTTCGTATACATCAACAGCGTAGGGTGTTCACGCACGCCTCACTTTGAGCGAACAGTGATATTTCAAGATTCAAATATTTTACTACCCTATGCGTGTCACATAAAAGCTATAATATATATGTGCTCTAGGTTTTGATAACTTTATTTAGTAGCTGTAGCAGAAAACGTTCAAAACTTCACAAAATTTTTCAAACCTCCCTATTTTATAAGTTTTGTGCTATTGAACCAATTTTCGAGAAAAATATCGTTTAGAATATAATCTATCACTGTGCACAACACGTAAATTTTCCCTATTTAGAACACAGTACGGGCCAAAATGAAAAAAAAAAAATTAGAAACGTAATACTTAATTCCCGAAAAACATATTTTCAGAAATTTAAAGGAAAATTATATTTGTTCGAATATGTTTTACGTAAATTGAAGAAACTTAGGCTAATGACTCAGCAAATTTGTTAACCAGTGGCGTAGACACCGCGAGAAGTACTGTCACTGAATTTCTAACTGAGTTTTTCGGATATTCTATCAGTTTGTTTAATTCATAATTTCAAAGAAAATGTATGTCTTCCATTTTGCTTTAAAAACGAATCGAGTTATTTTTTTTTAATTTCAAATTTGTAAACAGATAAGTAGTAGAATTTATGTATTAAAATTTAAATTTTAAATATGATTTACTTACAAATAATCTTTAATGTTGAAATTGTGATTTTTTTCATGAGCCACCCTTTAAAATTAAATATTAATTTCTTTATCTATGATTTTTTTAACATTTGATTGTGTTGAAAATTGTATTTAAAAAATATACAGGGTGATTCAGAACTTATCTAAAAAAAAAATGGATGTCGGGGGACTCTTACAAATACAATTTTGTAAAAAAAAATCGAAAAGGGCAGTTCGAAAATGATTTAAAAATACACTTCTGCACGGCACTGGAAACTGGTCCACTGTAAAACCCGACCTTACACAAAGCGAAGTGGAATAAAAACGGACAAAAACTTGAAAGAATTTCGCAAGGAAATATATAAATATAATTTTGTAACATCTAATTTATATGAGCAAATTCAACTGGTTTTGACGTTATTGTTATTATGAATTAATGAAATTAATTTGCGGTTTTACTTAATAAAATAATTTTACATACCTGATGTTACAACTGTTCAAAATTTTTTCCACCGACGTGTAAACACATTTGGACCCGTCTTACATAGTTTATGCGAACTAACACAAATCTTGCTTCACCATAACACAAATGTTGTCGTACTTCACTATAAATTAAAACAATATCCATCAACTGCAAGTTGCTATACGCGTTTACCCATTTTTGACACTTGGAAAAGCGAATTGCGTACAGCGCAAAACGCAAATGACGCTATTAGAGACTACAGTTAGTAGCCCAGCTGTGTAAGGCTTTAATTGGTAATTTGTTTTCGGAAACTATAAGAATTTTACATATTGACTCCATTTTTCAAACCGCTTCTATTCCCAATTTTTTTGGATAAGTTGTGAATCACCCTGTATATATATATATCTTAAATTCTTATCTGTAAAACAGATAATTTTAGAATTATTTTCGATTTATTCTGTGTGATGTGTATTTAGAAAAAAATCTTAACTCTAAAGCGGCTCTTGCTTCCAAAAAAAGCGGTACAAAACATATGATGTAGATTGCTGAAGGTTACGTAGGTATTAGAAGAAAATTTCTATAGTAACTGTAAAGATAAATATGAATAAAATCGATTCTATGATTCCAATCCACATGTAATTCAAGCTTACGATTCTTCTATAGATTGAGATATTTGCATAGCGACACATATCTACATATATCGCAGAGGAAACACTATATTTATATATATTTTTTTGAGCATGCGTTTATTCGAATTTAGGAACCATAAAAATAAAATAATAATGGTTTATATTTGTATCTGTACATACAAAAGGACCCCGCAGATTTTATATGGAAAACGGTCTTCCGGTGAAAGGACCCCGCACAAATCTTATGGAAATTGGGTCCCGGTCAAATTCGCTGAATTTTTGATATGTGATAGAGTTCATCATTCTGGTCAATTGTCTCAATGGCCACAAAGCTGAAAAATGGATAGTTTGGCCGGTACAGAGCTCCGAATTCCACGGATTTATGTATATCCGCAGTGTGCATAAACTTTTGAAATAGCCTATTTCATTTTTTTTATTATCTAGGTTTATATTTTTGAGGTTGCTGAATTCAGATCTGTTGTTAGATTTTCAAAATTGACAGTTGGCAGCTGTCAAATAGCTGTCAATGTGCTATAATAAAGCCAAAAACTTGTTTTTTTATGTTTTATCTTTCTTTTTTTTTTAGTTCGATAAGTTCAAAGACGATATCAAATCAATAACAATGACTATCGGCAGCTGTCATTTAGCTGTCAACAATTCTTCAAAGTCCGGTAATAAAGTCAAAAAATTATTTTTTGTTTATAACTTCAAGTTTTTTAGATAAGTGAATATAAATATGATATAAAATTATGTAGTCATCAGCTTACAGCTGTCAACAAGCTGTCAACTAACTGTCAAAATGCAATAATAGAGCAAGTAACTTATTTTTTGTGCTTAACTTTGTGGATAAGAAATCAAACATGATATAAGTTTATGACATCACTTTTGAACTCAGTGATCTAAGCAACTTAAAGCTTTTTAAAAAAAGGAACTTTTTGACTTTATTATTGCATTTTGACAGTTAGTTGACAGCTGTAAGCTGATGACTACATAATTTTATATCATATTTATATTCACTTATTTAAAAAACTTGAAGTTATAAACAAAAAATAATTTTTTGACTTTATTACCGGACTTTGAAGAATTGTTGACAGCTAAATGACAGCTGCCGATAGTCATTGCTATTGATTTGATATCGTCTTTGAACTTATCGAACTAAAAAAAAAGAAAGATAAAACATAAGAAAACAAGTTTTTGGCTTTATTATAGCACATTGACAGCTATTTGACAGCTGCCAACTGTCAATTTTGAAAATCTAACAACAGATCTGAATTCAGCAACCTCAAAAATATAAATCTAGATAATAAAAAAATGAAATAGGCTATTTCAAAAGTTTATGCACACTGCGGATATACATAAATCCGTGGAATTCGGAGCTCTGTACCGGCCAAACTATCCATTTTTCAGCTTTGTGGCCATTGAGACAATTGACCAGTATGATGAACTCTATCACATATCAAAAATTCAGCGAATTTGACCGGGACCCAATTTCCATAAGATTTGTGCGGGGTCCTTTGCTAAAAATTTGGGAAATTGTTCGTTTTGTACCCCTGATCAAAAGTGTCAATGGGGTCGAAGCTCAAAATGCCCATCTTTAGGCTCTACGGCAATTTTTAATGGCCAAAAACGGCAAAAATTCATTTTTTTTAAATATTATGTTTAATGCTTGTACAGTCCCTTAAGTTTTCATTAAATTGTATGCGTGTGAGTATTTTATGTAGGAATATGTCCATGTCTAATTATATGCGTGTATATGTATTTGTGTGAGAGGGTTTTTGAATGCACAATTATACAAGATTTAATACACACCGTCTCAATATTATTTTGTGGTTTTAATAACCTTCAATGAACTCGGAACTCTCATGCATTTTTTCAAAGAGTTCCCAAGAATTGCCAAAGAGTTGCCAAAGATTTTCCAAGAGTTCGCAGTTCATAACTGAAGCGGATTTCTAGAGAAAGAATGTAAATAAAGCGAAAGAGAAGACACGCTGAATGAATTTTTGCCGTTTTTGGCCACTAAAAATTGCCGTAGAGCCTAAAGATGGGCATTTTGAGCTTCGACCCCATTGACACTTTTCATCAAGGGTACAAAACGAACAATTTCCCAAATTTTTAGCAAATTTCACCGGAAGACCGTTTTCTATATAAAATGTGCGAGGTCCTTTACAGATTTTTCTTCTAAGCTCTGATCGCTGAAGTTTCGATTCCATCGAACCATAGTCGAAAGATTAATGGAATAACAGAATTGATTACATATTACGGTGAATGAATTATTAAATACTTAGATGTTTTTTTACCTCATTTTAATTTAATTTTAATTTAAAAAAAAATCCGTGAAACATGCCAAAAGTATTTGTGCTTGCTTTTATTTTATAAGTATTTTATAAACATACACGTACATTTTATAGAGAACTTCATCTAAGGAAGCTTCTCTATTATTACCTGTATTGAACCAAGTCCCTTCGGTCCACGTCAAGAGATCATCCTTAGAGATCTCAGAGAAAATTACTTTCTTATATTCAATACCCTATGTATATTATACCTATCTTGAAAAAGAAGTGTTCTACGACCCACGACGCTCAAATGCACATCAACACGCTTAAATCTTTCTGGCTAAAATACCTAAATAGACCACCCTATACGTCGCCCGAAGCTTCCGCGCCGCGGGAAGTAGGATCTCGAAATACCCAATCCAGACGAAAATCTTTTCTTGGAGTGCACCTAATACAATATACATATATGTACGTACGTATACATGTATTGAAATTTACACCGATTGTATATATGTTTTGTATATATGGAAAATATCGAATTTTGAATATTTTCCGCTCTACATCGGTGTGACATAACACGGTATTTTAGTGTTCCACAAATAGCTTACATGTAAGAGTTATCACGTTTAAAAATATATATGTTCTCTTCGTCTTACTTTAAACGACAGTGGTGAGAGAGAGCTTTTTTAACACGTCCGTGGCTTCGCGTTCTCCCGAAGGAGGGATTTGGCGCGGATAGAGGGGGAGTGCGTGGGGACGTGCTCTACTTGATCGGGAAATGGTACACGCCGCGCCAGTTTTCATAGAGCAGCATCAGTGGCGGTTAGTTAATTTTCATATATATAAAAAAAAAACTGAACCGCATTTCTGTCTAAATAACCGTCTTAACCGTTCCTTTGTCATTTTGCAGGTACACCAAGGGCCGCAGCACCAAACAGTCTCCGATTCGCAGTACGCGCGACCATTTAAGGCTACCCAGTCGCAGAGCGCGCCTCCACATAAACAAAATCTGGATTCTATGCTTGGTAACCTCCAAGCAGACATGAGCCGCCAGGGAGTCAACACCAGCCAGAAGGGTTGCTGCAGCGCCTGCGACAAGCCCATCGTGGGCCAGGTGATTACCGCGTTGGGTAAGACTTGGCATCCGGAGCACTTCACTTGTGCCCATTGCACCCAGGAACTTGGAACCAGGAACTTTTTCGAGCGCGACGGCAAGCCCTACTGCGAACCGGACTACCACAACCTGTTCAGTCCGAGATGCGCGTACTGCAACGGCCCCATTTTAGACGTACGTGCCCCTCGGATAAAAAATCCGGCATTCGTAAATTTTTTTTATTTTTACACAGAAATGCGTCACGGCCCTGGAGAAGACCTGGCACATGGACCACTTCTTTTGCGCCCAGTGCGGCAAACAGTTCGGAGAAGAGGGATTCCATGAACGCGAGGGGAAGCCGTACTGCCGGGACGATTACTTCGACATGTTTGCGCCGAAATGCGGCGCCTGCAATCGGGCCATCATGGAGAATTATATTTCCGCTTTAAATTCTCAGTGGCATCCCGATTGTTTCGTTTGCAGGGTAAGTATGTGGGACTAAATATACTGACACATGACGCTTAAAAACACTCGTTATTTACATTTTAACCCACCGAAATACATTAAAAATGATATCACTAGGACTGCAAGTTGCCAGTGCAAGGAAAATCGTTTTACGCCGTAGAGGGTAAGCCCGTATGCCCCGCATGCATCGGAGCGGAAGAAGAGGAGGACGAATAAACGATTGTATGCCCCCAATATGCCCCTTTATTTGACCCCCCACCCCCCCGTACCAGTCGTTTTTATGAGAAAGCTTTTACCTAGGAAAAATGACCCCTCCCCCAACATTACCCCCTAAATATTACACCAATAATTCTAATGTATTAAATGTAATATTTCTTATATTATTATTGATAAAATAAAGACTAGAATAAAAAATAATATACAAAATACACGATATGAAAGGGACCATTTGCAAATAGCGACATTTCTCAACGCGGTATTTGAATTATCTCTACGATATTTTATTTTCGCGATTTTTGCCAATTTATAAATAGAATCGAACGTTAATAATAAGGTGTATCGACTAGATAAAAACAACGAAATCCCTCGCCTCACCAGAGTCTTGGTACTTTGTCGGACGCCGAATTTATTTTTAGCACGCCCCACTGAGATTCATTAAAATTGTGTCAGCTCTTGCTTATAGTCTCTTTCTGGTACCAAAATATAAATAATCCTTGAAATATATTTATGACTGAAGGCAATAATAGATATTATTTCGAAAAATATACGTACTACATACCAGTACCTTACATAAAACGGAGTAATTGGATGACTTCTATTTTTTTTTGCTGTACTGAGAAGTTAAAGTACAAAGTCAAAAATTCCCTATGCGTCCGTTAAACGGCGACGTCACGGAAATCTTGGTTACTTCAGAATGTCGGCAATTTCTTAAATTAATTCGCGTGTCCGAGAAATTACTTTGCCTTTATAGTCCAAGCATTCTGTCACGGATTAACGTTAAATTTGCAGAAATTATTACCTGGACAAAAAAAATATGACCGTATAGAAAATTAAATTTTAAATCGAGTTTCTTGTTCTTTAAACTCGATCCAAAATGGCGAACATGGTTAAAAAAATCGCAAAGTTGCAAAAAACGGTTTTTCTAAAATAAGTAAAAAAATATAGCACCGATCGAAAAATTTTAAATGAGAAAGTTGTAGGTTTTAAACAGATCTATCGACTGATTTTGACGAATGTTGACGATTTTATTAATTTTAAGGATCAAAATATGAAAAATTTTCACTTTTTTGGGTGTTTTTTTCAAATAACTATTTCAATTTTTATTTTATGAAAATTATTTTTAAAGGAGGAAACTGCTGAAATTTTTTCACGAATTTAAAAAAAAAATGTTTTTCTACGACCTTCTGGAGCCGAGATAATTTTTTTATTTAAAAAAAAATTTTGAAGACGCAATTAACATTTTTTACAGCGATGCGCTTGATGGAGGTTAATATTCAATATTTATATTTTCAAAATAAAAAAAATAGGATATGTTTACTTGATTTTTAGTACCTATTAGTAATTAAGAATTGAGTAATAAAGTGAAGCGTGCAAGCGCTGAGTGCGTCAGCTGGACCGGCCGGAGAAGTAGGGGGAAGCGGCGCGCGCTCGCTCTGAAAACTGATGACGTGCAGTCTAAATGGCTCGCGCTTGCAAAATCTTTGATATCTCGGCTTCTGGACCACGTACAAAAATTCTTTTGTACTTAATCTGGGGTAGCTAAACACGAATATTATAGTCATTTTCGCATTAGAAGCAAAATAGTCCCGTAAATGTTTAGTTTTTATTTAACTTATATTTTTTTTACTTTTATTATACTTCTTCACGAAAATATGGACGACGAACAAGAAAATGAATCAAAAGACAATCCGACAAAGAAAAGAAGAATTTCATTCGATAAATAATTTTATTTATATAGGATACTTGTTAGTTTTCATTGTAATAATTTTATAGATAATTTATACATAGTTGTATAATTATTAAATATTTTTATAAATAAATTAAATTCTTTAAACTTATTTACACCAAAATTAATTAATTATTGAAATGATGAAGTAATTGTTAAAAAGCCAGCAACAAGTACAACGTCAGTATAACTAATGAAGCAAAAAAATTAAGGTATTACACGAAAAATACTGTAATATTATTAATTATTAAAATGACAAAAAATGTAAATTAAATAAAAACTAAACATTTACGGGACTATTTTGCTTCTAAGGCGAAAATGACTATAATATTCGTGTTTAGCTACCCCAGATTAACTACAAAAGAATTTTTGTACATGATCCAGAAGCCGAAATATCAAAGATTTTGCAAGCGCTAGCCATTTAGACTGAACGTCATCAGTTTTCAGAGCGAGCGCGCGCCGCTTCCCCCTACTTCTCCGTCCGCTGCAGCTGACGCACTGAGCGCTTGCACACTTCAGTTTATTACTCAATTACTAATACTAAAAATCAAGTATACATATCCTACTATTTTTTTTTTTGAAAATATAAGTATTCAATATTAACCTACATCAAGCGCATCGCTGTAAAATGTTAATTGCGTCCTCAATTTTTTTTTTTTAATAAAAAATTATCTCGGCTCCAGAAGAAGGTCGTAGAAAACATATTTTTTTTTTAAATTCGTGAAAAAATGTCAGCAGTTTCTTTCTTTAAAAGTCATTTTCAGAAAATAAAAATTGAAATAGTTATTTGAAAAAAACGTGCCCAAAAAAAGTGCAACTTTTTCAAAGTAATTTTTTGATCCTTAAAATTAATAAAATCGTAAACATTGTTTAACAGCATGATAATATAACTCTTTACGAAGAAAATAAACCGAAAATCGTTACTGTAGGGCTATCTGCTGAGAAAATGTAGTCAATCTTCGAGAGCGCCTTTTTTTAAAAAAATCGATATATCTCGAAAAATAATTAATATTTTTAAATTTTTCAAAAATGTAGTTTTTTGCCTTGCCGCGGGCTATGCTTGCAGTAAATAGCAAATATGGGCACGTAAATGTAAACGAGTTATAGAAGAAGAGAAAAGAGAAGATTTTTAACGGTTTTTTCGATATATCTCAAAAAGTAACAAAGCAATCGATACTTTCAAAAAATCAGTCGATAGATCTTTTTAAAATCTACAACTTTCTCATTTAAAATTTTTCAATAGGTGCTATATTTTTTTAGTTATTTTAGAAAAACCGTTTTTTGCAACTTTGCGATTTTTTTTTACCATGTTCGCCATTTTGGATCGAGTTTAAAGAATAAGAAATTTAAATTTAAAATTTAATTTTCTATACGCACATTTTTTTTGTCCAGGTAATAATTTCTGTAAGCATTTCTCTATAATGTTTGGACTATTAATTAAAATGTGCTTTCGGGGCGCGTGCACGCCAGTGGTGCCTAGTGAAAATTAACGTGATCATATTTTGATAGCGAAGCGTGGCGTGAGACCCTTATAAGTATGTTCGTTGCTATGCCATAATATACAAAACTTTAATGACGAAAATAGTCTGAACGAAATTTGCGCAATAAAAATAGGGGTTGCCGCCCTTATATATTTATACAGCGCGGATGATATTTATATGGGGGCTACCTTTGATCTTTAAAAATACGCATCATAAGTTTGTTTTTTCCGTCGTCGTGAAAACTGATTTTTTTTTTAGATAATTTATATACCCCGCCGCTGGACAAGCTAATGTGACCTCAAACAACGCGACGGAACATATTGTGGCCGTTTCACATGAAGCGTACAATATACACCAGGAAAATTAGCGAAAATAAAAGAGAAACTCGAAAAAAATCCTATCCGCGAGATTATTGTAAAATTGTAGAAGGAATTCTAAAAAGTCTAAAGGAACATAATACAAGACATCTCTCATCTCGTGAGTCAAAAACTTTTATTAGCTAACTTTTCTATTTAAACAAATAAGTGAGGAAAACAGTTTTTTCACTTTGCAAGGAAAACCATCAATTTTAGCGAAAAGTGACTCACAGACAGCTTGTAGGGAGTAAAATTATCTACAAAATAAGACTTGTTAAATTAAAATCGGTTAATAAGCAAAAAAGTTATTGCAAAAAAACAAGAAAAGTGCTCATCTTTTAATTTGTTTATAACTATCGCATTTATTGTTAAAATTTTACAAAACCTATGACAAGTTGAGGGTTTTGTCATACTTAAAAAATGTGCCAAAAGTGGGCGCTGTAAGTGCAATAGTTTTCGCACGATTCTATTTGTTTATAACGGAAGCTCCAAAAGTTATGAACTTTAAGCCTCTGTACAGGCGTTAATTTTCAACCAAACATGATTCTGAAAGCGTTATTGTAATCTTAAAGACATAATTAAGCGACCTATTAAAAAATATTACCGTTTCTTTGACATTAACATTCTCAAATTGTGCATTAAAAAACCGTGCGTTTTTCGCGTATAAACAATTTGAATAACATTGTTGCCATTTATGCTATCTCACCGAAAATAGATGCAATGGACAGCTGGCAAAAAAATAGTTTTAAAATAAAAAAGTATTCTCTACGACCAACAGGAGGCAAGATAATAATTATTTTTTAAAAAATCGTAGCGCAATTGTTTATAAATATTAAGAAAAAAAATGCATCTTTTAAACTTAAAACTTTTAATTTACAAAAATGTCACAAAAATTATTCTTAAACGAAATATAAATTAAAATTTCTATTTCGGAATTATTTTACTATTATTAAATAAATAAATGAAGCTATCGTTCATTTAAAAAGTGATTCTTTTTACAAATTAAGGCAAAGTAAACTTGTTTTTTCATTATTTTGTTAGCTATTTAATTACGATTTAAATGTAAAATTAAAGTAAAAATTCACAAATTATTTTCAATTTATTATTGTTAAAAGATCTAAAAAAGAATAAAAAGCATTTAAACTTATTGCAAAATTCTCAAAATTAAAAAAAAAATTAATAAAAATAATGCGGTCGATAAAATTACAATTTAAAGTCTTGAAATTTTAATATATAAAGTTTTTTTAATTTATTTTATACAAAAAAAATTTTGCAACATAATCAAAATTAATTAAACAAATATTAATTAACCATTTTCAACATATAGATATAATGCAATATAATACAATTTAAAATTTAAATTTTTTTCTATTTTTATGATAAATAATAATTTGAAAATAATTTATGAATTTTTACTTTAATTTTACATTTAAATCGTAATTAAATAGCTAACAAAATATTGAAAAAACAAGTTTACTTTGCCTTAATATGTAAAAAAAAAATAACTTTTTAAATGAACGATAGCTACATTTATTTATTTAAAAATAGTAAAATAATTCCGAAATTGAAATTTTAATTAATATTTCGTTTAACAATAATTTTTGACATTTTTGTAAATTAAATAAAATTAATTATAAAAGATACATTTTTTCTGAAGTTCAGGGCTATTCTACGAATTCGTAAATATGCCCATCGTTATTTTTTCGTCGAGCTACCCCAGATTAAAAAAAACAGAATAGGTCTACGATGAATAGAAGCCGAGATATTGCAAAATTTACAGCGCGCATCAATTTGAACTTTGGATTTACGTTTTCTCGCGCGCGCGACTCGCTTGGACGAGCTTCCCCCACCACCACGACGCCGGCCGCCGGACAGTTTACTTAGCGAGTACCTTCTCTTTAAAGGGCTCGTGAGTCGTTAATTTTCCACATTTTCAATGCAATTCACGGGAAATCGTAGTTTACGTCGTAAACTTTATTTTGCGAAAAATTCAAGTCTTAATATTTATAAATAATTGTGCTACGATTAAAAAAAAACATCTTGGCTCCTTTTTTTATTTTAAAACTGAATTTTTTTGCCAGCTATCCATTGCATCTATTTTCGGTGAGATAGCATAAATGGCAACAATGTTATTCACTTTGTTTATAAGCGAAAAACGCATTGTTTTTTAATGCACAATTTGAGAAAGTTAATGTCAAAAAACGGTGATATTTTTTAATACGTCTCTTAATCACGTCTTTAAGATTACAATGACGCTTTCAGAATAATGTTTGGTTGAAAATTAACGCCTGTACAGAGGCTTAAAGTTCATAACTTTTGGAGCCTCCGTTATAAACAAATAGAATTGTGCGAAAACTATTGCACCTACAGCGCCCACTTTTGGCACACTTTAGAAGTATGTCAAAACCCTCAACTTGTCTAGGTTTTATAAAATTTTAACAATAAATGTAATAGTTATAAACAAATTAAAAAATGGGCACTTTTCTTGTTTTTTTGCAATAACTTTTTTGTTTATTAACCGATTTTAATTTAACAAGTCTCATTTAGTAGATAATTTTACTCCCTATAAGCTGTCTGTGAGTCACTTTTCGCTAAAATTGATGGTTTTCCCTGCAAAGTGAAAAAACTGTTTTCCTCACTTATTTGTTTAAATAGAAAAGTTAGCTAATAAAAGTTTTTTACCCACGAGATGAGAGATGTCTTGTATTATGTACCTTTAGACAATTTTACAATAATCTCGCGATGCATTGTTGTCAAATCTAGTAATTTAAAATTAAGGGTTATTAAAAGGTAAATTTCCATACTACCTGCCGTGAATGGCTGTTTGCCACGAGCCCTAGCATCCCCCATAAAAATTTTATTGTTTTAAATAAGATAAACTACAGTACCTAGCAAGTACAAAAATAAGTAACACCCCTTTTTTACAGCATACGGCATACCTGAAATCTTAGTGGCTAGTTTTCGAGCAGCGGTACTTCCACGACGTTTAAAATTTCTGATTCAAAGATTCGCACTCTCTCAATTCGTTCCCGTCCAACATTAGCATATTGGCGTTCAAATTCTCGTCCATTACTGGACACTGAATTAATTTACTTTATAAGGTTGTACATTTACACTACACATACGCTTTACAAACTAAAATAAAAATGTAACAGAATGAAGCGGTGACACATTCGGCATTCCCGTTTCTTCGATTTTACGTGGCAGTTTGTTTTTTTATCATTTTACCACCCATCGTATCATAGGTACTTAGGTTTTGTTTAAATTTTAATTTGGTTCTAAACATTCTCTATTAATCAATTTTCATACTAATGTAGAAAGAAAAGTGAAAATTTTGTTAAAAATTAAAAATCAACTGTTTGTATTTATCTCTTATTTGATTAGGATGGAAAAATATATTGCAAATAATTATAAGTACAACCCATTTCAAGATCACACAGTTGACAACTAATTCAATTTTTTATTTCGCGAATATCTTTCAAAATTTTTTCATAAAGAAACTTCACTAGTAGACCTGAAAATCACCCCTTTAAAATTACTATTCAGGCGTTACCATAAAAATATAACTTTTCTTTTAATTTTCACAGGCCACCTACGAACCCTACGTTGCATGCGGTAATTGCAGCTTTTAACCTATAACTTTTACGGGGGTTTTTACCAATATTGTAATAATTTTCTACATTTATAAACAAGTAACGGTACACTTGTTTATAACATCATCAAACAAATATGTAAATTACCTTACAATTGCGACTATAAAGTTGATAGTTTTTCCAATTTTCTATAATCCCTATAATGATTACCAGTTACAAATTCATTTACGAATCACCCAAGACGCAAAATGTGTAGAGAATATATCACAATCATTGAATCATTACAATTTACAAGATACAAGATGAATGCCGTTATTATTCAAGGTGGTCAAAAAAAAATGTAGGTATCTGTTATCATGTTCAAAGAGGTTTTCTCCGATTTCGAATATACAATTAATTGTTTTGGAAAAGGTTCCATAACGTTATATAAGAAAAAATCTAACCAAAAAAGAAAATTCTTTCCTATGTAGGTACCATCGCTTTCTATTTTTGAGAAACAGATCGTCAAAAATTATTGTTTTAAATGGACTGCCCAGAAGTGAGCCTGCTTCTGGACAGTCAGTTTACAAGGTATCCAAAAACGTATTGAGTGTATTAAAATAAGCTGATTTAAATTAAAAAAAGTACAATTTTGCTTCCTTACCTACAAAAGTCGGGTAATATGAAATGAAAGAAATGAAGGTCAATGACTTCCTAAGGAAGCAAAATTGAATTAAGGTGACTTGATGTAAATCCTAAAAAAACTAACCTTAAAAAAAGTGTCCCACAAAGTGTCACTGGTCAAGGTCGTTCCCGCCGACTTCTAGAAGTTGGTTAAAAACTAACATCACTAATGCATTTCCCAACCAGCAAGACACCCTGGTAGCAAAATCTTGCACAAGATACTTATACAAGACTACTGTGTACCTACTGCTGAAATCAGTATCAGGTTTACTGCAAGATTCATTGTGCAATTGTCTTGATCAAAGCTTTCAATGGATTTGATTCAGGGCACTTGAGCACAAAGGGATAAATTAAAGCAAGTGACTATATTGCAGACTTACATTAGAATTAAGTAAGACATTTTGTACTTATACTAATTCACCCCTTTGGATTCGAGTACTTTTGGTTAAGTCTGGTGCAAGTATTGTAAAAGTAGGTATCTTGCATAAGAAACGATATAAATTTCAGCAATAGACAAAACAATCTGACACAATTTGGCTACTTCAAGTAAACTTGATACAACTTGTGTATTAGAATTGCACATGATTGTGCTACCAGGAGTACCAGGGCAGTTTTATAGTTTTCAGGTTATATGACAATTATTATGTTCTATTGTATTATTATTATTGCTTTCGAAATGTAAATTTGATATATTATAGCTATAGGGGCAAGTACTTACCATTATTTTGTTGTCGGCAACTGAAATATTTTATTTTATCACAAGAACGTTTTGGCAGCTAAATTATAAAACAGCTTATATGGCAAATATACAGGCTGTTACAAATTCACTTCTCACTAGTACTACAGGGATCTCGGAAACGGTAAGAGCTACGAAGTAGCTTAAATGGGGGCAAAGTTATCAGGGGAACCAACATTGTGCCTCTAAGAAATCAAGGCTAACATGATTAGTTTTCGAAATATCTGAAAAAAACCGAAAATTTAAAAATACGTTTTTGTTTAATTTCAGCCTTGTTTGAGGAGATATTGAAAAACAAAGAACACTTTCTCATGGCCATTTTTTGCCCTCTATCGAATGGCATAATCGATTTTTATATGTAACGTTTCGTCTCTCCAAGACCATCATCAACTTCATTTTTTTAAATACAACCCTGGAAATTTTATTACATTTTTTTCAAGCCTTCATGACCCCCAATACTGTACTGCCTCAGCCCTAACCAGATTCAGATGTTTTGTCTCGAAAAATTCATCTTCGGTGTATTCGTACAAAATTTATCTAAATTTTTTATTTAGATTTCTTTGTTTATTGAATTATCGTACACTGTAACTGTCGTTAGATCCTATAAAATCCATCTAGTTATTAAAACTATTACCACCAAAATGTTTGTACACTATGTGCATACTATTAGTATAAAAAAAATGATTACTTACCAAAAAAATTTCGACTATAAACAGCTAATGTGTGTGACATTTTTCGTGAAACACAATGCACGTAGGGTGACTCAGACCTAATAGCCTGGTCGGCATTATAGAAAAACGAGAAGAGCAAATAGAAAACCGCAAGCGCCAATCTCTGTGGTATGACGTTATAGATACTTAACTTAAAATTCCATCTTGGTAAGTTTTAACGCCTAAAAGGGTGTGACATCGTCGGAATTGTTTCTCTCAGCTATTATTAAAAAAAGTTATATGTATAGAAATTAAACACCGGTTCGACCAATTTTGTTACTGATTTAGTCCAAAAGAAAATACTTGCAAATGTTTGTATTAATTATTGACATAAATCCCTTGTCAACTGTTGTCACCTTAGGTATTTTTTAATTATTTATGCGAATAGGTATACTACATTAAAAAAAATAGTACTCATAATGAAAAGGTACATATGGTTTTGGTTCTTGGTGAAGCTGGGAAAGATTTGTAATCTACTGTATGACTATAAAAACGAATGATTTATGTTAGTAATGAATATAATTAAAAATACGTTGTCCACGGCAATATTGATAAAATCAGTAACAGACTTAATGGAACCTGTATTTTTTTCTATATTGTTATTGAAAAAAAAATTTTACATGAGGTAAAAAAATATTTATGATCTTGTGAAAAATAATTTAGATGTCTCGTGGCGGTAAATTTACCAAGATGGAATTTTAAGTTAAGTGCAGCTTGATCAAATCAAACTCGTCTTATCCGCGAAGTGTGTAGATCAAGAAGAGAGTACCCAGTTAGAGTGATAAAGCCAGAAGACCTTAATAGTACCGCAGGTACTCTCTGCGCAAAAATTTTAACATCATCCATTAAGATCCACACATGCAGTTTCCTTAATACCTACTCTTTCCATTTTCCTCTAATGCTGGCCAACCTGTGTCACTACATTTTGCTTAGATGATAAATGTTTAAGCCTGTTTACATATTTTATTATTTAACTATATATCATTTTATTGGATTTTTTCAGGATTGCAGACAGCCATTCATCGGAGGATCCTTTTTTGATCACGAAGGGCAGCCTTATTGTGAGACCCACTATCACCTAAAAAGGGGTTCACTATGCGCTGGATGTCATAAGCCGATATCTGGTCGTTGCGTAACAGCTATGTTTAGAAAATTCCATCCAGAACACTTTGTATGTGCTTTTTGCCTAAAGCAATTAAATAAAGGCACATTTAAAGAACAAAACGACAAACCGTATTGTCATACGTGTTTCGAGAAACTATTTGGATAATGCTTTTCTACAGTTACTTAATATGCTTACCATACAACTAGAAAGCAAATATCCGGACTACCCAATAATGTGGCATAACATGGCCCACTGTAGCTTAACATTTTCAAGTATAAACAGTTTAAAGTATTTTATCTGGGGGCAATAAAAACACAGCTGTGTGTAAGTAAACTTAAAAAAAATGATATATGGTTGAGAACTATTAATGCAATAATAAGTAAAAGCTTTTAATATCACTAATGTACTTTGAATTAGTTTGCGGCATGTCTTTCATTCCATCTTTATTGATGAAGTACTTCGAAATATTCTTGAAAATAACAAAATGCCTTGAAGTGCATAGAAAACTTTTGTGAATACCCACATCAGCATATTTTGAAGACTACAAAACAATTTAAAATAAAACCTGAAATTTGCCATAGCAGTCTCATGCTACTTTAAAATAAAAAATTCAGAGAACAAGAAATGTTTTAAAACAGTTTCAAAATACATAATTATAATAGGGAAAGTTAGCCATGCTAAGATTTTTGGTAAAAGCATCTGAGAAAAACTAACTTCAAATATAATGGAACGAGTGACCGAAAAATAGTTTGGTTTAGACTTTCATTATTTACCTATTTAAACAATAGTTTTCAACAACTGTTAAATCAAATATCTACTATTATTACTATTATTTATAAGGTTACATTAAAATGAAAATATCTTCTCTAGAAAGACTGGCTTTCTACAGATATTTGTTATTCAACACAACATAAATCATACACTTTGAAAAGGCATTTATATTCTTAAATGAACCATGTAACTATACTTATTATAACTAACTTTGGTTGTGATGAAAATAATATGAACTATGTTGTTTTCTTTTTTAAATTTGGGTTTTTTTTTGTACTAGAACAGGGCTGTAAGGAGGAAGCTTGGGTCGGGATCAACCAATTTTCGTATCAGGACAGTAAAAATCTAAACATTAAGCGATGCGACATTCTTTCAACGGTGGTTCCTAACGCCAAAACAAAGTAACTAACATTTTTCTATAAAACGGAAAACATTTGGCATTAATGAGAATGTTTTGCAGATTTGGTTAGATCATTTCCAATAATTCCAATCCGTTCTTTTTTGTTTTTTCTTAACATGCGCGGTTTACTAGTAAAAATTTAAAAAATAGTACATTAGACACATCAGCAGTTTATCATAAATAAAAGTTAATTATTTTGTGCTATTTTAAAAAAAAAATTATTATGTGAAATAATACAATTAGAGATATACCGTGAGCGGCAAAAGTATAGAATATATTTATTTAAAAATCAGATGGTATGTTATTTGAAAAATCGCTCGGACCCGTTGAATTATATTTTTAGTTATGCATTTTCTGAAGCAATTTTCATTTATACAGGGTGGCCCAAAAAAAGTTATGAAATCAAGTCCAACTTTTTTAAATGGAAACCCCACTTAATTGTGTTTTTATTCAATTCTCCATGAAATTCTGATCATTATTTATGTAACATAACCTATACCTATATTTAACCGTTTTCGAGATAATGGTGTCTGAATGTAGAATATGGAAAACTTTCAAAAATTACTCTCGATACGTAAGGACTGTAACGTCAAAGTCAGTGGAAACTGGTGTACTTTTTGCTAAATACATTTTGTGTTTTTCAAATATTTAAGCACAGCTTGATTGATTGAATGATCTGGATACTTGTTATTGAATATATCACACACTTCTTATTGTGTTCTGGCTTTGTCACCGTGTCCCAAATAAATTAGAATTTCTATCGGCTGCGTGTCTGTTAGATGCGCCATCTAGTTAAGTAATTGCACTTTCCTAAATAATAAAAAATAGTAGTAGTGAACAGGGTACATCAGTTTCAACTGACTTTGACGTTACCTATTTAATATTTACTTGCTTGACGACGGCTACAATGCGTGTTTTGCTGGAGAGTTTTTTAAGTTTTTTGTTCTTTACAAAAAAACATGAAACGCTGCTAAAAATTTGCAAAAATAACCTGGCTCGTAATTTAAATAGTGACATTTAACAAAATCATATTTTATACCATAAAATTATGCGTTTTTAATTAAATTATACCTAAATACCTCACTTATATTTTTTACATTCGTCATTGCGTGCTAATGATCAAAATAAATCACCGAACCACTTATTTCTTATGGATTTGTGTGATTTGAGGAAACTTTCTGTGAACCACACAAATCTAAGGTGGAAAAGTAAACGTGGATTTATTTTAAACCAGCAGGGTAAATGTCAGGGTAATTTTTGAAAATTTTCCATATGCTATATTCAGACGCCATTATCTCGAAAACGGTTAAAGATAGGTATGTTATGTTACATAAATTATCAGAATTTGATGGAGAATTGAATAAAAATACAGAAAAGAGGGGTTTCCATTTAAAAAAGTTGGCCTTGATTTCATAAGTTTTTTTTGGGCCACTCGGTATAAATGAAAATTGCTTCAGAAAATGCGCAACTAAAAACATAATTCGACGGGTACGAGCGATTTTTCAAATAACGAACATCTCATTTTTAAATAAATATATTCCATACATTTGTCGCTCACTATATACATATCGTGCATCCAGTTCAATACTGCCGTAACTGCAAATTTTTAATTTTTGATTTTATGGCGGTATTTCAGTGCCAACATGTTTAACTTCGAAATGAAATACAGCCACAAGTGATTAAGTTTTAAAATAGACCATATTTTGCAAATATGGCAGATATGGCGCAGATGTGACTTTAAAATATTAAAATTTCAGTGCAATAACGCCATATCTAACAAAATTCTAATATTGTCTCAGTCTATAATTCTTCTATGTATGGTTATATATCAGCAACATGTAAGTATACTCTATCAAAATTTTAAACAGCTAATTAATTATGGAACTAATTAAACAACACCACTGTTTTATTTCCTTCTACTCAAAAATGTTATAATTTACACTTGTGGCGGTATTGAACTGGATGTACGATATGTAATCACATAAAACTTTGTCTATTACTTTTCCTTCAAGTAAAAGCAAATTTGTGTAAAACTAACTTGCACAGATTTCCATCCATGCCTTTAACCATTTTAGACCTTCTAATTTCTAGACGCACAGACCACTTTCATGAAAAAACAAATTCAATCTGGGATTTCAAAAAAGTAGTGCATGTATAAATATGCAAAATCTTCTATTTCTGTCATAATCAACTAATAACTACAATTAACTTGTTTATTTGTTGAGTTAGTATTCCTTTTCTGAACTTGACATGGATATGCTATTTTTTACTAGTGCTATTTTTATGCTAAATTACACCACACAAAAAAAAAGTTGTTTGTATGAATTTAAAAGATGAAGAAAATTAAATTCTGTGAAAAATCAATCCTTTCTGAGATCTCCGCTATTTAAATTTAATACATATATTTTTCCTCTATTTTAAAATAATAATTATTCCAGTCACAGAAAAGGGCAGCTTTTGGGCAAACAAACTGCTGTTTTTGTTCACTCTATCGCTTCCGACCTCTTTCTTTAATAATTCTTGAATAATTCATTAAAAATGTACCTTTAGAAATCACTTTTAGTTTTGATCCTGAAGGTTTGTCGCAATGTCCTGTATATCAAAATCTATCTTGATGAACATTTTTCTAAGCATCAGCAGGAAGCATGTAATGTTGTTTTACGGTGAAAAAAATATATATTTGTAGTGTATGAACAGAATAAGTGTGCAAGTGTATGACTGCCCGTATCAATTTATTTCTTTAAGGGTCGGTTTTTCTCACTAACAAATAAAATTAATTAGGAGGTGGAAAAACCGGTCCAAAATATAGTATTCTAATTTTCATCTTATACCTACAATAATTATAGGTTAAATTGTTACGCTTTATTAAATTTAATTTTTTTATATAAAGGCCAAATTAATC
Organism: Anoplophora glabripennis; assembly: GCF_000390285.2. NCBI lineage: Eukaryota > Metazoa > Arthropoda > Insecta > Coleoptera > Cerambycidae > Anoplophora > Anoplophora glabripennis. The sequence continues at coordinate 149,538 of NW_019417047.1, forward strand.
GTGAATAAATTTATGCATTGATAAATAATGTTTTATTTAATAACCATTAAATGTTTTTCAGAAAAACGTTTAAACTTCCTCTTGTTACCCTACTGTTATTTATAGGCAACAACATACAGCAAAATAGCATGCATACACCAATCGCTGGCATTAAAACCGATTAAAAATGTCATGGGAATTGTATGTTTGTAAATATGGACAGTATCGATGTGTCAGGGACAGCAGTGCCAAAATTTAGAAAAAAGAACCAACCTTGCCTGTCTCAGCTCAAAGATCTACATTTTTCAACCCGATAAAAGAAGTCAAAGTTTCGGTAGATTTTTCCCATACCTTATTTCAAATTATTTTGTAGTACGCGCACAATTGCTACAAGAAGATACAACTTTTAGAAAAAAATTTTTTAAGTCCAAGATCGTTCACGTATGTGCATTACTGTACGATTTATTGAAACATGAAAAACCCGATTTTTCCAAAAACTATCAAATATTTTGCAAGAAAATGCTCTCATTCTACTGGCCAAGGACTATATATTCTGAAAGTTTCGTAAAAAAATCTTTTTTCGTTTTAAAAACATACAAGTTTTAAAAAAATGCGATTTTTAACCGTTTTTTGCTATAAAGTTTTACAACTTTTGTTGTTGATTTTTTTCTAAAATGTTTTTTTTTATATGAAAAAAAACGTGGGATGAAGTACCTAGTCTAGTTCATTCGATTCTACAAAATTTTTCCTAATCTTTACATGTCTTTGTTTATTGAACTAAATTCTGGCACGTAAAAATCTAATTTGATTGTACTATTCCCACTTATTCCTGTTTATTACCACATTCCCATTTATTTCTACTTATTCCAATGTATTCCGTTTAATACAGATCGTCAAATAAATACAGTAACTGAAAGTTCATAACATCTGGATCGTTTATATAATGTTTTAGTTTAATTTATTGTGGGTTCTTATTACAAATATTTCTATATTTTTCAAGCATTCTCTTGACTGTAGAAAGTTTAACTCCATTTACTTTTTTACTTCAAAGGCCGATTTAAACATTTTTCAAATTTTATTTCTACTTCACACTTAGAGCATATACTTCATGGAGGAAGCATGGTGATAGTGTAGACGAGTGACAGAGAAAAAGAGATAGTTTGGGTACTACCTTTCTCTCTCGAGCAGGCACGTGATTGGCTAACGCAACTCCTTCTTTATCCTCGGACATATACTACTGGAGATAGCTGCCCAATGACCTGGTGCGTCACAAGGTGAAAAGAGAGATAGCCGCTATGAAGGTATGCGCTATCTCTCTCTTGCCGAACATGATTGGCTAACAACTGATCCCCTCTACGACTACACGACAACAGCCAAGCACATTTGGCGAGAAAGAGATAGCATATACCTTCATAGCTGATATGTATTTCTATATAGAAGTCAACGATAGCCTCCTTATAAATATATTCCTCATTCACTAACACCCTGTATAATGCCTATAGGAACATAACATAAAAAAATAAAACTCTTCAGGAGGGTAGAGTTAAAAATATATTTTATTTATGTTTGATGGATAATCAAAAGTATTTTATTAAAATTTAATAACTTATCTTTAATTGCTTAATTTTTTTACAAATTACGACTTTCTTTCAAGTTTATTCTTCAGGCCAAGCTAGGTCGATATTAGTAACGTCTAATGCAGCAACATCAATGGGAAATTTTAATATTGAGTTTAAACTAGGTTGCGTCCTTTGGAAGTCGCCATTTACNAAATTTTTTTTTAATCACGCCATCGTATTATACTCATTTTTCTCTATCTGCTCTTAAAATTAATGACATTATGACTGAATCACCCTGTATATTTTTTAAAGTGAGTGCTGCGAAAAAATAGTTTTCACAGCAAATTTATGGAAAATTGTGTCAAAATCAATTTTAAAAATTTTTAAAGCTGACCTAACTTTATATATTCTAAAAAATGAGATCATTATTTAATTTAAAAACAACAGATTTGTAGCAAGTTGAACAAAAAACTCAGAATTTTTTGATAAACTTGTTAAGGATTAAATTTAAAAAATCTACTAAATAATAGAAAACAAGTGCACTGATCCTATTTTTTTTTTAAATTCAAACACTCAGCTTTACTCGTTTCTTTAAGATCTGTTTAATAGTTGAACATTTTTGAAAATGCCATAGCGTTTCATTTTTATTATATTCCATATTAAACAGGATCTTTTCGTTTTGTCCTAAAAATGGAACATACCTGTAGCCACCCTTGCCTCCATACTGTGAATGTATTTCTTCCTAACAGCTTGCGTTCTCCTATGCAACACTCTCAGGGGAGTTTTTTGAAAAATTTCCAAGGTTTCATTTTTATAGGCATTTATTTTATTTACTATATCATTCATATCAACTTTGCCTATTATTTGGCATAATGCATAATAATGTTTACGCTTATTTTGTTCGCCATCCTTAAGTTTCTTTAGACTGGTTCTAGGGATATTTTGTAATTTCACAACCGCAGCTATTTCAGAGTGGAAAATTTCTTTTTCGATTGCTCTGCACTGGTCAAATGTTATACGCTTATCTCTAGGATCATCAATTTGAACATAAAATGGTCTACCATTACCGAGCATTCTTACATCGGCATCCTCCCGACCACTCGCACAAAATGTTAATTTGCTTCTGTTACATCTAAAAAAGGTAGTTAAATATCTCTTAGGCGATTAAAACCGATAAGCAGATAATCATTTTTCATTACCTAGTAAAGCATGAAGCTGGAAATACTTTGTTTACACATCGGTAAATACATATATAATAAATGTAAGAAGAAAGGGAATTTATTTCTGATTTTATAAGCCTTACCCTAATATTTTTTCCATGCTGTCAAATATAACATCCTGAATATTAAACTTTGCCATAACTTTATTGTTAATAATCCAAGGAGTTTGACCCATTTCACGTGAAAATTTTAAGTATCTTCCTCCTATCCATATTGATTCTGCCACACAATGAACTTTTGCTATTGTTTCTTTGTTTGGTGTAGATGGGGGAACAGTGAAATATTTCTTAAATAAGGCATCATCACATTTGTCTAGAATTTCCACTATAACGTTTTTACTTGCCTCTTGTTGTTTACCTTTCTTTATTAAATGTGTTAATTGTTTTATATTCTGTATCTCCTAAAATATGAAGCAAATAGTTATGTAGATAGTGTTAGAAAATAATTTAAAACTAAAGCAACTCTATCTCGATTCTCTGCAATAAACACCTGAAAAATAAGAAAATAAGTAAACAACTTTACTCACCAAATTATCGTCTTCGTATTCCACCTCAAACGTCAGAATTAAATTTGATTGTGGGTTGAATAATTTAGATGTTATTTCAGATATTGTTGCAGTGGAGGCTATTTTAAAGATTTTATTAACACTTTCTATACCTTTAAAAACACAGAATTAGGTAAAGCTATTCCTGTTGATTGTAAAAGCAAAAAAATAAATTACTTACTGTTGAAGTCACTATATACTTTTGGAAAATTTTCTTTTAAATATGTACACATACTGTGATTTCTGATGATCACACTTTTGGGTAAACTTATATGAGTAACAAAGTCTGAATACTGGTACTCATTAATGTTACTAAATTTTATGTTTTCAGAAAATTTTTTTACTGTCGAGTCTTGTAATATATCTAAACACACTCGACATGGATTTCGTTTAATTTTTTTTGATGGTAGATTAATTTCTGTGTTTGGATTTTCGTTCAATATATCCTAAAACAATTTACATACATATAGTTGCCAGTAAGCAACAGGCAAATCTTGAAAAATAGTTTTTTCAATTAAACTTAATAAATTGTTTTTTGTAAATTATTTTTAAGATGGGACGGAGAGTCAGTTACTGCGACTGACTATGTATTTCTCACATACTTCTATCCTATACTTCTATAGAAGTATGTGGTATTTCTATCATTTAAGTTGTGAAAAATATATTTTTAGAGGTTAGTAAATACTGAAAAAATATTTGTATAAAATTCTTACTTTTATGTAAGCATCTGCATCTATATACATTTCTGTTCCAATCCTCATATTCAACAATCTTAATATACATCTTGAACAACAATCAAATTCTTGCAAACAGTTTATTATAGCAATGTGTTCGTGGTTTGGATTTGGAATAACCATAATAGATCAAAATTTCTTTGGATCAGAGTAAACCCATCGAGTAAATCATCATTAATCACTTATAGCTGTTTTACATTGTCAATTTATTCATCAATAAATTGATGTAGTTCTTGGAAAATACTATATTTTCTATGATGTAGTTCTTCATTAATTAAATTCACGATTTTATTGGTAAACAGTGTGGTTTTTTGACGTATGAATCAGTTCTACCACAGAACATCCTAGAGTTCTACCAAGGAAAATATTTGAGTAGTGTTCCGTATTCCACCGGTACACAGCACACACGAAACAACAATGGTATTCGTTGAAATTTAAATGTTGTTTCCCAGGTTTTCTAACCTATATTGCATGTAATTGTTCTTCATTGTACTAAATAATTTTGGTTTAATATCAGTTAAAATGGATAATGATTTGGATAGGTCGGTTCGTTTATTGGAGGACGCCTTATCACCAGGAGCAGGATTATTAAAAAAAAATGTGCGAATCCCTAGGAGAGATAAAAGTGACTGCTTTGATTTATCGCTTACATTAGCTCCCCATGAAATAAAAAACATTATGTTTAGAGATGGCACTTCATTATATGAGGAAACTATAACAACTATTTTACATACTGACAAATCTGTTACAGGAAAAGTTATACAAGCCAATAATATTCCTTGGAAAACTACAATTGATAATCTGTTTTCTGAATTTTATTCTGTTCTCCAAAGTCATTCAGGTAATATGTATATAATTTACGGTAAAATTTGTATATAATTTACGGTAAAATTTCCTTAACTAGTTACTATTTAAAATGAGTAATGGCTGAGCGGTGTTTAAATGAACTTAAGCACTATGAATTCTTAAACTTAATTACTGTACGTTTGAACTTTGTAGGAAGTCACAGCATTTTAGACGTAATATCTGATTTAGCTCGTTGTTGTTCAGATGTTTTAAAAATTGTACAAGGATTGAGATCAAAAGTTGCCACTTTATCCATAGAAGAAGAAATCTGGTTAGAAGAAGAACGAAATACATGGCGATTACTTTTTATTCTCTATCAAGATCGCCTTTTTGCTCAAAATGGAATGCAAGGTAAATACGAATCTAATAGTTTGCAACAAAATTAGTAACTTGATTGAAACTGTAAAATGTTTAAACCATTTGGTGATCCAATATATATTATGTTATTAAATTCCAGATATTACACAATATTTTGGTTCTTCTGAAAAACTTTGTGTTGAAAATTTATTCAAACGTGATAGCCTTTTGAGAGAAAGTCAGCTTGTTATCGATTGGTTGGAATGTAACGCGGCGGACAAGAATGACGATGTTCTGCACTTTTCAGATAGTAGTGTGGGTTGGGAAAATACATTACATCAGTTACAGTTTGCAGAAAATATAGCTTTCGGCAGCTCGAGGAAGATTGTATCACAAATGGATCCAGATGCTCCACATTACGAAAAAAAACCTTTACACGATTTGGATATGGAAGATGAAGCACATCTATCCAAACGTATTTTTACTGAAATTAGGTGTGGAAAATTAGAGGAAGCTCAAAAGGTACAGCTGTTATATTTTTAGTACATTTTTGAAAGTTGTTTCCAGAAAAATATTACTTTAGTGTTACAGCTTTATTTACCTACGCCTTGTATAAATAAAAATATTTATATTATTTTACATGTTTAGTTATGTAGGCAGTGTGGGCATTCCTGGAGAGCCGCTATATTTGAGGGTTGGAGACTGTTTCATGATCCGAATATAAAAGAAAATCCTGAATTTGATGCAAATTCAGAAGTAGATGATGGATATGAGGAAATAGATTCCAACGAACTTAGGGAAATCGAGGGAAATAGTAACAGAGATGTGTGGAAGAACATAGCTATTAAATATTGCAAACAAGTAAGTGATACTTTCGAATTAAGTACTTAATGAAATTTGTCAAACATTCTGGGGGTGACAGAGGATATTGATTTCATAAAAAAAACTAAATTTATTATACCGATTATATCGTAAGTAGAGCAACCAAAAGAAATGTAATAATTCATTTTTTTAATATATAAAGATGTTTGTAAATTGTCATAAATTTGAATCACGAAAACTGTTAAAGGTATAAAAGTAACAGTATATAGAAAAAGATCTGCCAACTAAAAATTGTTTTTAGTGGAAATCGATAAAAAAAAAACAGCTGGGGTGTTTAAGAATGTAGACAAACTTTTAGGAGTGATTCTTTGAGTATTTTTAAACCAAAAGGGTTGTATAAACATATGTCCATAAATCGATAGTTTCATAGGGTGTTGAAATTTGAAAAAAAAGTCACTTTCTATAATATCTCTGAAGATGCTTGATTCAAAACGAAACAGCTAACAACTTATCTTATTACAAGTAGCAGTGGCAGTTATACCAGGAATAAGTTTCATTAAAAAAAAGGCGAGAATTTAATTTAATCTTTTTGTTGAGGAACAACTCTCTCTCGCTCGGTCTGTGAAAAAGCTCCCAAATAGTTTTTTCTGCTAATCCCGTTCTTGGATTAGAGTGGGTTTTGTTTTCAAAAAATTATTAAGAATATTTCGTTAAGCAAAAATATTTTAAGATTGTTGTTCTTCCATCACATTTTGTAATTATGCATCTGCGGTAGAATAAATTTATAATTCAATGGCCTACGTCTGCCTTTTGTTGAACTAAATTCAAAATCATCTACCTTACAAAGAAAGTTGCAGTCCACAACTACCGAAGGATACAAGGAAAGGAACCGGTCGTAAGGACACAGTGGTCTTCCCCAAATATTGTTCAATCGTTTTCAAAGGGATAGCTTTCCCGAGATCTGTCGAGCACCCTGCACTATTCCGAAGAAGCCTATAAATGAGTATTAAAGTTTGTTAATAATTATAACTTGTTTATTTTATAGGAATACTTAAATCCTTACGAGAGAGCAGCAGTGGGCTCATTTTGTGGATTTGTGAGTCCAATTCTTCCAGTTTGTGACTCTTGGAAAGATAATTTGTGGGCGTACATGAAGTCTATGGTGGATATACGGGTCGAATCTGAGATCAGAGATTGCTGTGTGAGGAACAAAGAATATATGCCGTTGCCCGAAGAATATTGGGTTCAAAGGTAATTTAAGGTTATTTACATTTTTCTTTATGTAGAGTGAAAGTAATTTTGGGTGTTGTTGTAGAATGTCTCTTAATGAAGTCTTCGCCAGCCTAGAGTCGTCCGCGAACCCTACTGTACGGGAAGAATCTCGTAGAACGGAGCACATAATTCAGAAATATATAATTCTAGACGAAATACCGTCTCTATTTGGAGAATTGGACGAATGGACAGAAGATAATAAAGTATCGACTCATTATTTACGGTTTTACGCGCATTTAATTCTATTTCTGGATCAGATCGGTCAGGGACATAATCGAGACATCACGGAAAAGGTGTTGAAAGCGTAAGTCAGATTTTATTTCAAAATATGAATTAAAAATCACTTTCAATGTGTATGTTGTGAATTTTAAATTATGTTCATAAAAATCCAACCGATACAGTTACATCAAGAGGCTGATGGGGCGTAACGAAGCCGAATTAATACCGTTCTATGTGAGCAAATTGAATCCCGGCTCGCAAATTTATTTGTATTCACAGTATTTGGAGAAAATTATTGATACCAATGAGAGGAAATCACATTTGACATATGCCGAACAGAATGGATTGGACGTTTTGTCCATCACGAAGCAAGTGGTTGAAAATATCAGAAATATACCAAATGAAATAGAAGGAAGCGTGAACCTTCAGGTGAGTAAAATGGACAATAAACATTTTTGTTCACGAATGGAAACAAAATGTTGAGTTAATGTTTTTTTCTTTTTTTTTGTAAAAGAGACGCTAAAATTGTAGGACCTGAACAACTTCAAAAAGTAACATGTTTTATTTAGAGGGATACAGGGTGTCAGATAATTTTTTTAAAATCAAGTTTTGACTATTCCAAAAAAATTGTTTCCAATGGCACAAGTACACCAGGAAAATTAGCGAAAATAAAAGAGAAACTCGAAAAAAGTCTTATCCTAATTTGAAAATAAATTATGAATTTTTACTTTAATTTTACATTTAAATCGTAATTAAATAGCTAACAAAATATTGAAAAAACAAGTTTACTTTGCCTTAATATGGAAAAAAATAATTTTTTAAATGAACGATAGCTTCATTTATTTATTTAATAATAGTAAAATAATTCCGAAATTGAAATTTTAATTAATATTTTGTTTAACAATAATTTTTGTGACATTTTTGTAAATTTAAAAAAATGAATTATAAAAGACGCATTTTTCTGGGGNTTATTTAATAATAGTAAAATAATTCCGAAATTGAAATTTTAATTAATATTTCGTTTAACAATAATTTTTGTAACATTTTTGTAAATTAAAAAAAATTAAGTATAAAAGATGCATTTTTCTGGGGTTCAGGAGTATTCTACGAATTCGTTTAAAAAAAAAATAAGTTTCTACGATGAATAGAAGCCGAGATATTGCAAAATTTACAGCGCACATCAATTCGAACTTTTCCCACCCACGCGACCGCTTGAACGAGCTTCCCCCACCACCACGGCGCCGTCCGCCGGTCAGTTTACTTAGTGAGTAAATACCTTCTCTTTAAAGGGCTCGTGAGTCGTTAATTTTCCACATTTTTCAATGCAATTCACGGGAAATCGTAGTTTACGTCGTAAACTGTATTTTGTGAAAAATTCAAGTCTTAATATTTATAGACAATTCAGCAAAGCTCCACTGACCAAAAGAAATCCTTTTTTCTATTATAAAAAGTTGCTTTTTTAACATATTTGAGAAAAGAACTTAATTTTTTAAAAAGAAATTATCGTTCTTGTAATATGAAACAAATTATGTGATATCTAGAGAAAGGTTTAAGAATTTTTTCAATTAGACTGCATTATAACGGAGTTAAAACTGATTTTTAGAGATATTTTCAACTTTTGTCTGAATAAAGTCCAAGTGAATAGAGAATGAATTGTTTTCTTAATGATATATTGATAAATTAATTAATAAAGTACTTTACATTGCGCTTCCATTGTCTTATCTAGGAATATCTCACTTGCTTTTGTTCTCGGGCTAAGCTTTGTGGGGGCAGACCTATTATCAGACCCCCTAGGCCCGTATTCATGCTCATTTAGGTTTTTATTGCTGGTTCTAAGATCGCTATGGATGGAATCTCTAGTTGGACAATGATAGACCTTTGGGATGTTCTGTAAAGCTCTTTATAACTGGTCGCATCGATGCTAGCGAACGTTTTGCCAATCTTCATTGTTGGCATTTTCAGTGGTGGCTCTGCAGAAGCTTCGCCATGTCCAATAGTCCAAGAATTATAGAAAAATGCTTACAGAAATTATTACCTGGACAAAAAAAATATGATCGTATAGAATATTAAATTTTAAATTGAGTTTCTTGTTCTTTAAACTCGATCCAAAATGGCGAACATGGTTTAAAAAAATCGCAAAGTTGCAAAAAACGGTTTTTCTAAAATAACTAAAAAAAATATAGCACCGATTGAAAAATTTTAAATAAGAAAGGTGTAGGTTTTAAAAAGATCTATCGACTGATATTTTGTAAGTATCGATTGCTTTGTTACTTTTCGAGATATATCGAAAAAACCTTTAAAAATTTTCTCTTTTCTCTTCTTCTATAACTCGTTTACATTTACGTTCCCATACTTGCTATTTGCTGCAAACATAGCCCGCGGCAAGCCAAAAAAGTACATTTTTGAAAAATTTAAAAATATTAATTATTTTTCAAGATATATGGATTTTTTGAAAAAAAGGCGTTCTCGAAACTTCCACATCTCAGCGGATAGCCCTACAGTAACGATTTTCGGTTTATTTTCTTCGTAAAGAGCTATATTATCATGCTGTTAAAAAATGTTGACGATATTATTAATTTTAAGGATTAAAAAATGACTGAAAATGTTGCACTTTTTTTGGGTGTTTTTTTCAAATAACTATTTCAATTTTTATTTTATGAAAATGAGTTTTAAAGAAAGAAACTGCTCTTTTCGCGGATTAAAAAAAATGTTTTTCTACAACCTTCTGGTGCCGAGATAATTTTTTTATTTAAAAAAAAAAATTTATGGACGAAATTAACATTTTACAGCTATGCGCTTGATGGATGTTAATATTGAATACTTATATTTTCAAAAAAAAATAGTAGGATATGTTTACTTGATTTTTAGTATTAGTAATTGAGTAATAAACTGAAGCGTGCAAGCGCTGAGTGCGTCATCTGGACCGGACGGAGAAGTAGGGGGAAGCGGCGTACGCTCGCTCTGAGAACTGATGACGTGGAGTCTAAATGGGTCGCGCTTGCATATTATAGAAGAAGAGAAAAGAGAAGATTTTTAAAGGTTTTTTCGATATATCTCGAAAAGTAACAAAGCAATCGATACTTACAAAAAATCAGTCGATAGATCTTTTTAAATACTATAACTTTCTCATTTAAAATTTTTCAATCGGTGCTATATTTTTTTAGTTATTTTAGAAAAACCGTTTTTTGCAACTTTGCGATTTTTTTAACCATGTTCGCCATTTTGGATCGAGTTTAAAAAACAAGAAACTCAATTTAAAATTTAATTTTCTATACGGTCATATTTTTTTTGTCCAGGTAATAATTTCTGCAAATTTAACATTAATCCGTGACAGAATGCTTGGACTACAAGTCGAAAACTTACTTGTAGCAAATTTTAACACAATACATCGTTTGTCCAAAAAGATCACGAAAACAAAAGACGGCATTCTTATTATTTTTTTTTAATGTTCTACAATCCCCTGTATAGTTTGAACGCTTTTTCAGCAAAAAATCACCGATTTAGACAAATACAAGATATCAGCCTTAGATTGGGTAAATTTTTACGACAACCAGAAAGCTGAGGCCTTAATCCAAGCAAACGCGATAATATTCACGTTCCTCACCTTAGGAAAACTAGACGCGGCTCAATTGGCCCTAAATAAAGTTTCGTCAGACACCGTTGACGTATTACTAAGTGAAGGTACAGCATTATAAAACATAAATAATTAGGTTTCGGTTACCTGGAATGCCATTAACTTTGTATTTAATCTACAGGTAACGTCGGCGAAGAACTGAACCAGGCAATTAAGGAACATTTTAGTTATAAGGCATACCTGGAAGCTCACGAGGCATTTAATGAGTGGTTTAAACAGTGCAAATGTAAACCTATGCCACCCGACGAATTGCCAGACAATGCGCAGTTTCCCGAAAAAGTCGCTCATCAGCATAGAATCTCTCAGTACAAAGCGGAACTGGAAAGGTAGGGGAAATTATGTCTTCCGTTATTCGATGTACAAGGTGTAATTATTCCTTTTTACCCTCATTTCACCCTATTATCATATATCAGGTGGATTGATATTATACAGGATGTTTCGCATGAGAACCGACACAGACAGGGGCATGTAGGGGAACCCAAAATATAGTGATTTAACGCAACTTACGTTTGTACTAAGCTACACCCCTGAGAAGCTATGGGCCTTGAAAGTGGGGTTTCAAATTTTGAAAAAAATCAATATCTCAGTTGTACTTGAACTTAGAAAAACCAAATTTGGTACACGGTGTGAGTCTACCAAGAGCATTAATCGACAATAAATAGAGTTCAATTGAAGCATTTTAAAGGGTTGATAAGGGATGATGCACCATTAAAATGTAACAGAATTTTTTAACCCATTGGCGGAATTAAAAAATTATTACTTTATTTTGTGGGGAATTTAAATCTAAAACGTTTCTTACTTTTATTAGTTTTCAAAAAAAAATTTCACATAACTGAATTATTGATTATTTCGAAATTTGAAACCCCCACGTTCAAGGCCAACGCCAAATCATCATATTTTGGATTCCCCTACATGCCCCTGCTCTGTGTCTCATCCGAAACACCTCAACTAGGTAAATGTCAGTGATCGTCAGAGATCATTGACACTGAGCTTCGTAAACTAAACACGGCACTTTAAAAAATAGTAACAAATATTTTTTATTAAATACTTGAACTGATTTCTAATAGTATTTTAAATGTATCTAATTAGTAAGTATTGTTATTAATTTATTATGTACATTTTATAAAGAGCAAAAATAATTATGTTATATTAATGATATTATTAGTGGAGTCAAGATGGCTTAAAATTTTGCATTATTTCGAAATAATTATGGGAAGCATGAATTGTCCTAAAACCTTTTGAAATTACTTGGAGATAAGTACATATTAGAAAAAAAGTTATAAACTTATTTTTGTACGCTAATTGTTTTTTAATTGTTTAAACAATAATAAATAATTTTTTTAAGAACATTTAAAATAATTCAATGAATTTTAAATCAAATTCTTTCAAATTGACCAAATAGGGGTTTTCGATGTCGCTGAACAAGAATATGAAGTCGGAAAATGAAAATTCAAAATGGCTGATCCAGTATGGCCGACTATTTTAAACAATTTATTTAACAATTATCGATTTTAAATCAAACTCGATTATATTTGTAATTAGTGATGTGAGTGAACATATATAACAAATTGATATATATCAATTTTTGATACATATAAGCTATTATATATATGTTAATAGCTGATATATATCAATTTTCCCGCCATTTCATCAATAAAGCCAAATTTCAAACATAACCTTATATTTTAAAACTAAAAACTTGTGGTGTGGTAGGCTTGGGTTGGACTGTAGTAGCTCTTGAGTACCTGGCATATCTCCGTCAAAAATGAATATAAAAATCTGAAATTTTAGGGGTGTACTATAGATGGGAAGAACTAAGAGCGCACGTAATTTCAAGTCACCCCTTCCACCCTAGGGGGTGAGGGCTATTTTACATCACTATTTGTAATATATATTGGTTTTTGAGGTCGCTAAACAAGAATATGATGTCGGAAAATGAAAATTCAAAATGGCTGATCCAATATGGCCAACTATATTAAACAATTTATTTAACAATTATTGATTTTAAAGAACAAACTCGCTCATATTTATAATATAGAGGTTCAAAAAATGAAAATTATAAATGACTAAAGTGGTTTTATTGAAAATATGTTTTATTTTTTAAAAAACAAATTTATTAAATCTCATCGAGTTCTTGCTCTTCTTCAAAAATAACTGGACAATTAAGGCAATCAATGCCAGCACGGGAAGAGCATGCTGTAGTGCAAATCAACCCTACTTTTTTTTAGTAGACGGAGACAATTACAAAACTTTTCTCATTAGCGTCGTCTACCGTTGCGCAGGAAAATCATATTTTTATTCCTATATCACAAATATAAATTGTATTAATAGTTCTTTAAAATGAGCCATCGTTTATTGAAATCGATTAAGGCATTTAGAAGTTATGTCAATTTAAAAATTTCAAGATAGCGTCCTTCATACTGACGTTGCTATGGTAATAACAAAAAAAAGTTCAAACAAAACTTGTGAAGGGAGTGTATCTAAAAAATGTATTTGCAAGTTAGGTTATATAAGTGAAATTTCGAAAAACCGACAATTTTCTGTAACACTATAGCAGTTGCGCCCCCTAGCTGTGAACTTACAAATTTGAAAATATTTTAAATCAATTTCTTTTGATCGCATTTGTTAATAGATTTTTTACCCCATAATCATAGCACGTCTAGTTTTCTATATACAGCCACTCGATACCGTTAATGGATCACCCTGTATATATATATATGTATATTATACTCATATCTATGTCTACATAAATAAGAGAATTTATATTCACAATTTCAGATACAGAATATATTGTGATACTTCAATTGTGACAAATATCTTTGTTCTGTTTTGTGTATTGGTGTGTATTATTATATAGAGCGCCAGTAGAATGTTGTAACTTTTTCTATTAATTCATGAAATATAATTGATCACTTACCAGGGCTAGCTTTTCTCACAGGATATCACTCAATGTAATTTAAATGGTAATTCAAAGATAAAAATTGTTTTAGTATTCGGGATTTAAAATTAACTCATAATTTTATTAGTGTTTTCTTTTTTTCTATGATTTGATTGACAACTAAATTTATTCTGTTAATTTTGCACAAATAATTTCTATGAATTTTATTAGAACATGAGTTCCCATCTCAGAAGTCGGTTCATAGATTAAACTGAATAAAATTAAATAATATAGTGTGATCTGGGTTCAAACATTCTATTGATATTTATGATGACAAATAAATTATTAAATTTTTCTATTCCCTAATTTAACCTGCTCTATCTTAGTTCTATGCTACAAACATGTACTTATTCTATTCTTATAATTATTATTGTCACTCACTTCAGACCGATCAACAATCCTTCTTTCTTACACTGTCCTTGCTTTCTTACGTCGGTACTTTCTCTCTGTAGCGTTGCTTATATCCTCTCCCTTCTAAGCGTCTACGTACTCTCTCCTGGTGATTGTCGATATATGCTAGATGGGACTTCTAACTCTCCCCTGGTCTCTCTTACCCCTCGAATCTTTTATTCTTGGCTAGGATAATTCAGACAATTTTAATAATCTAACCTTTTTAATATTTACGTTTTTCGTTATCCGTATCTCCTGTTACTTTCTTCCAATACAAATTCTTATCTCCAGAAACTTTTCATTCAGGTTCTCAATAACTTCTCCTCTCGTCTTTGATACTTTAATTAGCTGGTAATAATTTAATCTTCTTATATTCTTTTTGACAATTCCTCCTCTATACTCTCCTGTCTTATTTATTATTATTATTATTTTTTTTTTCGTCTCCTTGATTACCGTCGCACTACACACTTAATTTAAAATACAAAATCTCCTTTTTTTTTAATTAACCAATCAGATCACTTTAAATTTTACATTTTTAATTTAACTTTTCTAATATTATTTAATTCCCAATTCACTATCTAATGCCCTTATTTTATACCCACTTTTATAGATTTAGACTAATATTCCACTAAAATTCATAATCTACTTATAAATTGTCATCAAATTAACTTCCACTGTCATTCCTTGACATTAATATCTTTTTATCCCAATACTGCCATTTAAACCTTTGAATTATTGATTCTTCTCAATATATTTTAAAAATGAATATTAAATCAATTAATCAAAAAACGATATTTTTTTGCCATTATAATTTTCCACTTATTACTATAAATAAAAAATTTATTTTTCGCTGGATTTACTTTCTTTAAGGTCTTGACTTAATTCTTTGATGGTTTATTAAACAAAAAAAAAATGTTTTGTACATTATTAAACTTTATTTAACAATAAATTTCACGGATTTTTCATGAAATATTTTTATTTTTTATTTTTTGTTTTTTCAACTATTATTTCAATTATTTAAGAAAAATAAAATGCACCACCTTAGAGTAGAGAAGTTTAAGCTTTAAAAAGTGCTATCATAAAGTTTCAATATCACATTTACAACTATAGTTTTTGATCTATAAAGTATGGCCTAAAAAGTCAAATTTGTGATTTTTTTAAATTATTGAATATGTTGGGCTCAATATTTTACAAATTAAATTTTGAAGATTTTTTCCATATCTCTCACTGTCTCAATCGTCATTTGAAGAGTAATCTGTGAAAGTTACAGACATTTATTTTAAAAATTAAAAGAATGACAGCTATTTTATTATTATTGTACAAAATTATAGAATGACATAACTTTGTATACGTACTATATATTTTTTTTTCTCAAGTTTAAAGACATAAAATTTTGATAGCCGGATGACTCTTCTTTCATTTAAATTTTTGTGAGGTCGATTTGATCAATTAGATCAAAAGTTATAATAAATTTAGTGTAGCACAATTTGTTGAATAAATAATTTAGCGTACACTCTACAGTTGGTAACTTTTTATATGTTGTTTCTGACAACTTTACAAAGCGAAAAATAAAAAGTTCTCTCTTAATTTTCACAAAGTCGAAATCTATCTTGACTCCACTATTACGTACTTCTGTTAAATACGACTGTTGTTTCGTTCCAGATGGAAGCTGACTATGGCACATTTAGTTAAAAACGCAAAGACGCTGCTTTATAACGTTCTACTGTTTCCGGAAGGTTGGTTGGTTGGCGCGAAGAATGCGGATTACTTAAGATCAACTTGTATACCAGAAATCGTATTGCTGTTATATTCCATTTTATTTGAATCTGGATGCCACGAAGAAAGCGTTCAGCTGGCCGACGTTATCGCGTCCGAAAAATATCACATATACAACGTAAGGTTCTTAGAAGTACACTAACGTAGAACATATTTAATACTACACAGGATGTTTTTTTAAATTGGAGTTTTCCTTTTCACTCGACGAATATAATGGTAATAATTTGAAGACATTCCCTTGAAAAATCTTGTCCTTTTTGTCTTTCTTATACCGGTAATTCAGGCAGAACGTGACGTCTCATAAAAGTAATGGTGATTTAGGTTTTAAACAATACACTACATAAATACGATGTTTGAAATGGTCAATGTTTCCAGTAGTAATGAATTAATTGATATATTAGTTTACGGGAAATGTCACCAAAATACTGCCAAAGCAACGCAGTAATTTTGGCAACAGGCAGATATGTTGCGATGGACCGATATCATTGCCTCCAAATCGAAAGGTTGATATGCAAGTAATTTACTTCACACCTGTGGTGTGTTAGACTGAAATTACGCAAACACATAGAAGTAATTTATGGGTAAAAGGTTCATTTTTTATGAAAAATTAAACTATGCTGTGTTTGAAAGGATAACTGCAACTTAAGGAGGTATATCGAGTTTACTCAAATGCACAGATGTACTTGAAATTTATACAGCATCGTAAAAAAGTTCTGCATAAAATTCATATTTTCGTTAAACAATTTCTTTTTCGAAAAACGGTGAGACCCGTCGATTTTTATTTGATCCAGGGCACCTTTATTTGTGGAAAATTGTTTTTTTCGATAATCCGCTTAGGGCAGGGATGACAATTTTTTTTTAAATTACAACGCATATTTTTTTCCTTCCAAATTGATGACAGTGATAATTATCTAAACAACGGTGTGAAAATTTCGATATCCTACATAACAATTTTTTTTAGAAAAATGCACCTTAAGTTCTTATAAGTGATAATTGTTTACTTACACTATTAATGGCTCCGAAAAGGACAAAGTTGACAAAATTACATTTCAAACGAGTAAAATTACACTAATGTTTGTGTAAGTCTAGCGAAATTGTTCGAATTGCCCACCCTGTACCATTTGGCATTGTCCTAAGCGTGTGTAAACGCCGTCTACACTTCGTTCAAGCATTC
>NW_019417047.1:168545-190239 GCF_000390285.2 Anoplophora glabripennis
CCGAATTTGACGCGCAATATCTCCGATGTCCGAGGTCTGTAGGTTCGCAGTGTGTACAACTGCTAGTCAATTATTAGCGCTGTTACCACATCTACATAGTCTTTATGCGTTCATTAAATATAATTTAAAACTACTTAAATATGATATTTTTATGTTGTTAATTAGTCAGTCAGTATGTAGGCTATGTGCGTATGAGTAGATTTTTTTGCTATATAGATAATGTTTATCGCAAATGATTTCAATAGAATATAATTTTTTCAAATTGGCAGTGGGCTTTAGTCCCATAAGAAGAGCATGGGACCCCCCTGTGCTCCTCATTTCCCTCGGACCCCGATATACCTCCTTAATAAATACCCTGAATATTTAAACTATAAACATTTTTCAATTAATATATGTTTTTTAATGTTTTATTTAATAAGAGATTTTAATCAAGGCCTTATTACTTAAACAGTGTTTACCCAGGCCTCAAATATATTATTTTTAGGTGTATTCAAAAGAGAAGCTTGGAGAAATATTGATAAAATTCTGTGAGAGTTCCATTGCACTCTTGAATGCAAAAAAAGATCCTTGGGGAAATGAAATGTCAGCTTAATTCTTCTTTTATTGTAATAATTTAAAACATTTTTTTTGTTTGTCATAATAAATAAAAAATACATTTTTTATAGCTGAAAATAAAAATAAAGAATAAAATAAAGATATATGTAGACTTTTTTGATGAAATTGAGAAAAAAATGGTAGCAGTCAGCTGACAGTTGAGTGAAATTTTGGTGCAACAAAGCGCTATCAATGCGTCTTATGCAAAATAAGTACATGTGTAGGTACTATTAAAAAGACTTTGTTTAAAAACAAGGTTACGATGAAAACGCAGACTTGGGTCATAGTAAAAATAAAAATATGATAGTAGGTAAGTTGCGTAAATCACCATATTCTCATGCGAAACACCCTGTATTTCACGCTACTTTCCTCAAATGCGATAATTGATGACAAGTAGATGAATAATTAAAATAATTTAAATATAATGTAGAATCTCCCAAATTAAAAATGAATTACTGTGAGTTGAGGTACACTCGACGCACGATAAAGGTTTCCAACCTAAAAGGCATACTATTTTTACAGGGGCGAGCCGGTGGACTATTAATAGGAATTTTGGGAGACATCGATAATTAGGGGCGTGTCTTATTTTTTTTTGTGTAGGCTTATACAGTTTCGGGAGGAAAGGGAAATATTTTAAGGACGTGTTCTGGAAGTGAAAATAAGTAAATAAGTTCATGACATTATGGGTCCGGAAATGTTTCCTTTCTGAGATAGATGTCAAAAGAAATTTAAAATCTGTTTTTTTTTCTAAATATCTTGAAAACGGTTTAAGATATTACACTGCCACTGTACTATACACCAAAGCTCAGTGTAATATCTTAAATCGTTTTCGAAATATTTAGAAAAACTGGATTTTTTTTAAATTTTACATCTATCAGAAAGGAAGCATTTCCGGGCCCCTAATGTTATCCACAACTTCGGTACCATGAGTGCGACAAAGCGAACGTGATTTTTTATCTTTGTCCTGGCAGTGTCGTAGGAGCTAAATAAAATTCAAAATATAAAAAGGTAAATAAATTTGTATCTGTCTAACAAATGTAAATAAAAATTCCAAGGCAACTTTTTATTATTTTAAATAATCTATCGAATAGTATAGAAAAAAATTGTTTTGGTTTTGTTACATTAACTATTGAAAATTTGAAATTATTATAACTTTCTTATTAAAAATTATATCTATTTCTCTAAAAAGAAAAGTTAAATTTTTTTAGAGTATATTGAAAAAAAAATACAAAATTAATTCGTTTTTCTGCTTACGATTTTTTTAAATTTCTGAAATATTCCCCTAACTTCCAGCCTCCCTAACTCTGTTAATTTTAATAGTACGAGAAAAAGTGAAGATGCCATTTTTATGTAGAATTGTATGCTTTACAACTTTTATAAGAAACTTATTTCATTGCGGACACCTAGTGTTCATTAATGGCGTACAGAAAAACTAGAAGCCCATTCTATGGCTAAAATTAAGTAAATTTTGTTACACACACGTAGGCTCTTAAGGCCGCCGTTTCCGAGCCGCAGGATTTTCAAAATTAAAAAAAAAATTTTAATTTTTAATTTTCTTAAATCCATTCAATCTAACTATTCATAAATAGGTAGTAGACTTTTCGCAAGATTTATTAACTAGGATGAATCGATTTTTCTATTGTAATGTATATGCAACTCTTTTAATAGAAACAAGATAATAAAAAATGCATACAAGGTCTGCTATAAGAGTTTGCGGATTAGTCCCATTTTAAAAATGCCAATCTACCAGGAAAGCATTTTTGTATAAAACTCGTAAAATGTCAGATGTGACGGTAAAATATTGCCATACGAGTTTAATGGGAACGCCCCATATAGACAAGCGGTTACGCCGTCATATTTCAAACAAAATACGATTCAGATTAGAAACCTTTATCTTGCGTTGAGTGCACATCTATTCTTCTCTATTCAACCGAAATTGAATGCGACCTTTGTATAGGCGTAATATTCTCGAGTTTCTCAAAACAATAATTATAAAATAAGTATTATATAAAGGTAGAATTTTCAAGTTGAATATATATTTTTTAAAAGTAAAGAAATAATTTAAAATATAAACTGGCTTAGAAAAAATAAATATATATTAGATACGTATGTATAAAATTAATTATCAACTACTTTTTAACATAAACTATTAAGAACAGTTTAAAATTAAAAATATAAAAATATATCAGTATTCATTTGTTACTTCGTAAGAGACTTAAAACGACGTTTATTCTATTCAAATCAAGCCCGTTTGAAGACGACGTCTCGTGTTTTAATAATCGATAGTGTTTTACGACATCATCTAAGGCAACATCAAGGTGGGCTGATTTAAAAATTTTCTTTGCTTTTTGATTATTCGCAGCCATCGCCCAAATAATGGTTACCACGGCATTTTTTTCCTCAAAGGTTCCATTCATTAATTTTGCTTGGAGTATATTTAGAAATTCACCTAAAAACAAAATTACTCTGTAAAAAATATTAATAAGTGAATAAAGAATTAAAATGGATGTAATGACTGACGTAAAGCATCACACCATTTTTTATAACGGCCTTATTAGCTCCTAATTCAACTTGTGTTCAGTATTATGTTTGTCTTGTAGAAACGTACTAAAAAAAGTGACATTAGTAATGGATGTTTTCGCTTGAATTATGGTATGACGGAAAGTTGCAAAAATGTAAGGAATCGCTTTTTCAACACAATGAACTGAAATTTTATATTCGGGCTAATCTTTTAAAGAGAAATAACTTTTCTTTAAAACATTTTCCCTTAGGGTTGAAAATAAGGGTACTTTACTCTTGGGCCGATTTGCAGTTTTTGTCTGCCCCTGGTACATAATAAACGTTTTATAAAGTTCGATGGGCACTATATTGATTTGACGACATGCAGAGACAACTGACAATCGAAGGAATCTATTCAATTTATACATAAAGTTTTTTCCCATATGGTGCAAATTTTTTAGATAGCGCTGTATGTGTATACAGGGTATTTCAGAACTTATCAAAAAAAAAATTCTGGATGTACAGGGGACCCTTATAAATACAGTTTTGTAAAGAAAAAATCAAAAAGGGCAGTTCGAAAATGATTTAAAAATACACTTCTGCACGGCATTGGAAACTGGTCCACTGTAAAGCCTGACCTAGCACAATGCGACTGGCATGACGGTGTGATAAAAATGGACAAAAACTTTCGCAAAGAAAGAAATATGTAAATAGAATTTTATCGCACCTATTTTATATCGGCAAATTCATCTGCTCTCTTAATTAATAAAATTAATTTGTGTTTTTAAATAATAAAATCATTTGACATTCCCGATGTTACAACAACAATTGTTCAAAATTTTATCCGCCAACGTGTAAACACATTTGGGTTCGTCTTACTCAGTTTCTACAAACTAACACAAATGTTGTCTTGCTTCACCATAACAGAAATGCTTCACCATAAATTAAAACGATATCCATCAACTCCGAATTGCTATACACGCAAACCATTTTTGACACTAACTACTAAAAAACTATTGCAAACACCACAGATAACAGGTAACACTATCGCAACGATGATTGCAAAATAGGATTTCAGTATTCGGAGTTGCTGAAGCCACGTGGCTCTCCACGCATATTGCGAATGACGCTAGAGACTACAGTTGTCCAGCTATGTACTGGTTGAATGTACTATAACTTCAATAATTTTTTTCTCGGAAACTATAAGATTTTACAAAAAACTTTTTTTACAATATTGACTCCATTTCTCATGCCGCATCTATTCCCAAATTTTTTTTGGATAAGTTGTGAATTACCCTGTATATTACCTGAACTTAATAGTCTTGATTTATTAGGTTGATAAAATGCAATATTTCTCAACACCAACACAGCCATTAATTTATTTTGTGGTCTGGAACAAAAGGCCAAAGACATTACGAGTTCCAAAACGTCGGAAGCTTTTGCTACTGACGTCTGGCCCTCTGGATATATAGTGTAGTTTTCTAAGAAGCCCAACCATACTAATTCTAGGCTATCCCACGGTTTCTGTTTTTTCGTCTTCGCAGGATGCAAATGTAACATACCATTAAACAGGGAACTCTAAAAATGCACATAAACTGGTTAATACTTTATTACTTCATAGATAGTATTAAATGTTCACCTTGGCTATTAAAATTCGACATTCCAATGATTCGCAACAGTTGCATAGGATATTAAAGGACGTGTTCAAAATACTCAAATCGTGCATTTTACTGAACTGTTCCATTTCTTTAATTATTAATGTGATCAGGGCATGTAGAAGGGAATCGTTAGTTGGCACTTTTCCTGGTCCAGAACCAGCAACGGAACTAGTTAAGGTCATAGATTGGCAACCTTAAAATTCAAGCATAAATCGAATCATCACACTTTGTGCAGCTCCTGAGAGAAAGTGGGTTTCTATTGGCCACTTTAATTACACCCCACTATTAATATTTTTAGTCACAAAATAAAACAATTATAACAAAGGACATCGGATATTTAGGCGGGCAAACAGCATTTTGTGTGTACACTGTGGAACAAATAAACCATACATAATAATATATTGGCTTCCCTCAACAGAAAACATAGTTAAAGCATACATAGAACTGTGTAAACACACAAAAATGATGGAAGGGCTTCCGATCAGTGGCGGCGTGTGAACATTGATTGAATGTGTTCTGCTTAGGGTTGTTACATTTGTTGAATTGAATTTCGTGATATTAAGTGCCCGGAGTTTGTAAATGGCACCACAGGCGAAAAATTTTTAAATTTTCAAGGTCATGCGTTTTCCTGGCACTTCTGAATTTCAAGGAACAATCCATTTATACAAAAATACAGATTTTCACAAGAACAATTTTTGAAATTGATACGTTTTTGAAACATCTATTCACGAATTACCTACTGACAGTATAAATAAATTGGAATAAACTAAATATATTTTATTAAATTATTGAATATTGTTTATAAACAAAAAAATTGTGTGTGAAGTTTACCAACGATTCCACGAATTTTAATTTTCCTCGCCGTGTTATGATTTTTTCTTTATTTTTTTATATATATGTACATATATTATATTCCGAGAGTTATACGCGCAAATCCGAAATTCGGGACCATACAGCTAATTCCCGGTACAATCACAGAAAATCCTGGTCATACCCATGTGGCTAGATGTTCTTTTAATATGTCGTCAAGATCTGCACTAAAATTTATGTCAGGGTTGTCCGAATTTTCTGTCTCGTCGTGTCCGCGAAGTGCTAATTCGAAAGCTCCGCAAAATTTTATGCAATCTATGATTTTAGGTAATACATGACGATTTTTCGTTACCTGTTCATTGTGTTTCCGTATATTATCCCAATATGCAGAATCCTGACTTCTTATGTTTATTTTACCTAATGACTTAAATGACTTAAATCTTTCACATTGTATATTGCTCATGCTTTATCCCCACCGAAAACAAAACAGTGTATTTTTTATATCACACCCACTCTGCTTTTGTGTATACATTACTGT
Organism: Anoplophora glabripennis; assembly: GCF_000390285.2. NCBI lineage: Eukaryota > Metazoa > Arthropoda > Insecta > Coleoptera > Cerambycidae > Anoplophora > Anoplophora glabripennis. The sequence continues at coordinate 174,645 of NW_019417047.1, forward strand.
TAAATTATCTTTTATAACTTTTACTTCGGCTTGTTCCACTAACTTCAATATTTAATTGTGGTGTTGGCCCACCTAATTCTTTTATTTTTAATTTATCCTCATAAGGCAGAGAAACAAATAAAGCTTTTTTTTTAACGAAACGCTATTCATTTTAATAACTATAATATCTGTAGATGCCTAATTTTGTATATGAGGTTGCATATAGTAAGGAGCGTAGCTCGCGTCGTAACGTAATAAATAATAATATAAGCTCCTAGATTTATTTTAGCGCGAGTACATTTCAATTCTTTAAATATTTTGTTGATATTTAATATTATTAAATACATAAAATTTTACGTGTTCTGCAGCTCTTATGGTAAAACCGCCACTGCTTCCGATGTACCAATGGTTGTATTTATTATTGCATCCAGTAACACCCACACAACTGGTCAACTTTTCTACGCGACAGTATTAAGAGCCGTACATGTAACATTGTGGTCTATTTTTACAAATATGTTAACTAGAAACGTTTACATTTATTCTTAATGGTCGTAGAATGAAGTGTATTACGATAAATAATTTACACAATTACGAATATTTTTTTTATATTTAGTATCCACATGTCCCATACAATATTCTTATACAATTATAAACAAATAAAATATGTGTGAGAAATTTTGCACCAAATACCTTTTTTTAGTTATGAAAGGGCAATCATATATTACACGACATCGACATATTCACGCAATAGAAAATGTACATTCGAAAACAAAAACCATATTTTAGGGCAAGACCTTAAAATAGTAATAGGTTAGTCAGTCATTAGCAGTGTTCCAATTATCACACACCAAATTTATGCTTAAAAATTGCCATTTTTTTTTTGTTGTTTGCCCGTCTAACAATCCTATGCTTACTTACGACTTACCTAAACTGCATTCGGTAGAATAAACATTCAGCAACCGAAGAACGTCAATAAGAAAACTGTTTTGCATCAAAAACCAAACCCACAATTTGTGGATAATGTCTGCTAAATTTAATGCAGAGGCCTCAATTTTTGCAGCGCCATTATTAATCATGAAGTTCGTTAATAACCTGACTAGATTATTTACATCGTTTAATAGGGGACAAACGTTTCTCTTATTCGTTATCCTTCTGAGACAATCGACAGATTCCAAACTGAGTTGGATATATTTTTCTTTCAATTGCTTCATTAGTTTATTTAGTAAATGGTTTTCCAAAGCATATTTCTTCGCCTCGACGGATATACACAGGAGACTAGCTAGAGCGGCTGTGACGTTTTCTTTGATTTTGCCGAAAACACTTCTATTTCTTAAATTAGATATATCATAAAGATGTAGTAATATTTTACAGAGTTTAGCACCCGTTGACAAACTGTTGTCGTTATTCTCTACGAAACTAATTTCACTGTCCGAATCGTACGATGCTTCCTGCTCCAACTTTGGAAATACTTGGCCAAAGTAGGCCTCTTCTAAGAGGTTTGTTTTATGACTGCTTTTATTTCTAATAATTTGTTTATCTTTTGTTTTTCCATGTTTCTTCGAATGTGCATCATTTTTAGTTCGATCTATTGTAGAACATATGACGACAGACCTAGTCGTTCTCACAGAATCGAGAATATTCTGTAGAGACACGGTTTTTATAGTGTTGGAATCAACACTTGATTTCCGAGGCGTATGATACAAAAAGTCCGTTTTCAAAAGAGAAGTTAGAAATGTTAAAGCGTAATTTTGTAGTTCTAAAAATAAAAAAATCGTAAGTTTGCTGAGAAAAAATATTTCTTAAACTCACCATTGGATCCAAGACAACTAACGGATTCACAAATAGTTTCCAAGAACAGTTGACTTTTTGATTCAAATATCAGTTCATAAAATATAGTCAGAACTTCAACGGATTTGTCACACTGTTCGCCGTCCTTTGCACTGGCGCTTTCTATTAAAGTAGTAAGTAATTTGAAAATTTTTGCCCACAGGCTATTTCTTAAGTACATTAATTGCGGCTTATTGGTGTCTGGAAATAAATGCAGCCTCGTAATTTTACATTAACAAAAGATTCAAAAGTTACTTACGAAAATTTTTATAATTCAATAAGGATATTAACGCACTAAAACAGTCAGAAGTGTGTAGGATGGTTCCTAAACAGGAAGGACTGATGGTTGTTAGTTTAATCAAAACGGAACAAATCGCAGTATTCATTTCTAATATATCGCAATACAAGGACAATTCCTTTGGATTCGAAATACTCATGGATGGGTTGCACAGTGATCTAAAATTGTCAATTAATAAATTATGTAACGTAACTCTAATAAATAAGTTTTACCTGAATAAGAGTTTTACGAGACCGCATTCTTGCAATTTATTAGTAATATCTTCTGGTGCTATGTTTAAAACATTATAAAGAAAAAGTCCGAAACATTTTACAAATCCAGGAGTGGCAGCTAAGCAGGTAGACTCCGTGTTTTCGAAAAAATAGTTCTGCGAAGTACTGCTAATTGAGTTGCTGCAAGTTTCTAAAAATATTTTGTTGCAAATATTGTATTGATTATAACTACATACGTTATTTAAATATAAATTCAAATCAGAGAAAAGCATTTTATTATCTACTTTCGTTTAGATGATAGTGTTTTTTTGTGTTTTCATTTTCAAAACTATCATAGCATGCTTTGAAAACAAACGCTTTAGTTTCCTTAGAAACAAGTAGACATGAAATTAGTTAAATTAATTTTCCCCAGCTATACCATAACAATAATGCATGTCACATAAATCCGTGTTCGAACAATAATTAATATTCATCCTAACTTATTTTTAATTTTAACTATTTAACAAGAAAGCTTACATAAAATTATAGACTAGGCGGTATCTGTTTTGGTTAAGGTAAATCGTATATCCACGGAGATTTTTGGCTTTTTGGCTTTCAAATATCACTAGAAATGAAAATTTTTCTATGAGCATAAAAAAAACGCCTTAACTTTTGGCGCACAATATGTTAAAAAAAAAAAACGAAAAATGTCATATTTTTCTTCCTAATTATGTATATTTTCAAGAGTTGATTTTAGGCGAAAATGGAAGAGGAAAAAAATGTTTGTAATAAAATTTTACAAAATATGACTAGTTACAAATCGAATGAATCATGATTACTATTGTAAAAATAGAAAAAATCGCCAAAAATGGTGTTAAAAACATAACTTTTTAGGTAATTTTTTTTGGGGTCTTTAAGTTGGGTATAGGACCTTCATATTTGGCTCAAGAAAAGTTCATGTTATGTAGAATCATCGCACCAAACTTCATCAAAATCGGTTATATAGATTTTGCATAATAATTTTGCAATCCAGATTTTGAAAAATATTTAGCAAATTTTCAAAATTTTGCGCAGCAAAAACCAAGGCCCTTAGATATTTGAAAATTTAATCACATATAGAAGGGCTCTCATGCTTTCAAACGCTTTTTGAAAAATTCAAATCCGTCAATTAGGAGAGCTCTGGCGCTTGTTTAAACACTGGTCGAATTTTTGTACTTATAAACAATTAGAACTTTGTGAATATTCAATCAAATCAAATTTTCTACAGCAGGTTTTAAAAGTTCTTGGAAAGACACTTCTTTAAAAAAAAATAGATCGATTGGTCAATTAGTTACGTAGTTATAGCCGATCAAAGTTAACCGTCATTTACACTAAATATACTGGGACATCCGGGCTAATTTTTCGAAAAATACCTTTGGTATTCCGAGTACTTACCAGGTCTAAGTTTGCAATACTTTTCTTCATTGGCAAACTACTTTAAAACGCTTTAAAGTTGTTTATTCAAGCGGGAAATTCAAGAAAATCGTAAGGGTGGTGGTGGTGGGGGAAGCAGAGAGCGCGGCCGCTTCGGCCTACTCGAAATTGAGTCGGCGAGTTCAAAACCGCGACGCGCTTAAAAAATTTTAATATCTCAGCTTCTAGCAGTCCGTTTTTGATTTTTTTTAAATCGATGTCTCGCGATTTAAAAAAAAACAATTAGCGTATTTTCAAATGCCTATCGTTAATAATTATTGGTCTTTCAACTGTCCGATAATTATTTATCTTTAAACTTCCTTTAATTATCAACTTTATTTTTTTTATTGTATCAAAGGTGTGTACAAACTTATACACTGTTTATCAAAGATCAAAAACAAAATTTATTTAAATATTCTAAAATTGTTTAAACAATAATTATTTTCAAAATATGTCGAAAATTAGTAATTAATTAATTAATTAATTAATTTAATTTAATCATCATTTCTTTTGTGATTAAAGTATAATTCAAATATTATTTACTGTTTAAAATATAAGCAAACGAAAAATTAACTCATTATATTACAAAAATACAAAATTATGGTAGGTACAAAAATTCGATCAATGTTTAAACAAGCGCCAGAGCTCTCCTAATTGACCGATTCAAATTTTTCAAAAAGTGTTTGAAATCTTGAGAGCCCTTCTATGTGTAATTAAATTTTCAAGTATCTAAGAGCCTTGGTTTTTGCTGTGCAAAATTTTGAAAATTTGAAATTTTTTTTTCAAAATCTGAATTGCAAAATTATTATGCAATATCTATCGAACCGATTTTGATGAAATTTGGTGTGATGATTCTACATAACATGAACTTTTCTTGAGCCAAATATGAAGGTCCTATACCTAGGAATGTTTTTTAATCCCAATTTTGGCGATTTTCTTGATTTTTACAACAATAATCATGATTCATTCAATTTGTAACTAACTTTGTTTTTTTCCTCTTCCATTTTTGCCTAAAATCAACTCTTGAAAAGATACATAATTTAAATAGGAAGAAAAATATGACATTATTCGAATTTTTTTAACATATTGTACCGCCAAAAGTTAAGCCCACGTTTTTTTTTATGCGCATAGAAAATTTTTTATTTCTAGTGATATTTGAAAGCCAAAAAGGCAAAAATCTCCGTGGATATAAGATTCACCCAAATATGAACTCTTTGAAACAGATACCGTCTGGACTATTACTTATTATCTGTCTAAAGTAATTTCATGTTAGCTTGTTTCTAAGGATGCTAAAGCATTTGTTTTCAAGGTGTGCTTGGTTAATTTTGAAAATGAGTTTAAGTGAATTTCAATTTTTTTCGAAAAAATTTAACACAATTGAGCAAATTTAATGAAATAAATGAAAGTATAAGTTTTAGTTTTAACAAATTTTAATTACCTTGTGAGCTGTGACAAACCCAGGCATTTTGTGAAATATTTGTCGTAAACAAATTGTTCAAAGTTACCTCTAAATTACTATAAATATCAAATTCCTCAAGTAGACTTAGAACTTTGTTCGTGTGATTCTAAAAAATAAAAACAAATAGAAAAAATACAAAATATCTGTACATATCTGACATTAATTACCTTCTTTAAAATGAACAAAGCATTCGATTGAGAGACTTTATTCGAAGATGCAGGCGCCATGTGAGCTACCAAGTTTGCAATTAACTGGGCGGCATATTCCCTCACGATGTTCGCCTCATTAGTATCAACCAACACAGAAAAAGCTGAATTCAGAATTGAGCCACCGTCCGGTTTCACGTCTAAAATATTTCCCAAAAATGAACAATTCTCTGTAAGTTAATATACGAGTCACCACCCACCGCTGACGATTTCCTCAGCTGCCCTAGGAGATGTAGCTAAACCGCTAAACAGCTGCAAGGCACCTGCTCTAACTATAACATCTCTACTTGTCCATAGCGTTAGGAAATTGTTTAAAAAATTTCCTCCCCCATCATCCAAAAAGTATTTTTCCCAGAACTGAAATAAGTACAAAAAAAAAACTGGAGAACAAAACCATTTAATGAGTCATTTATTCTTGTATTACTATTGGCTACATCAGGCTTTTGAGTGTAGATGAGATAACGCCTAAAAACTTTACGTCATATTTTAATTTCTGTTGCTATTCGATGGTAAAGTGTGACCTGCTTATGTATGGGCGCTGTGAAAGCATAACTTGTTTAGCGCTAAGAGAAATATACTTTTCATATATTGATATTGTGGGAACCAACTATACTGTGAGCTACATAATACTCTGTCTAGTACCATCAGACATAAACCGGTTTTGATCTTATTAGTTCTCATCGGTATGTCATAGACGAGGCGACCTATAGACCGATCAAAATAACTCATTTAGAGGGAAAAAAAAGAAAATTGTTACCTGGACATTTATAAGTGGAAATGGTAAAGGGGCTTATAATAAACGAAAAAAAATAAATGCATGAGCAGGGGCGGTGGAGGGTTGATTTGGGGGATTGAAAAGTTATGAAAAATTGTATCATTGGGATTTCTGACGAAAGTTGACGTCAAACAAAAAAGTATCTAATACAAAAGTTGTAGATCATGCAAAATTCTACAACTTTTGTGGAGATCACTTTTTAAGATAACCTCAAAATTTCCGAGAAAAATGCGAAAAACAGGTTTTTTTCTGATTTTTTTGTTTTTTATTTGTCATTTCCGCAAAAAATAATTTTATTTTGACGAAACTTGGTGAAAGTATACCTTTCTCTGTTTTAAATAACCTCAATTTTTTTTAGATAAAAAAATTAAGAAGTTTCTGAGATATTCATTTTTTTCGGTCTGAAACACTTTTTTTTCAAAGAAAAATTCTGCTTAAAGAAATCATCCTACAGAGTTCTGCCGGTAATCATTTTTTTCGTTTTGACATATACTTTTTGGTAAAATAAAAATATCTGTAATTACAGTTTAAAAACATGCTCAAAAATGCAAAAAAGTAAAAAATGACTTGCAGCAATAAATTTTTCAGTAATTGTTGATAATTTGTTTAAAATTTAAAAATAATCAAAAACTGATTACACCATTCAATTGTACAGAAAAAATACAAAAAAAACCTCATCATTTGACCCAAAACTATTTTTATATAGTATTGCTACAAACATAAATCGAATAGTGAACAAATAAAATAAATAATATTTTTTTTTCCATAGGATTGATTAGTGTACTTATTTTTTTTTAAAGTTTGATGAATTCATAGATATACAGTGTGTCCAAGACAAGGGATGGGATAACATTAGGATCTAGGAAAGGGTAAGAGATACGGGGTGGTTCAGATTAGAAAAAAAATAATATGCTGTTTAGAAGGTTTTAAAATTCCGGGTAGTTCCGGAAAAACCCGAAATTTTGCAAAATTGTTTAATTTTTTTTGGTTTTATTTGAAAACGAATTTTAAAACAAACTACATATATACAATGCCACTTATTTCGCTCTATACAATGGCGTCAACATTTTTTTCGTCTTCGAGGGGCCATCATCGGATTAATTTTTTTATATTCGCTGTGAGCAAATAGACAGAGGGGATAATCAAACATTTGCGAGCGCAAGTAGCGTCAACTTAGTGAACTTAGGTCGGAAATTTAAAAATCTTCTGCATAAGGATATTTTTAAATGGGACACACAAGTTGTTGTATCAAAGATTATTATTTTACAAATGCCCTAAAGCTACTCATAAACTGGGTCAACGACAAAAGTGGATTGATGCAATTAGAAAAAAGTAAGTAAATATAACCTTCAATTTTAAAATAGATATTGATTGAAAATGTAAGTTGTGACATGTGAATCAAAATTAATGTTTAAAATCTATCTAAATAATAATTAAAATTTTATGTTGTTGTAGGTAGAGCATTTAATCATGGGCCAGGATGGTTACCTAAAAAAAGTCATGTAATTTGTAGTAGTCATTTGATCACTGTTTGATTGAAATACTCCAAAACTAGAAAAATAAATAAATAAATAAAAAACATTGCTATTTAGACCATATTTTTAATCATTTGTTTATTTATTGCAAGTATAATTAAATTTTGGAGGAAAAATTCTCCTATTCTAATAATCGCAGTCAACATAATCACAAAATGAAGTGCAAAATTTTAAAAATAACAATTATAATGAATAAAATTGTTTACTTACTGATATTATTCATAGATTACGATCTAATAACTTCTTTGTTACGTTAATTAAATAAAAAGTATTAACTATCATTTGTATTTGGCATATACACTTTCAGTACTGTCACTTTAAATTTCCGACAGAAGTTGTAGCTATAAAACCGCTAGGTGGTGATACCAGCGAAGCTCACAGCGAATACGTCGCTGCTATTTTTGTGACAAAATCTAGTCATTTTTAATTCTGAATTAGAGGATTGTAATGTAGAGGATTGTCTATTGTAATCGCTTAAAAAGTTTTTAGCAATTTTTTACTATTGTTAGCAATACTAATTAGAAATATGTAATAAAATATTTCATAAATTCATATTATTTCTTTATTAGGTTATTATGGATTAAAAAAAATTCTTGGATATTTTGTGCTGTATTGACTTTTATTCTCTCCTCTCTCTCTCTGTCTCTCTCTCCTCCAATAGATACAGGTATTTTGAAAGCGCTCAGAGCCGTACTCAGGAAAAATTTTTAATGATAGTTTTAAAACCTTTTACGATTACAATAGTAATATCATCTAATACAGAATTTAAAATGACTAGATTTTGTCATAAAAATAGCAGCGATATATTTAAAAAAATTAATCTGATGATGACCCGTCGAAGACGAAACGTCGGATTGCAAAAATGTTGACGCCAGAGCGAAAAAATGGCAATGTAAATATGCAATTTATTTAAAATTAGTTTCCAAATTAGGCCAGAAAAAAAAATAAAAACCATTTTGCAAAATTTCGGGTTTTGGGATTTTGCGTCAACAGTAGACTTTGCAGTTAATACTTTGTATTGCTGAAATCTCAAATCATCCTGAGATAATTTATCATTTGAGCATTTGTAATTCGACTTAGATGTTTATAGCAATACTGTACAAAAATAAAGTGTTGGGTCAAACAATGAGGCAGTTTTTTTTTTTATTTTTTTCCGTATAATTGAATGGTGTAATCAGTTTTTGAATGTTTTTTAATTTAAATAAATTATCAACAATAACTGAAAAATTCATTGTTGCGTCATTTTTTATTTTTTTTTGCATTTTCAGCATGTTTTTGAAATGTTATTACAGATTTTTTTATATTACCAAAAGGTATATGTCAAAACGAAAAAAATTATTACCGGCGGAATTCTGTACGATGATTTTTTTAAGTAGAATTTTTCTTTGAAAAAAAAGTGTTTCAAGTCGAAAAAATGAATATCTCAGAAACTTCTTGATTTTTTTATCTAAAAAAATTTGAGATTATTTATGACTGAGAAAGGTATACTTTCACCAAGTTTTGTCAAAATTAAATTATTTTTGCGGAAATGAGAAATAAAAAACCGAAAATCAGAAAAAAAAACGTTTTTCGCATTTTTCTCGGAAATTTTGAGGCGATGTTAAAAAGTGACCTCTACAAAAGTTGTAGATTTTTGCATGATCTACAACTTTTGTATTAGATATTTTTTTGTTTGACGTCAACATTCACCAGAAATCCCAATAATACAATTTTTCAACCCCCCAAATCAACCCTCCGCCGCCCTTGCTCAAGCATTTATTTTTTTTCCGTTTATCAAGCCCTTTTACCATTTCCACTTATAAAAGTGTAGGTAACATTTTTTTTTTCTCCAAGTGTAATTTGGTTGGACTACTATGCCAGTAGGTACAAAGTAATACTTTGTACCAGTATGCTTCGAGTAAAAATGACATTTAAGATATGACAGATACTTGATAGGCTATATCTCACCCACACACAAAACCTGTCAGTGGATAAACATCCATATACAGGTAGTTAAATTGTTTGTCGATCATCAGCATGTCATATGTCTCCTATAACATATTGATGAGTACTAAAAAACCCGCATGTGTTTGATACTGCTGCTAATGAATGATCATATCTGTTTACTAGATATTAGGAATGTAATTCAATGTTGTACGGAGCATGTGGCTGGCAGAATAGTTGTTCCCCATAATATGATTTGAAAATTCAAGTTTCTACTGAAACTTATGCTGTCAACTCACTTTCAATATCACGCAAATTTGTCTTGTAGAATTACAATTACCTTAGTTTTCGAATTTTGCAATTCAGCTACCAAGTTGTTAAGAATCAAGAGGACATGCCGCGTAATACTTAATCCCATAAGGGATACGGCAGCAGAGGATCCCTTACCACAATGGAAAGCGCCAATTAATTCGCAGAGACTCGATACTAAGCGATCCATGGTTTCTTTTGGATTAGCACTTAGTTTGCTGCTGCTCCAACCCAGAGTTGCCGTCAGGTGAACCAAACATAAAAGCAGAAAATCCAGGTAGGCTGGAACACATAAAAGGGAGAAACGTGTTGGGAATGAGATATAATTGCAATAAACCAACTGGATTACTTTTTCAAAAAATTTCCATAAGACTTATACACCATGTAACTTTAAGTGGGGGTTATTTTTTAGGGGTAATAGTATGTGTTCCTCTTCTGAACATGAAATTTAAATCCTTTTGTTTTAATCAAATAAATAGTCAAGTTATAATTAGTTTGTTAAACCACACTTTAATTCTTGTTTATGTCACCAATGGAAGGCGTAAAGTGGGTCACCAGGAATTAGCCTGGTGGACGAAGCACAAAACATCAAAACTGTTGCCATGTTATTGAACAAAAACATGATCAAAATACCAAACAAAAAATTTCTTATTTTTTTGGACGCCCTGTATCAAGAACCAAGCCATTGCGGACCCATGTTCATATGAACTTTTTATCTTAAAATTTGTCAAAGATTCAAATTTTTTTAAAGTTTGTACAAATACTTAATAAACATCCTGTACATTGAGCTGTGCTACGTACAGTGAGCGGCAAAGGTATGGAATATATTTATTTAAAAATCAGATGTTCGTTATTTGAAAAATCGCTGGGACCCGTTGAATTATATTTTTAGTTGCGCATTTTCTGAAGCAATTTTCATGTATACAATTTGGTGGCCTAAAAAAAAGTTATGAAATCAAGGCCAACTTTTTTAAATGGAAACCCCACTTATTTGTGTTTTTATTCAATTCTCCATGATCTGATCATAATCTATGTAACATAACCTATACCTATCTTTAACCGTTTTCGAGATAATGGCGTCTGAATATAGAATATTGAAAATTTTCAAAAATTACTCTCGATACGTAAGGACTGTAACGTCAAAGTCAGTGGGAACTGGTGTACTTTCAGCTAAATACATTTTGTGTTTTTCAAATATTTAAGCACAGCTTGATGGATTGGATGATTTGGATACTTGTTACTGAATATATCACACACTTGTTGTGTTCTGGCTTTGTCACCGTGCCCCAAATAGATTAGAATTTCTATCCGCTGCATTTCTGTTAGATGCGCCATCTAGTTAAGTAATTGCACTGTCCTATATAATAAAAAATAGTAGTAGTGAACAGGGTACATCAGTTTCAACTGACTTTGACGTTACCTATTTAATATTTACTTGCTTGACGACGGCTACAATGCATGTTTTTCTGGAGTTTTTTAAGTTTTTTGTTCTTTACAAAAAAACATGAAACGGTGCTAAAAATTTGCAAAATAACCTGGCGCGTAATTTAAATAGTGACATTTAACAGAATCATATTTTATACAATAAAATTATGCATTTTTAATTAAGTTATACCTAAATACCTCACTTATATTTTTTACATTCAAGTCATTGCGTCCTAATGATGAAAATAAATCACCGAACCACTTATTTCTTATGGATTTTTCTGATTTGAAGCAACTTTTTGTGAATCACACAAATCTAAGACGAAAAAGTAAACGTGGTTTTATTTTAAAACCAGCAGGGTAAATCTAAGGGTAATTTTTGAAAATTTTCTATATTCATTATTCAGACGCCATTATCTCGAAAGGGGTTAAAGATAGGTATAGGTTATGTTACATAAAAAATGATCAGAATTCCATGGAAAATTGAATAAAAATACAGAAAAGTGGGGTTTCCATTTAAAAAAGTTGGGCTTGATTTCATAACTTTTTTTTGGGCCACCCTGTATAAATGAAAATTGCTTCAGAAAATGCGCAACTAAAAACATAATTCGAAGGGTACGAGCGATTTTTCAGATAACGAACATCTGATTTTTAAATAAATATATTCCATACTTTTGCCGCTCACTGTATACATATAAAGAACCACTTAACAAAGTTCGTTTGATGTGCTGATACAAGTCGGTGCTCTGGTTATAATCTCAAGAGAATCTTACAATTTAAATATACCTCAGCATTGATTAACGTTAAAGGCTAATGGCCCTTTTTTATGTCTACAAAATTGTATAATAAGTTGCCAATGCACATTAAACAGCTAAATTGTTATATTCTTTTTCGTAATAAAGTCAAACTAATTTTCTTGCAGAATGCTTTCTATTGTATTGACGAATATATGATTTGTCACTTTTAATGAGACTGGTTTGTAATTTTTTATTTTAAGGCGTCCTATATTTTGTAATTATGTCCTTATATAATTATTATTTGTCTTATATTTGTACTGACGATATATTTTCGATTATTTACAATAACTATGTTACATATTTAAATATGTAAGTATTTGAAATTCCTTATACTGACACTTTTTGATACTTTGTATAAACATGATCTTATGAAATAAAATTATTATTATTATTGTAAAAGTAACACATCAAAGAACAGTACTTCACGCAGGTGGTGTGGAAATTTGTTTTTTATTAAAATTTTCTTTTTAATAATCTTTTCTCTAAATTGAGGTTTGACAACAATGCATACCGTAGTTCTCAAGTGTGAATGCGTTGCGACTAATGCACGCCTATGTTTGAAATCGCAATGGCTTGTCCAGCGATAGGGTATAAAAATTATTAAAAAAAGTTTGAAAAGAAACCACGTGTTCACAACGGAATTTGAGAAAAAAATATGTGTTTCTAATGGTGAAATGACCCCCATTCAAAGTTACACCCTGTACACTTTTTCCTTTTCGACAAGTCATAAAATAAATATTTTCCATACCTAAATTATAAAAATGTTGAGAATTGTTGAATTTCAAAATATCTGCTGTAATCTTTATGATGTGAGTCCAAGGTTTAGAACCGGATATAAAATTTGCAGTATAAAAATCTAAATAATGCTGTTCTTGACATGCACATACGGTTATAAGTTTCAACAGTTCCTGTCCAATAATTTTATTCTCCTCAGAGGTACTATCGACGTTTAACAAATCCAGCAGGCACTGAGTATTGTCTTTTAAAATTGTAATGATCCAACATTCTTTATCTGAAATATACGAATCATTTAGTAATGTACTCTTGACTGGCGTTAAATCAATTTCTGTACCTGGTAACTTATAAAACGGCACCAATATAGCAAGAAGTTGTATCACGTTTCGCAGCAGCAACATATCGTCATTGCAGGAAGGCAATGATTTAAGGAATTTCGAAAAAGTCTGCTCCCATGAATGAGAAAGAAAATACTCATCATCAATATCTTTACACGTACTTATTGCTATTTTATACAAATAAACGCACCTGAAATCAACCACATGGAACTAATAATTATCAAATGTTTAGGGTACAACTTTTTACCCATCGAAATGTAAATAAAACAGAGGATACAAAATTACTTACATAGTGACATCTTCTATAGATTCTATAATAATATTATGCGAAGTTCCATTCTGTATCATATTTAGGTGTTCCATTATGCAAAAATGTACGGACGAAGTTTTTAATGCTTTTAAATCACCATTACTTAACTTTAATTCATCAGAAAATTTGAACTGTTCATCGTCGTAAGTGACATTTTCCCGTTTTATTATTTCCTGGAAACCCCCAAAAATTTCTAAATTCCATTGAATTTGAACTGAACTTAAACTCAAACTGTCAGAAGTTATCCATTCTAAAAAACAAGGTTTTGAACAAAATGTGATGTCGTTCTTGAATAATTACCTTTTAGATTGACTCTGGTGTAGTCACTGACATTCCAGTGACTATTACATAAAAAAGGTAGGTGCATATTGACACATATTAAATTAGGTAAAGAAAAAGATGCACTTTTTGGAGTACCCCTGACGAAATCTTTGAAAATTAAAAGGCACAATAGAGTCCCCGCGTCTTGTCGTACCCTCTCCTCTGTGAAAAATAGGAACAAACCTAGAAACCAGAATACTTGAATTGTTATTTGTGTGCTAACTATTCTAATAGGTATTTGAAATACAAACACAACTGACTACTTTTAGTGTGTGTATATTTTTTTTTATTTTACTCCAGCTGAGATCATAAAATAGGAAAACTTGAAAAAATTATTAATAGACATTTTATTAGACTTTATGATGGGGAAGGGTAAGTAGAATGATAATATCAAAAAAGTAACTCGAAAGAAGAGACGCTATGTTGCCAAATTGCAAATAAGTGGTAAATTTACGTGGTTTTTCCCTTTTTTTACTGCCCACCAAAATCTAAACGACCTATCGGAATATTAGTTATTTTATGTTTTAAGCAATCAAATTACCTACAATTTAAGGTACTTACAGTCAATTTTCACTAATTTGGTAATTGTAAAATAAAGGTCAAACGCAGAAATATCAGTTTTCGAAAACTATGCATCATTATTGCAAAGGCAAGAGATTTGTGGAAAAGATGGAATTAATTAACTTTAACTTTTACAGTTATTTTACAGTTAACAAATTGGTGAAATATGCCTTTAGATACCTTAAATTGAAGGTAATTTAATTGTCTACAACATAAAATAACTAATATTCCGATAGGTCGTCTAGATTTTCGTGGGCATTAAAAAAAAACTGAAAAAACACGTAAATTTGCCACTTATTTGCAATTTGCCAAAATAGCTTCACTTCTTTCGAGTTACTTTTTTGATATTATCATTCTGCATATACACCAGGAAAATTAGCGAAAATGAAAAAGAAACTTGAAAAAAGTCCTATCCGCGAGATTATTGTAAAATTGTCTAAAGGAACATAATACAAGACATCTCTCGTTTTGTGAGTCAAAAACTTTTATTAGCTAACTTTTCTATTTAAACAAATAAGTGAGGAAAACAGTTCTTTCACTTTGCAGGGAAAACCATCAATTTTAGCGAAAACTAACTCACAGACAGCTTATAGGGAGTAAAATTATCTACAAAGTGAGACTTGTTAAATTAAAATCGGTTAATAAACAAAAAATTTATTGCAAAAAAAACAAGAAAAGTGCCCATTTTTTAATTTGTTTATAACTATTGCATTTATTGTTAAAATTTTATAAAACCTATGGCAAGTTGAGGGTTTTGTTATAATTCAAAAGTGTGACAAAAGTGGGCGCTGTAGGTGCAATAGTTTTCGCACAATTCTATTTGTTTATAACGGACGCTCTAAAAGTTATGAACTTTAAGCCTCTGTACAGGCGTTAATTTTCAACCAAACATGATTCTGAAAGCGTCATTGAAATCTTAAAGACGGAATTAAGCGACCTATTAAAAAATATCACCGTTTTTTTGACAATATCATTATCAAATTGTGCATTAAAAAAATCGTGCGTTTTTCGCTTATAAACAATTTGAATAACATTGTTGCTATTTATGCTATCTCACCGAAAATAGATGCAATGGATAGCTGGCAAAAAAATACAGTTTTAAAATAAAAAAAGTACCCTCTACGACCAACATGAGCCAAGATAAGAATTTTTTT
>NW_019417047.1:190962-206026 GCF_000390285.2 Anoplophora glabripennis
CACTTTTCTTGTTTTTTTGCAATAACCTTTTTTGTTTATTAACCGATTTTAATTTAACAAGTCTCATTTTGTAGATAATTTTACTCCCTATAAGCTGTCTGAGAGTCACTTTTCGCTAAAATTGATGGTTTTCCCTGCAAAGTGAAAAAACTGTTTTCCTCACTTATTTGTTTAAATAGAAAAGTTAGCTAATAAAAGTTTTTGACTCGCGAGATGAGAGATGTCTAGTATTATGCTCATTTAGACAATTTTACAATAATCTCGCGGATAGGACTTTTTTTGAGTAAAAATTTTATTTGCTTGGTCTAATACCCTTCCCCGTCTTAAAGTGGAATAAAACGTCTACTAATAATTTTTGATTGGGTAGCAGGAAAAACGAAAAAAGCTAAAAAAACAGTTTTCACAACGGAATTTGAGAAAACAACTCATATCTTTCTGGAGGTCGACAGTACCTCTAGGAATGTTACACCCCGTATACCAACAAAAAAATCCCACATTCGATGACACATTGTATACCCATAATCAAAAGGTTTGAACAAACTTACAATGTTAGTTTGACAAATAATAAACAAGATCTTCCATAAGTTTTAACCATGCAAGAGTGCAGCATTTTTCATTCTACGTATATTAAAACTGGTAAACTACTGACCTCTCAACACAAAATAAAACACTTCCACATTCATGCTAAGCTCTTCTCTAACATCGGAATGATGCAGGCAAATATTTTTCAGAATTGATATAACAGGTACAATGGAGTCTGGATAATTTCTATAGTCCTTTTCGGTTAGAGCACTCTTTATTGTATCTACGACTATTTCAACTCCATTATCTTCCAAAAACACTTGATGTAAAAGGGGGTCTTCCACCATTACATTAACTTGATTGAGTGCTGACCGTTTTAATACCGGTTCTATATTTTCAGAGTTGACTACTTCCAGTACTTGACGCAAACTGGTAGGCTGTAAAAGGTTATTCGTTTGAATTTAAAACTTTCCGATTTTACGAAAGCGCTAGAAATATACACTGTGGATGATGTTATAGAACACAGCACCAAACGCCAAACCATAGAAAAGAGTTATGTTATAACTCAAAATCTGTGCCTATTTGTGTAACTCTTTTGTCAGAACTGTAATTTTTTGCTTAATTATTACCCTTTGTGTCATGCAAGTAGCCACACCATATTTTCAAATTTGGCGTTTGGCTCCCTGTTCTATAATTACCTGATAAAAATGGTCAGTGAAACGGGTTTTATTAATATCCACCACCGTCTTCAAATAACAAACATTAGCCAGTGCCGTGTCATACACTGTATTAAATTTTGGCAACAAGTCCCCAGAGTTTTTTTGGGACGTTAACAACCAGCATATCCTAGAAAAAGCCTCTTCTCTCAAATAAGTTTCCTTCGCAAAGAGGAATTCTACATTGCACTTTAGCATTACGATCGGAGGAATGAAGTTTTCCGTTATTCTATCGGGATCTAGAAGAGTTATTATTGCCTTGCCTATTGGAGAATTTTTTTTTGCATGACAAATGACAATGGGTAGAGACGGAATTAATGCCTGCACGATCTTGTTCCAGACTGCCTCGGATACCACTGTCTGGCACTTTATTATATACAGGACGATATCTTCTGCATAACGTGTTACCTAAATAAAGAAAATCCGAATGTTTCAACACCTTAACTACATACAGAGTGTATATCAATCAGGTACACATTGTGCCATACAAAAAAATTAAGTTTCTCAAAAGTTTTGGTTACACAAAATACACTAGCTTAGTTGGCTTGTAAAAAAAACACAAATCATTACATCTGAGTCAGAATCAAGATTTTTTTCAGTTAGACTACAAAAAAAAGAGCGAGCTTTATTTTTTTTTTCAAAAGAGGAAGTAAATATTCTTTTTACTGGAATGTTGCTAAGCTGACACAAAAAATTAAAATGGTATGTATAAACTCCAAGTTATTATACACGATACACGTAAGCCATTTTTTGACCCTTGAAAAACTAATGTAAACATTATTGTAAAAACGTTAATACTAAAATCGGATTTCAGTATTCGGAATCGCCTTGAGCTATGTGGAGTGTGAGCGCATTAAACACAGCGTACAACGCAAATGATGCTAGAGACTACAATACTAAGAGATGAAAATACTACAACTTCAATAAATTTTTTTCTCGTAAACTATAAGGATTTTACAAAAAAAATTTTTTTACGATATTGATTCCATTTTTCATAATGCATCTATTCTCAAATTTTTTTGGATAAGTTTTGAATCACCCTGTATATATTTGCATTTGCATCAAAATACAACTTTATGAATATTATTAATATTGATCACAATAAAGTTCTTAACTTGCTGATTTTTTAAAATTAAAAATCCCTTTTTTAGTAAAATGCAGTATACACCTTTCACATATTTAAATTTGCTTAACCTTGCAGACATTTAATAATACAATGTGGTAGGTACAGTAAATACTTACTTTTAAATTTTCACTTGTCATGCCAAACACGGATATGTTTATTAAAATGTTCGGAAGCAGCAAAAAAAGAATTTGAGATCCAGTCGAATCGATACGTACTTCTGGGCCAATATTTTTTATAATAATCCTGTGACATAGTCTGTACATTTCCTCTCTAATCTCCATTAAATTGTGAGATAATAAATTAAGGACAATTTCTAAAATTAAAATCAAAGATTCGTTCTTTTCTAAAATTTCACCCCTTTTGTTTTTTTGAAGAAATTTTAAGAATCGAAAATTATATACATTAACTTAAAAAAAATCGTTCTGTATCAATAAAACAATATTTAAAATATTATTACCTCAGGAAATAAATTAGTGACTTGTTCATTGTGCTTAATTTTACAAAAACAATATTTACCTTCAACTAATTTGGTCAATTCAAAATTATCAGAGATCTGACAAAATTTTGAGGAACACATATCGACGAATATTTTGAGAAAATCAAAATTCATATGGAACTCCATGCTTGGCAAAGCTTCTTTTGCGGCTTTAAGACTTTCATTTATACTAAGGTATTTGTGCTGTTTTAAGAACAATACCGTAGCTGACAATCCGTTACATACTTCTAAAACTTGTTCGTATTTTCTGAGAGGTTCGACTTCACTATGAACGCAAATACTCTAAAATAAAATATAAAACAAACGATAAAGACAAAAAATAATGACCGTGTCCAATTTAGCCACTCAGTTTTTTTATGACATTTATTAATAATTATAAATTAACCCCGCACTGTTCCAAATAAAATAATGATAAAACTCTACGTTTCGGTATACATACCTTTACATAATTCAGAAGAATACTGTAAACCTCTGGATAAATTTTCCCTAAAATAACGTCCAGGAGGCTATTTGACAGTGCACTTTTTAAGTTTCTCGGTAAAATCATACTAGCTTCAGATAAGGGAACAAAATGTTGTAATAGCATTGTGGTATTATGTATTAAATATAAATATATTATTCGGTAGACTGATTTTGTTTCGGAAATCATGAATTTTACTCTAAAAATATAATACGATGAGAAAGATCGTAATTCAAAAAGTATATTTTTCAATACTAACTAATTGTGTACAGTAATACCCCGCTTAACGCGTAGGATACGTTCCATCAAAGTAGAGCGTAATGCGAAACAGAGCTAAACGAGGCTATCTTAACATGTAAATAATGGGGTTAGGGGAAGATGGATAGAACATTGGTTAGGTATTAAATTTAATAATTATGTTTTTTTAATAAAAATAAAACCAAACATTTATTTCTTACAAAAATAAAAACAATATAAACGAATATTACTTATAAAAACAAATAAAATTCTAAGTCAGTCAGATCATTCAGTCTATTCTGTGTTTCCAATTTTCTGCCTTTTTGTCAGGAAGGCATCTAATGTAGTTTGCGTTTTCCTTTTGCGTTCTGTTAGAAGTTGTTGATAAGTGGATAAAGCATCTATAATACCCCGTCTTGCTTTTACTCCAGTCAAAATTTGGATCATTTTCAACAAATTGGTCCATAATTTCAGTTATCAACTGATAAAAATGCGTCCGTACAGCACCGCACCAAACAAGAAACACAACTACACTGTTTCAGATAGGTTATGTACATATTTAGAAACCTAGCGCTGCGTACAATTTCGGGGAATCCCCGTAGTGCTGCGAGCAATTTCGGGGAATCCCCAAGTTGAAGTAAAAGAGCCCTAAACCGAAACAGCGCTAAACGCAACAGCGTTAAGCGGGGTCTTACTGTACTTGAAAAATTTTAAAAAAGTATATTTTATATACAGGGTGTAACTTCAAGTGAGGGTCATTTTTTTGGGGGTAATCGTGTGTGTGATCCTCAAAATGCTAGTCTGAAATATTTTTTAAAATCATTTCAAGTTTTTAATAAAAAGTATTTGTTACTGTTTTTTTAAAGCACCGGGTTTAGTTTATTTGAGGTTATAATAGCTTACCCAGCGATATGGTACGAAAATTACAAAAAAAAAAAAAAACGTAAAAAAAACAGTTTTTACAACAGAATTTGAGAAAACAAATTTACGATGTATGTTTCTAAAGGTTAACGGTAGGCCCCTAATTCTCAATCAAAGTTACATCCTGTAATTCAAATAACAAGTAATACTTAATAAATATCCAATGGGAAAAAAATGTGTTTCATTTAAGTAGTGAGTTAGATCCATATCTATTCGCGCAAAAAAAAACAAGATTTTATAGATACATTAAAAAAAATTATTTAATAAATAACTCACCGGAAATATTCTAAAGCTTCCCCATACTGAATGAACAGTTCATTAAATTCCTTTAATATAACCAAACTCTCTTCGTTTTGTTCAGAATCCCAGATTTCATTCCCAAAACAAAGGCAGAGTAATTGGAAAACTTCTTCCAACAAAATTAAACAAAAATTTATTCCAACCTAGAATAAAAAACTTTTTATGTACAACATATTACAATTTATTTTAACAATTCAATTAGAATCAATGAAAAAATTATATTTATATCATCACGAGTAGTCGTGATATACAGCATGTCCCAATTAAGCATTAGCCACCCATGTAAAATTGTTATTTGTTGACCAATTTGTTTCAACTTTTTTTTATTTGATAGATCTCAGAAAAAGGAGTAGAATGTATAATTTCGGTATTTTCGTGATCTAAGCCATAGCCGAGACGCGTTACAAACCCAAATTTTTTCACAGTCTAGAAATAGGAGACAGAGAAGGAAGAATGGAATTTTGTTTCTGTTGAAAAATATTTTGTACACTGATGAAGATAGAAACGGTACTGTTTCTTCGTAAAATATTAGAATGTGGTGTGAAGAAAATCCGCATTGGGTTATACAATGCAGTATTCCGCTAAGGTTAATATTTGGTATGGCATTTTAAGTTTAAAAATCGTTGGGCTTTAACTATTTTGAAGGAAATTTAAATGCGGATGGTTTTTGGAGATTCCTACAAAATGAATTTATGAACAAAACCTATGACTTGTTTCTAAATGATCGCCTTAATTTACATGTACAGCTAAATGGAGCACTGGCTGAATGAACATTTTCACAATCAATGGATTAGATGGAACAGCCCTTTAATTCATTGGCCACTGCGGTCTCCAAATCTCACACCTCTCGATTTTTTTGTGGGGAGCCATTAAAAATAAGGTTTATGTTACGAGGCCCCAAACACGAGAAGAAATTTGTGAACGTATTACAGACGCATGCCATAACATTACTAAGAAACAGTTATGAAAAGTAATAATTAATAGTCGTCAACATATTGAAAAGTGTTAAATCATAATAATAAGTTTCCTTTGTTACTAATTTGAATAATACTGATTCAATACTGATAATACTGATTCAAATAATGCATGTGTTTCATAAATAAATCTTCAGTTGATTTAAAAAATTAAGGTTTAATTTTCTACAACACCCTGTATTCTATCACAACAAAAATTGGTATTCTAGATAGTTCTGAATAAGAATCCGTTGCAGTTTTTGTAGAAAAAAAATCGCTAATATTACTTCTCGTTTTTTCCTCCTATAAAACGCGTCTCAGTTGGCCATGGCCAGTTGACCACAAAAATACATAAAAATACTAAAATTATACATTCTACTCCTTCTTCTGTGATCTACCAAACAAAAAACAGTTGATACAAATCAGTCAATAAATAACAATTTACATGGGTGGCTAATGCTTAAGTGGGACACACACACACTGTATGTAAATATTTGTATATAAGTAAAAAAACTTATTCTACATAAATCGGAATATAGGTACGTCTTAATCACCTTATTTAGTTTTAATTTGTTATCTCCAAATTCATCCTGCTTCATGCACAAATATTCAAAAACCTTAGTTAAAGTTATAAAACCATACTTGGGGAAGGACAACTGATTTTTCTCCATTAGTAAAATATCTTCTATTTTTTCCAAATTTTCGGGGAGCTTATGGGAAATCCCAATAGGCTCAGAATTTCTTTCACTTCTTGGTGAATTGCAAACAGGCTGAGAGTGATCTAAATGCTAAAAAATAAGATCGTTTCAAACAACTTTGCTGAATAATCTATTTAGTACCAAAAAAAGAATACTTACAATGCTTCTGAAATTTTGCAGAGATATGTCTTTACAGTAATGAATTCTTATCTGGAGTAACTTTGTTAAGTTACACAAGGCATTTAAAACAGCATTAGTCAAACGAATAGATCCGCACATCATCAGAGAGTAGAATTCCTTAAAAAATATACGCATCTTATGACGTAATATGACAATATACCAATTTATTGCATTACCAGTACAATTGCAGGCCGTTGCAAAAATATTTCAGCAGGAAAGTCATGTAAAAGAATATTGGTGAAAAATTCACAAGAAGATAATAGCGCTGACGACTGGGGAGGATCTTTTAATGAATTTTCTACTGATTGCAATACATGTCTATCGGGTTCTATAAGTGGTTGCCAGTTTAGATAAAAATTTGACACAAAACTAGTATTTTTCTTAATGCTGCTCAATATAAAACTTCTACCATCGGTAAAATTGTTAGAACTCAATTTCTCTGACCAGTGCTGAATCCTACAGGGAAAAAATAGTATAAATATTTTACCAAATCACATCGACAGTACTCATGCTGAAAAGTAAAGACTTCTCTAGGCATTTGTCTTTTAGGCATTCGTTTTATTCTAATATTCTGTATTCCAATAACTTGTTATTTATGTAAATATTAATTTTTAGAGTATGCTGGTAGAATTGTACCAAAATGTGTGTCAATAAAACCAGTTTAAACTTTAAAGTACTTGGACCTTTTATAGCTCCCTATTTCACAAAACTTATCTTAACAAAAGAAAGTACCACATATATTTAAAAATAATCCGACCAATACAAGTTGTTGACTAGTTTTGTAAAAAATAGACATAGTTGAAATAAGAAAAAATATATAAATATATTATTTAGTCATTCACACAGGGAAATTTCAGAATAACTGTTTATCAGATTGGTAGCTAGTTGAACCCAAAAGAAAGAACTTTTTAAGTTGTTAAGGTTTAAAGTTAAAAAGTTTACCAAACAAGCCTCGAAACAAGCCAAAACTGTTAGTGACCCTAGATAAAATTTAATAAATATGTGCAATTGACTTTTGATATTGTTTTAATACGTCTCTGATTTGTAAGGAATTATATTACATACCCTATCTGTTCTTCAGCAAAAGATTCTTTTTGAATATATCCTTCTATTGCAGTAGCTGTTGTACCAACAGCTGGACTGATTAAAGGGCAATTATTTGTACTATTCGTTCTGTAACTTAAAGGAATGTCCGTCTCTAATGGTGGTACTTCAGGTTCATCTTCCTTTTCATCTATTAGTTCGCATAATTCATCTAAATCTGTATAATATTTGGATTCCAAATATGAGCGCATCTGACATATTTGCATTTTTAAAGATGATTTGCCATAATGGTTTATTAAAGTTCTACCACTTTTTGACTTAAAATAATAATATTTAGATTTAGTTAAAAATAATTCCTTAAATGTATTGTTACCTTTAAAATATCTTTCAGGAGAGAAAACACAACCTGCTTTTGAGTACAGGGCTCAAATAGAAACCACTGAAACAATTTTGTAAGAAGCTCTTTGTTCTTCGCAAGATCATCGTCGAATAAAATTCTGTTCTCAAATTTAGACACTATATTAAAAAGAGCTCTTTCACGAATTTCCAATATTTTGTGCCCTACAATGTTTATTGAGGTTATGTTAACTATACAATAAAATATGTATTATACATTTTTTCTACCTAATTTCTCTATAAGTGGAGAAGACATATTATCTTCTATAACAGTAAATATATTTCACTAATAAAAAGGTAAAAATTCTCATAAAATAACACTTTACAAACTTGTCATTCAAGATTCAAAAATCTAAACAAATGTGGAATGGAAATGTAAAACACTGCGCGTGCGTACGCTGTGTGTGAAACAAAAACACTATAAATTAATTTCAACTTCAGGCAAAACAGAACTACCTATTTTGGTGTTAAAGTTATATTAATAATGATAATTTTAAATTACATTTTGATATTTTCATGGGTTCTAGCTTCTTAATTTCCACAGGACCACCGCCCAAGAAAATATGTGACAGAAGAAAAATAATTTGTATAAATCGTCAGGAGTCTGTACATCAAAAAAATTTAAATTCTTCATATTTGTATACACATCATTTATTATATTGGTTATTTCAGTAAACATCTTTAATTTGTAAAGTTAAAATCAAAAATTTTTCGTAAAAAAAATATTTTCTGACGTATAGGTATTCATAGCATGATAATCATCATTCAAAAAGGCAACAACACAAATCTAGGTATATCCATGGTATGAAACTGTGAATGTGGCTGGCAGATGCATAGAAATTATAGTACTAAAAGTTGTAAAGCATACAATTCTACATAAAAATGAACTCTTGACTTTTTCTTGTATTATTAAAATTAACAGAGTTAGGGAGGCTAGAACTTAAGGGGAAGATTTCAGAAAATTAAAAAAATCAAGCAGAAAAATGAATGAATTTTGTATTATTTTTTTTTTGATCTACTCAAAAATAGATTTTTTTTAATTTTTAATAAGAAAGTTATAACAATTTCAAATTTGTTGTTCACCCCCCTAAACAGAGATTTTAACGAAAACCCCGAAACAAGTCAATTTAATTTTGTCAATTTGTTTACATACATCATATTTTTAATTCTTTTTGAGTAGGGGAGAGTGTTCCACAATGAAACATTCTGGTTTAAAATAAAACAAGCGAATATACATCTGCCGCCATCTCGTGAATAAAAGTTAACTAATATTCGAGCTCTACAAACGAAAATACGTTATCATATCGGCCGCGGTTTAGCCAGTGTTACCAGCCAGTGTTTGTACTTAATCTATGGTGTTACCAAGTCAATTCGAGAAAAGTGGTTGTAGTAACTTTCCACCTGCTCCTTCAAAGACGATTTCAAGTTTAGACGCGTATAGTATTAAGTGATTAATATTGTGGCAGGAAGCCCTGATATTTTACAATGTAAGTAGCCTTGTTAATGTCTTTAATTATTTCATGTTTAGTTGCAACACATTTTTTTGTTTGAGGTTATACATGAGCCACAGTGAAACATAACTGTTTTACTGTGGACCAGCATGTCTGCCTCACATATGTTTCACAGTGCCTCATGCATTTCCTTACATTTATTTCTTTCCTGCAGATGGCAAGAAATCGTACACGAAAGACTGCTATTGGTTTAACCACCGCAGAGGTGATGAGAAATGCTATAAACCTGTATAATAGTGGCTTAACCCTAAGAAAAGTTTCTGAACAGACAGGTGTTCCTTTTGTTACACTTTTCCGCTATGCAAGGAAACAAAAACAAAATCCCCTTGAACAAATAAGGCTTACACCTAAATACAATTCTAGACAGATTTTTGATGCAGTCCAAGAAAAAGAATTGGTACAATATATTCTCACCATGTCAAGAATGGGTTATGGTTTGACAGTAATAGAATGCAGAAAATTGGCTTACGAAATGGCCATACGAAATAAAATTCAAATTCCAGAAAACTGGGCAAAAAATAAAGTGGCAGGTTTGGAGTGGTTTAGGGGTTTCAAGAAACGTCATTCTAATATTAGTATTCGTTCTCCTGAGGGGTGCAGCTTATCAAGAATGACGTCATTTAATCCGCATAATGTATCAACATTCTTTACCAAATTGGAGGCGGTTTATTCCCGAAGTGAAAACTTCTCTGACGGTTCAAGAGTTTATAATTTGGACGAGACATCAACCACAACTGTCCAGAATCCTAAAAAAATTATTGCAGGAAAAGGAATTAAACAGGTGAATAAGTGCACAAGCGGTGAAAGGGAGCAAAATGTTACTACATGCTGCATAATTAATGCTCTAGGAACGGCGCTGCCACCAGTGATGGTTTTTCCACGCAAGAATTTTAAAACCCATATGATAAATGGTGCTCCTCATGGTACATTGGGTCTTGCTACTACTTCTGGGTGGATGTGTTCCGAAATATTTCCACAAGTTATCGATCATTTTGTTAAATTCACATTATCGAGCAAAATAAATCCTACGCTCTTGATATTAGACAACCATGAAAGCCACATTTCTCTAACTACTATAGACAAAGCTCGAGAGAATGGTATTACAATATTAACTCTACCACCCCATTGTAGCCATAGGTTACAACCTTTGGATGTAAGTGTTTTTGCCTCTTTCAAAGCTCACTACAATACCGCAGTAGACAGTTGGCTTCTTCATCATCCAGGGACGCCAATAACTATATACCAAGTTGCTGAATGTGTTGGAACCGCTTATGATCGCTCGATGACGCCAAGTAACATAAAATCCGGCTTTAGGAGAAGTGGGATTTTTCCATTTGACAAAAACGTGTTCAATGATGGTGATTTTATGACTTCTGCTGTCACAGATCGACCTACTGTAGATGAGCAAGAAGTTTCAACTTCTAAAGTCGATGAGACTGCATTAAGCGAATGCGATGAAGTCAAACAAAAATTAGAGCCCAAACAAAAGCAAGGAGGTTTTATTTCACCTGAACAGTTCAGAGGTTATCCCAAGGCTTTCGAAAGGAAAAGTAAAATTAATAGAAGGAAGGGAAAAAGTATGATCGCGACGGATACCCCCGAAAAAAATATTATAGAAGAGAAGGAACAAAATAAGAAAAGACCGACAATCAAAGCCGTGGAGAACGCTAAACGCAAACTAGTGGAATCATCTGATGAAGATGATGAAGTATTGTCCGTTCACTCAGAAACGGAGGACTGGATTCCTGAAGTTAATCCAAATGGTTTCGAAGATCTTATGCGCTGCCCAGAGGTTGGAGATTTTGTACTGGTAGAGTTCAAAATTCAAGAAAAAAATAAGAAAAGCGTTTATTACATTGGACAAGTCTCAGGAAATAAAGATGAAAATGGCGACGTAGAAGTCAGTTTTTATAGAAGGCATACAAAGGTAGCTAACAAATTTGTTCCGCCAGTAGTGCCTGACATCTCGACCGTTGCTGAGAGTGCCATTAAAATGATCCTGCCAAAACCAAATGAGCATGGAAAAACCAAACGTCAAGTGGCTTTGCTTTCCTTTGAAATAGGCTTTAACAACATCGAGGTACGTTAAAGGATCACCTTTAACATATTTCAATGTCTGAATTGTTTAATTCCAGATTCATTTTTGTTTATTTTCAGTTCTATTTAAGCCTAGAATGTCGTTTTGTAATTTTTATGAATATAAAATAGACGTTTTTCTTAATTTTTAAATGTTGTTTCACTTTACCCCCACTACTGTTCCACAGTGAAACAAAAAATGTATTTTTTAAAAAAATCCTAATTTGAAAAATTTTATATTTATTTTAATTTTTTATAATCTGTATTCAAGTTTAATGTATACTCACCCGATTTATTGACCTATAAACCTAGTTTTGAAGGTCCGTGATATTTTCGCATATAAAAATAAAAAAACTGTTTCACTGTGGAACACTCTCCCCTAAATATGATTTTTTCATAAATAAAAAATATAGTTTTTCTAAAATAAAAAATAAGGGTAGCAACCTCCAAATACGGAATCACTTGCGAAATATTTGTTTTTTATCATAAGTAATTTCCATTTTGTTTCATTTCAAAATATTGATTACAACCCCAGAAATTTTGAAAAAACTGTTTTGAGGGGCGAATTTTGAGGATGTATTTCACCCCGTAAATATGTTTTTCCGCCGATAAAAAAAATACGTCTCTACATTTTTGAGAGTAGATTGAAAAAAAAATTACAAAATTCATTCGTTTTTCTGCTCGTTATGATTTTTTTAAATTTCTTCTTAAGTCTTCCCTTAACGTCTAGCCTCCCTAACTCTGTTAATTTTAATAGTACAAGAAAAAGTCAAGATGCCATTTTTATGTAAAATTGTATGCTTTACAACTTTTATGAGGAACTTTTTTTTCTAGCCCTTGCCCCTTTTGAGTTATCCTGAAAAACTACTTTGTTTTATCTTTTTTCACCCTTGGCCGGGGGTTGAACAAAAAATTACTGACACTTATTGTTATAAATATACCTACCTCAAACTAACTCATATCAAAAATTCAGGCAAGTTGACCAAAATTTCGATTTAATTGGACTATTAAGAAAGATGTAGAAAATTTGTTTCAAATTTTTCCGATATAAGGAATATCTTTTCAAGTTAACTAACTATGTATTTTATGGGTTGCGCTATGTGCTTTTGATTAATTTCACATAAGTACTGACTTTATAAATTGACATGTCCTAATTTCCGATTTGTCAATTTTTTAAAAACATGCCAGTGATTTGTACTAAAGAAAAAAGCAAGTATGAAATTATTACAGGACGAGTTTTGGAAAAAAGGAGGGCGGATAGCAAAATCAGTAACCAAGTGAGTAGGAACACGTTTGTGTAAATCTCTAATAGAATAAACCTTTTGGATTGTTGTACCTTCAGACTCTCAGGACATTTTCTGTGAAAAACACAGACACCTCAACAAATTCAAAGTTTTTTGTAGGAACACCAATTCCGAACTCAACAGCTAAAGGAAGTATCAACTGGAAAAATACAGTAATTTCATAAATCATTTGATTTAATATACATATAACTATTGTAAAGACGTTTATTTTTTCAGTCGTACAATACAATAGTTAGTGAAGATCAAAAATTATACAATATTCCAGAATCGGCGGAGAATCAAACGGCATTTCAAAAGATCGATTTAAAGAAAACTATTACCCATGATAAAAAAAATAAAGACGTATGTCAATATTAATAATAGGTACAAAAATTACTTACTACCTATTTATTTTTTCGTATAGGACGATACCAACAGAGATTCTCACCAAACCTCTTTGTCAGTTGTTTCTGGAAATGAAAAATTAAAGGAACTGCAAGAACTTCACAAACAGTTGCAGAAAAGTTATGAACCAAAACCTGTAAGGCGTTAAAAATTATGCTGTATCAAGACCTCATTTTATCTCGTTTTCAATTATGTAGTGTTAAAATTTAATTAAAAAAAATTGTTTGTTACAGTTATTCGCACCGCGTCGCCCTACATTGGAATCAATAAAATCAGCAATAGAAAAAGCTAAGCAAGAAAATGAAAGAAATAAGAACGTGGGCACTGACGATTATAAGTCTGTTGTATCTATGACCGATGCTTCAACATCTACAGAAAAAATTATGAGAAAAAAATATAAAAAAAATAAACCACCAAAAGAAGTGCAACCTTCTACAAGTAGTGCCTCCCCTACGAATGAAGTTAAAGTAAAAAATTCAAAGAAAAGTGCTGTTAATATCAAATTAAACAAAAAAGTAGACAAATCACCAGAGAAAAAGTGAGCAGACTTGGGAAAATATTACAATCAATTCTAATAGTGATTTACATTCATATGTGAGTAAAAATGTAAATCAATGTTTACATTATATATCGTACGTATAAAATATGTAAATTTAAATTTATGCGCCTAAATTATAATTTAATACAGAAAACAAAAATGAAACACAAAAAGACATTATTCATATTCTTTTATTTAGAAGTAAAATCATGAAACTCGTAAATTTGTTTTTGTGGTAAAAGTAGTAATATCCAATATAAAAATTATTAAATTAATTAGTATGTTGAAAATATTAAAAATTTCTGAAATACAACAGTGGAAAAATTGACGCTATCATATTTTTTATAAAGAAACATAAGACTCATAACGATTGTTGAGAAATGATTTCTAAGCCTATAAAGAGAACTTTCGTGATGAAAAAATTTGCAAAATAATTTATTAAAATTGGAATTTTGAAAGGGTCGCACATGTGTGCCATTTAACACTCCCGTTGCCAATATCTCCGAAATGAAGAAATTTACTTTAGTTCCGAAAACTGATATTGTTAGATCCCTCGAATAGCTTCAAATTGTAGTTATAACTGTTAGTTCAAGTTCTTTCTGTATAGATGGCGTGAGGATACAAAAAAATTTGATTCCTGGAACATGGAAATGCAGTCCATCTTAAAGATTGTTAAATTTTGAGAAATTTTTGTAATATAAAGTTTTTTCCTATATTTACTTGTTTTCGGGATATGTCGACTTCAATATGCAATGTATGATATACAGGGTGTAACGTAAAGGTTGGGAATAAATTAATCGGTGGATTCTTTAGTTTAAAAAATACATTTTTGTCATATGAAGTTATGCTCTACGGGTTTTCTTTTCCAAGCTACAGGGCGTTAAAAAATATAAAAAAAATTAGTTTTTCTCCAATAACTTTCGAACATTAGAAGGTAATGGAATGAAATTTTATCCATAGCTTAATTTGATAATCCCCGAGTAACAGGAAAAAGATTGGCTTTGTAAGTTACTCAGTGGCGTGCGTACGGATTATACCGTAAGGTTTTTCGAAGAAAATTGTGGTAAGCCACTGGTGAAAACATTTTTTTGATATTTTTTTATGATCCACTTTTTATTTTAAACAAAATTACCCTCTTGCGTTTTATTCCTAGCTCTTGTCACTTTTCCGTAAATAAACGTTTTGTAAATACTATTTTTTCC
>NW_019417047.1:207668-208348 GCF_000390285.2 Anoplophora glabripennis
TTTTTTTTATTTGCATAGAAAAATTATCATTTCTGATGTTATTTAGAAGCCGTTAAAGCAAAAATCTCCGATCATATGCGTTTTACCCAAGTAAACCCTTTGTAAGACAGATACCGCCTGGACTATTTGTAATATAAAGTTTTTCCCTATATTTACTTGTTTTCGGGATATGTCGACTTCAATATGCAATGTATGATATACTTAACAGGAAAATCTATTATTTTATCTAAATCACACCAAGACAAAATATTCTTTTAAAATATTGTTCTAATGACTTTATTCACACCAAATACTAACCAACAAACAATAAATTATAAAAAAAAAACAAATGATCAACAACAAGAAAAAGATTGTACAATGGTAAATCGTATAACTAGTATAGTTAAATTGAAAGTCGGAAACTGATAAACCTGTAATTATTGGAAAACTAATATGTGTCATCTGTCATTGTTTTATTTTAAACAAATGACATGAGTCACCTATAACTATTTATTTTATTTACCATTATACTTTTTTTTTCTGTAGTTGATCATTCGTTTTTTTTATAACTTATTGTTTGTTAGTTTATGTGATGTGAATAAAGCCCTTATAACAATATTTTAAAAGAATATTTTGTCTCAGTGTGATTTAAATAAAATAATAGATTTTCCTAGTATATCATACATTGCATACTGAAGTCG
>NW_019417048.1:0-43131 GCF_000390285.2 Anoplophora glabripennis
AAATATGGTATTTTTAATAAACATTGCAATTTGTATAATAAAATTTGGTTTAATAGTAAAATTAAAATACCAATTATTATTTTTTTAATTTGAAAAAAATTGAATAAAAAATCTCACTCTAGAACCTGTCTCATAAATTCGCATATTGAAAAACAGTTTTTTGGGAATTTTTGTTTTTCAAAAAGCACTTTTTTGGTTTACAGATCAAAAAATGCCTCAAAAAACTAAAAATGTATAATTATTTACAGGGCTTTCATTAATGTCCGAGACCCACGTGACCGCGACGATAGGCAACCAACATTACATTTCCCAATACAAATTGGTATTTCATAAAAATTAAAACACTGAATCAGTCTATAGCACCAGTGGTGTAGATATTTTATTTTTATCAAAGGAAAAGGTAATTTAACCCTTTCGCTGCGCAATACGTCTGAACGTAGCTACCGCGCCCTGCGCGAAAGTTTACCGCGTGCGAATATATACGTCTGGAGCAGTTAGACCACTTATAGTTTTACATTATGTTGTGTTAAATTACGATTTACGATAAATTTTACGATTTTATTTTGAATAAAACACAGCATATATACTAAATAGAAACTGAAAGAAACATGAACAATCTTGGTATTATTACCAGTACCTTTTCCATAAAAATATTTGTCACAATCTGTATAAGCTCGCCCGCAAAAATTTGCCTTACCAATTAAAACAATTTACAATTGATTGTTGAACATTTAATATTTATTAATAATTTTATTTATTACATATTGCATACATCTTGCCATAAAATTTTTATGTTCCAGGTAAAAAATTAGTCATGTTTACACTTGTTCAAATTTAAACTAGAAGTTTTAACAGGTAGAGAATATAAATAAGTCACAATAGTTTTGTTTATCTTAGGATAGGTTTGGAACGTTTGATGTCGATACAAAACAGAAAATAATTTTACCACTCACCAAAACACTTCTACTTTTTCCGATGCTGCGTTTTGTTAACAAAGTTAACATTCTCAACGCACAATTAAAAAGTGTTTTGGTGAGTGGTATTTTGGTTAGTTTTTATTATAAAAAGTGTTCAAAATGTCCTCCTTCATTTTCTAGATATAAATTTATCCTCCATTTCATGCATTCGAAAACACGTTCCAATTCATTTGGCGTAATGGATTCGATTTCATGGTGAATTGTTACTTCTAGGTCTTCAAGTGTGTGAACTCGCTGCTTGAAAATATTATTTTTTATACGTCCAAAGAGATAATAATCTAAAGGTGTAAGATCAGAGGTTCGACTAGGCCACAATCCCCTACTAATAATTCGATCCCCATAAAATTCTTCCAAATATCTAACCGTTTCTGCTGCGGTGTGTGCTGGTGCCCCATCTTGTTGAAAATATCCAAACCGTAATTTGTCATCATGCATTTGCTCTAAAGCTTGTCGTAAAATCCCCCTATACCTTTCACCATTTATCACTTCTCGAAAGAAAATTGGTCCTATTATCCGCCTCCTTGAAACGGCTACCCATATACCAATTTTTTGAGGATGTAGCGAAGTTTCAATAAACTCATGTGGGTTTTCTGTAGCCCACATTCTGTGATTTTGGCTGTTAATGTAACCTGATAGATGGACCCGTGCCTCGTCAGAAAAAACGTCAAATTCAATAAATCGTTGTTCAGATTTTCATTGAACCATTCACAATAACGTATTCGTTGGTAGTAGTCTGGTGGATGCAACTGCTGAACAATAGAGACTGTATGGGTGCATGTGCAAATCCTTCTTTAAGGCCTTGTGACACGTTCCCACCAAGAACCCTATCGACAAACAAATATTCAGAAATGTACATACGTTATCTTTAAACAATATAACATTTTTATTTTTTTACAACATATAACAGTCTCAAATTTGTGCTGCTTCATTTTGTCTACATGATTCTGCTCTGCAGTTAACACTGCAGACTCACATTCTCACAACGTCTTACGAGAATTTCAGATTAATACACAGAAATTAAATTTAAGGCTTTTAAGTTAATTATAAATGTAGTTTCAAGTATTTAATGTGTGTAACATAAAAACTACCTGCATACCTGCTTGGGCAGACAACTGGGGGATAGATTTTTTAGGGCTCTGCTCCATACGTTGTCGAATATCGTCATCTGCATTTTAAGTTAAAACTGTTGGCCTGCCTGTTGATTTCCCCTTACAAATACAATGTTTTTCATCATATCTCTTGACAAGTATTGATTTGTGCTTCCCAAAAACGTCAAAATCAACGTCTACATCAGGGAAAGCTTCAGTGAATTGATCAATACAGGATTGTAATGAATATGACCAAATTCCATCTGGATTTCGCGTGGCACTCCGAAAATCTGCCTTTAAAATATAGGCATCTTGCTCAGGTGTAAAAGGCATTTTTAAACACTTGAAGTCTAAAAATATGAAACAGATATAAGTAAACATAACCTTGAAATACATTATTTACTTACGTAAAAAACACAAACAAATTCTGTACTTCTGAAAAGAACTGTTGTCAGTAAAGTAAATAAACGTAAAAATGTTGGTACATCAGAAAAACAATCAAGGGAAAGCGTATTGGCATAAGAAAGTAATGACGTAAACTATCGGCCGCGGTACCGTGGACGCCTCTGGACTGACAGCTGGTTTTGGGTCCCTAAACTTGAAATTTTTCGTAATAGCCAACTTAAGAAAATCAAATTTATTGATAGTGACAACCAATTTGGTCACGTGGGTCTCGGACATTAATGAAAACCCTGTATGTATATACAGTATTATTTTTTTAAAACCTGACATGGGCCAACTTTTTTATTTGAAGTGATAAACTAGTACTTTCAAATGCAAAGTTGCAAACTTGATTAAGAAAAATTTACAAATAATTTTTTCTGGTGTTGCCAGATTTCTGCAGTAGCTATTAAAACAATATTTTTTAAATGGCAACATCGTATTTTATTAACATAATTTGATAACCTTCAAATTCTAAATAGACAATGTTATGTCACATTTCTTTATTGGAGTAGCCGTTTTAGAACAATCAGCAAAAGCAACGGAAGTAATCTATAGTCGGCAGGAACTAAAAGAAGCTAACATAGCAATTGTAGGTCTTGGAAATTAAACAAAAATTGTGTCGTTTTAAAGGAGCTACCATTATTGTACTGTCATTGTGTTATTTGACAGCTGGTGTATTTGAATGTGTATAAAAAATAATGGTTTAATTCAGTTCCTAAGATGAATTAGTTATTTAATCCACAAGAGAAAGTTGAATTAATTTTTCTTCATGTTATTGGCTTAAGTTTACGCAATGCGCTGAATTCAACGCAAGACATCCCGATAAGCCTCTTCTAAACAAAAGGCTCAAAACCATCTTAGCAACTGAATTAAAACGTTATTTTACGCACCTGTAATAAGCACCTGTCAAATAAAGAAAATTGAATGTTATCAAAAGTAATTGTAATTCCTTGCCTGAAGAATTGAACAATAGTTGCGAAATAAATAAATATTTTCTGTCTGTGTTCGATAACACTCCTGTAAATGATATAATGCTCAAATCATATTCTAATAACAAATTCAAAAATAACTTGACTTTCTCTCTTTGCCCCGGGGATCCCGAAGATGTTTTAAAAATAATAAATGATATTAAATCAAATGCAGCTGGCATTGATGGTATTTCTTTGTATATGATTAAATGGTGCCTTCCAGTTATATACGTCTACATCACTCATTTGGTCAACTGTTGTATGGAAATTGGCTATTTTCCGTCAGCATGGAAAGAGTCACTGATATGCCCCATTCCTAAAATCACTAATCCGGCTACTTATAAAGACCTCCGTCCCATCTCTCTTTTACCTATTTTTAGTAAAATTCTAGAAAAAGTTGTTTATTTGCAGCTTGAAAAATATTTGGCAACCAACGATCTCCTTCCTGACCATCAGTTTGGATTTCGATCTGGCCATAGTACTTGTGCGGCTTTGTTAAATGTTTCTGATAATATTGTTCGTGCTACAGACATACATAGAGCAGCTACGTTAATACTTCTGGACTATTCAAAAGCCTTCGATTAAGTTAATCATCCTTTATTGATATCGAAGTTAACACGTTGACTGCGAGATAATCTCAACGTATTTTGTCCGTGACTGCGATACATATCTTCGGGGATATGTAACAAAACTTCTTTTGTGTGCGGTACATATCCCTGGGGATATGTAATTTTTTTTTCATTTGACCCTATAAAATTAAAAATAACACAATTATTGATATAAACTTGCATGTATCTGTAACTGTATATCCTAGGATACTAACGTTTTCATTCACAAAGAATTTTGAAAAGAAAATAATATAAAAATCATTATTTCTAAAAAGTACAGATTCTGCAACTTCCACAAGATACAGTAAAAATGTGATTATTGAGATTCACATATTTTTTATAATGAGTACATACCCCCCAAGGTATGTACCGCAGTCAACGTGTTAAGTTATTATGGTCTTGATAAAACTTCTTTACAATTTTTCAAACACTAAGTAATCGTGTACAACGAGCGAAAACTAATAGTGGGACATCTAATGGTAGACAGGAGTTCCTCAAGGGACGATATTGGGACCCCTTCTGTTCATTATTTATACTATGGATTTAAAATATCACATCAATTTTTGTACAATTCAATGTTATGCTGATGATACCCAAATGTTATATAATTTTGACCCTTTACATGTAGAATAAGCAAATGAGCAAATAAACTCAGACCTTAAGTCACTCATTGAGTATAGTAAAAATCATAATTTGAAACTGAATGCTGAAAAATCATCGGCATTATTATACTGTTCTCGTAGTTTTTATGACTACCTTATTTCCAACTTATGTATAAAATTAAACGGTTCCGATCTCACCTTTTCACAAGAAGCTAAAAATTTGGGTATAATTTTCGACAATAAGTTGAAATTCAATAGTCATGTTAATTCACTTTTGAAAAAATCTTATGTTCGTCTGAAAGTTCTTTTTGCAAATAGCTGTGATGTAATTTCGAGGTTCGGTCGCAGACGTCGAACTAGTACAGTCACAGTCCGGGTTCACTCGGTGGAAAAGTGTTTTCCATGGTTCGGGAATATTACAAGACTTGGTATAAATAAAACTTTTGTTTTCCAAAATAAATCGCAGTCTGTAAACACATATAACATTAACAATAATGCCCCACCCATATAACTAACAGAAACATCGGGATACCTATTGTCACGAAGGCAATATGTATGTCCTGACGGTGACGACGCCGAGTGTCGCGGAAAGACCTGCTAAACACCCGGAGTTGGCCACGAGGTAGACGTCAGGTACCGCGGAAAGACCTGCTAAGTACCTGGAGTCGGAGTCCAGGTGTGTACCTTACCTTGAGCGCCGCGGAAGAGACCTGCTAAACGCTCTGGTTAGGACACCCATAGGAGGGTTGAGTGCTGTGGAAAGACCTACTAAGCACTGGCTGGTGTTGCTTTTATACAGAACGGCTGGTAGTACCGTGTGCAACTTCAGCCGTTGAAACAGCGACTTCGTGGACCGTGTGCAAAATCGCGGTGCGCCAAACAATTATAATACATCGGGAGCAAAATAAAATAAGTTCATTACTGAAAATATAAATAAAATCTGGAAATCCCAAAAATAAAAAAAGGTTCATTACATAGCAGTATTATAAACTTTAAAGTTAGGAAAAAATTATGTGAAACTATGATACTACCTATTTTTTACTACTGTTTAATAATGTACTATCCTTTTTTAGATTATTATAATAAAATGTGAATTCAAAAAGTGCAAAACACTTGCTGCCGGTTTATATTTAAATTGCGTAAGTTCGATCATGTGACACATAAAATCAGAGAACTTAAATGGCTAAAATTTGATGAATGCTGGAAGCTGGAACTTCTGACTTTCACACACAAGTTACTCGCAACCTACTCACCAATTTATCTAAAAACAAACTTATTACCCGAAACACAGAATATTCTAACTACACAGAAGCGATATAAACGACGGCTCCTTTGATGTTGGCGTGGTGAAAATATTCGACCTTGAACGGTGGTGAACATGTTACACTGAGAGAAAGGTTATCAGAGATATACTGAAAAAACTGTTTATAAAATTTACTTTGAGATATTAAGCCTTTAAATTTTTATATGAATGAATAATATAATCCATAATTCCAGTACAATTTTCAATAGCTTGTGTCATAAAACAATCAGTTGGACATAAATTATATTACATTGGTTGTCGATGTAAGGCATGATTTTATGCTTAATTAAAAAAAAGCTAATTTGATTTACACATGATACACGTCTGTTACTACTATAATTAAAAATTTTGTGTAGATGGAATATAGTTATAAATAAATCCAAATACCACAAAAAAAAATTATTTTTTAATATTAAATACACAATATTATTTACTATTCATAAGTAATGGCCCATAGAGAAATACTAAATTCTTTACTTCAAAATATTACGATTGGAGCCAACATTTCTTAATAAAATGTTGATAATAAAAAAGATACAGGGTGTCGAAGATAAAAATTTAATTTTGGTAATAATTATGTTATTGATAAGAATGTAAAAATTTTAGGGTAAATGTTTTTGGTACGAAAGATCATTTGTTATTTATTTTGAGTATTTTCTAGAGGGCACCACATAAGCCATGTATGTGACGTAAATGTGAGCGTAACTTTTTTACGAGTAACGTAAAGCTTTTAAGTAACGAGCTTTTATTATTAAAAAATCTTAAAAGTAAAGAATCCAGTATTTCTCTATGGGCCATTACTTACGGACCATTTGTAACATTTTATACAAAGATAACAAATAAAGTTTTCCGAAGTCCACCTTTGAACAAATATTTTTGTTCAAAATGTAGCTCGCAAAGTCGATAATTATGTGTCTCTGGATTTTTCTCGAGAAGATCCTCTCTATTGCACGCTCTCAACCATGCTGAAGCTTTAAAAGAAAATTGTTTAGTTTATTTCATTCAATACTGTTTAGGTAGGTATATAATGTACATAAATTTAGATTTTTATTAATTATCAAAATATATACTTAATAATTCTAGTATACATTCAATATATTTCAAATTTTGTAATACATAGCTAATTACACTACCTGCTCGAGTCTTCGGGAATGGAAAGAAGCTTAGTCCTCTACCTGTTTTGGATGGGCACCCTCGACAAATACAATAATAACCCCCTCGACGATACATCACAAATATTATAACTGTTTAAATGGTTACTAATACTAATCACTCACACTAAGTCTAGAATAAATAAATACTAATAATAAATATACAAAAGTGAGGTTGGATTGAATTATCGATTGCCTAAATAAGCTTGGTTACTTGACGGAAAAACAACATGTTTCCATGGCGATTTTAGCACATGCGCACTGGAAGTCGACTTACGCGGGAAACCACTTTGTCGCTTCTGTGTAGTTAGGATCTTCTGTGCCCGAAATAATATTCAAGAAGTTAATGTACAGAGCGCTCTCAGTCTTACCACGCCACGACATCTTATAGCTGGATTTCAAAAGTCTTTTTCTTACAACGCCGTCTATAGTTATAATTCTTTAGACAGGTCTTTTAAAAAAAAAAAAAGAAATCCCTTGTTAGTGGAGTGCCTGGCTCACTGGCACATGCACATTTTCTTTTTGCACTTTCTTTTGCAAATTGATTTGTACAATTAACTTAATTTATTTTTTAATAATTAACTTAATTTGTTTTGTTAACAGTTTACTTTGTTTGTTTGTCCTTTTAAATATATATTGTTATACTTCTTCTTCTGGATTTTAAAATACATGATTGTTCCTTTTTGTATGTAATACTTACCAAATTTCTCATTTGTGTCTCTAGGTTTAAGTGGAAGAGTAGCCATGAGGGTATAACTTCGCCTTTTGTACGAAATTTCTTTTTTATGTACAATAAAGACGATTTTATTTATTTATTTATTTATTTAAATAATACAATGGCAGCACAATAATGATGGCTCCTTTCAATCAACACAATTTTTGTTTAATTTCCATGATATACCTACTATTGCTGTTACAGATTATTTTCGTTGTTTTTGCTGATTGTTTCAAAACGGCTACTCCAATAAAGAAATGTGACATTACATTTTCTATTCAGAATTTGAAGGTTTGTCAAATTATGTTAACAAAAATACGGTGTTGCCATTCAAAAAAATATCGTTATAGTAGCTACTGCAGAAATCTGGCAACACGGAAAGAATTATTTGTAAATTTTTCTTAGTCAAGTTATTTCCTACAACTTTGCATTTAGAAGTACTAGTCTATCACTTAAATAAAAAAGTTGACCTGTCAGGTTTTAAAAAAATAGCACTGTATATTTTTTTTTATAAAATTGCATCT
Source organism: Anoplophora glabripennis (assembly GCF_000390285.2). NCBI lineage: Eukaryota > Metazoa > Arthropoda > Insecta > Coleoptera > Cerambycidae > Anoplophora > Anoplophora glabripennis. Next base: position 8,381 of record NW_019417048.1, read on the forward strand.
CAAAAGGAAGGGGGGACCGCCTAGCCGGCTGTCTTGGCCGGCGGATTTCGATCTGCCGAGTCAAGCATCACGGACGTGGGCTGGAATTTGGATGGGGAAAATTAGTTTATATGAAAGACAACCCAACTTGAAAAATCACATAATTTTCACTGATGAAGCAACTTTTTGCTTAAACGGAACCGTGAACAGGCAAAATACTAGGTTTTGGAGACTAGAAAATCCGCATTTGATGCATTAAAAATTTACACAACGGCAATAGTAGGAAATCGCATATTGCGACCTATTTTTTTGAGGGCAATTTGACAGGCAACATTTATTTGGATTTCTTTGCGTTTTCAGCTGATTCCAGCCCTGAAATTAATTTTTTCTAACCCTAATGTGCACGATATGCCTGCTGGTGATATTTGGTTTCAACAAGATAGTGCCCCTCCACATTTTCGCCTCGATGTAAGAAATTGCCGTAATTAAGTTTTCCCAAATGGCAGAAGAGGACCACTAGAATGGCCACCACGCTCCCCTGACTTAACCCCATTCGATTTTTTTGTGGGGTTATCTAAAAAGCAAAGTGTATGTGTACAGACCATACACTATCAAAGGATTGAAAAATCGTATCAGAAAGGAAGTTCGAAACATAACACCAAATGTTATTCAAAATGTAATTGATAACTTTGAACACCGAATTGGGCTTTGTGCAATGGTTAATGGGGACCACTTTCAACATTTGCTGTAATAAAATAAAAAGTAGTACTATATTATTATTTTCATTTAATATCTCCATTTTTGAAAACTATGACAAAAAAGTATGTATAACCTTATACAGGGTGGTCCCGAGGTAATGGGCTAAAATTCATGGGTACATTCTCGAAGCAAAAATATTGCGATTTAGACGAACTTACCTTAGTCCAAAAGTTGATAGTTAAAGAGATACAGGGTGTTAAATGTAAAATATTATTTTAGTTTATTTCCATTTCTTTCTTAATAAATGCAAATATCTACACAAAATTTTGGGCTTTGGGGTTCTTTGGATAGAGGAATTGAAATTTGGTCACATTTTGGTTATAGTTCATAGAGGGCGTCAGCTTCCGTAGATTGAAGGTGTTGGAAACGACATAACTTTTTGGTACTTAAAGGTACTTTGGTATCAAATTCTAAGCCTAAGGCAGGCTCGGGGACGTGGCTGTCACAGCCTACCAAGAGACTTGGGTCGCCCAACATTTGCCGCACGCGTGTGGTCCCCGATAAATGGTAACGAGAGCAGAGCAAGAAATCTCTGTAACTCAAGACCATGCTATCATACATAAACTGTACGAGACTTTGCCACCAAGCCATCCGTGTAGTAAATAAGATGGTTTGAAGAAAAGTACTCGAGTAATGAAGGAGGGTGTACAAGGGGCCTAGTAAGGCCTAAGTGCCGTGGTGGATGACAATTCCACCACCCCTCCAACATACATACATACATACATACATACATACATACATACATACATACATACATCTCAAAAGGAACAAAAACAAAAATTATAATACCTATGGTTTTCACCAAGTTACAGATGGTTGAAAATTTTTTACCAAATGTTCAACTGCTCATAACTTCTTGAGGGGATGAAATTAAAATTTAAAAAATTCATGAAAGCTATTCCAAATAGGTACTAAATAATACCAAAGAATCGTGAAAATTAAAAATGGTCCGGTCACGACCTCAGTGATTTGGCATGGATTGCGCTATATTTTTTCTATTTTCTCAACTAAAATTTTCAAATAAACTTAGCATCATTTTTCTATAACTAAAATGATTTTCAAAATGGCTGTGACAGATTTTAAAAATACCAAGACATTTTTCATTAAAAATTGAAAACTTTATGAAAAAATGCTAATCGTTTTTATTAAGGATGGAAACTGATGCATTTCTGGTTGCCTAAATTATACCGAAAAATGGTAGAAAACAGCCCTTTTTTTATTCCAATATATCTTTTTAAAGCAATGGAAGAAAGTAGTAAAATTTTATATCACATTTGGCAAAGTATAAATGAAGACAGTAAAGCAAAAATTAATTGGGATAGGTAAATAATTCATGAGAAATTAATTTCTAAATATGAAGGTTTTTTGGACTTTTACAAAGAAACGATTATTTCTTCATAGTATTATAGAATTATGCAATTTTTTATATAGTTGTCTTTAAATAAATAAACTGATTAGACTTTATTTCATAGTTTGTTCATCACTTTATTATTTAAAAAGTTATATTGGAATAAAATTATTAAAAAATATTCATTCATGAATAGCATTATCTCCGACTTTTAATTCGCTTGATTTGTAATAGATGTCGCACTAGTAAAAATTTATTTATGAATGGACTCGGGTTATTTTTAACGAACAGCTGTTGTATGTGGTTAATTTGGTATAACCTGATTCTGAATTGGTAGTCATGGTTTCTGTTAATTGATACGTAAATATTTAAAGAATGTCATGATCATTTTAGATATATTTTTGTATAAAAGTATATAAGTAACAGTGCAAGTCCATACTATTATATAATTTTAGAAAATATGAAATATAAACAATTTTTAGTTTATTTAAAACCATAATTTATAATTAATATACCTATATTAGTATCTACGGTTAGTGGATAAGAGGGAAAACATTTTTATTTTCTATTCTACTAGAAAAAGTAATTCGTGACAAAAAATATTTTGCTTTTTAATTGAATATGTTTGTCATGAAAAACTGTAATTTATATATATACAGGGTGATCAGAAATTTAACAAAATTAATAACGTTGAAGAATAAACTGCTTTTGTTTTTGATAATATAAAAAAATGTTAATAAGAAAAGTTGTTCATAACGGAAAGTTATGTTATAATTACGATTTGTGAATAAAGCGGCTTACTTTGGTATAAACAGAAATGGAAAATATTATATTTTTAATAATTAATATTAAGTAATTCTTGATAAAAAAAATTCGCATATTAATATAAATAGAATTTTAATTGTGAATATACATAATAATGAGAAAATATAAAAAATATGTACGATATACTTATTTTGTCCAAAAAATGTGTAAAGAATTATGTACAAAAGGACGATTTGAGACTAAATTTTTTTTATGAGAAATAGGTATTCAGTTCACTTCACTTGAAAAAATAGTTGTAGGTACTTTAATACCTCCAATATAAACAGAAATTCTGTGGAACAGTGTAGTTTAATAAATATGTAAATAAATGAAAGTAATAAAGAAATAAATAGAATAGGTACAGTAGAACAGGAAAAAATTTAAAAAATCATAAAATAAAATTATTTCTTTTTATTAATTTGAGCTTCTATAATATATTCTGGATCCATACATCTTTTTCCCTGTGGAATATTTTTGTATATTATTTCTGGTAGTATACAATTTTTATAAAATTGTTCCAAATTTGTTGCCATTGATTTTTTCCATAATTCTTCATCTTTCTTAATTTGTTCTACATAGAGCGGGTTGTTTTCACCACTATAGGTATATTACGAAATAACATATAGACTTCTTCCGGTTATATTTAACTGTCTCTGTATCTGAAAGTAAGAAAAGAATTTTACCAGATAATATTTGTTATAAACATAGATAATTATACATTTTTACCTATTATGCTTTTGATTTACCATAATGATATATCTAGTCATATATAGGGTGCCACAATAGTGCGATAAAGTTTAGTATAACTGCCTGTAGTAGTGATACGAAAAAAGTTACTTGCTCGGATTCACATTTTATTATTATTTCCATTATTCATTATTTTCAGACCGAATTAAACGTTCAGAAAATCTTGTTTTTGGCCTGAAGATTTTGCCCTATACAACTATAACTGAAAATAATTATAAACTTTGTCACACTATTGGAACAGCCTGTATGTGCATTGCAACGACAATATGTCATATTTATATTACGGCTAAGTAAGCGGAAAGTCCATTGTCGCATATGTAATTTTTATTTTCAAATAATCAAATACAATATACCTACATATTTATTTTTAATATCTATTATTTACTTGAATTTAGTACTAAGTACAACTATGCCTAGCAAATTGTAATACTTACTCTGTTAATGTTTTTTCCTTCATATAAAAAATAGTAAACTCCACAAATAAAATATTTCGCAGCCACAACGCAACAATAAAAGATAACAGCTCAAAGATCCATACAAGAAATAATTACATTCGCACCTACTCTGGTCCGAATCCATATAAGTACTAAAATGTAGAAAATAATATGAAATAAAACTTTTAGTTGGCTGCAAATATTATAAATTTGTACAACCACTTGCCATCCTCCTTTTTTGTAAATATGTACATAATAATATGTAGAAGATAGAAAATAGAAATATTTTCAGAACAAAAAACCGGCGGCCGCAAATTGGAGTTTTTATTATTTTATTACCCTTCTCTTTTCATATGCAATTATGAGATAGCAAGAGAGTGGGATGGACGTATAGGCCGGACAACTCATTATCGTGCACGTGTGCGTGCACCTGGCATTTTCTCGTTTTTTTTAGGTGTGTTTTGCCGGAATTTGAATGAATGAAATAATCGTACTATTTTTACTATAAACGTATTTCCTGTAGCAACATCTATATGAATATTGTAGTACTTTGTTAGATGAAACGGGACTTCAATTTCCGTTCTTAAATTAATTAAAACTATTGCCTACATCTTTGTCACTGATTGATTAAGATATTAGAATTATCATGTATATGGTGGATATGGTGTGTACCAATTTTAATTTGATTATCTCCATTGTTTTGGAAAACATAAAAAATTATAAATGTTTTTGGTTACAAGACGATTAGTTCGCTATGTTCGTGATGATAGGAGAGAGTAGAGTGAACATGCGCACTCATTTTTTGATTTGCATATTCCATAGATTCATGTTTCATGGTTAAAATTTAATATAATTTCAAACATTTTTAGGTGTATTAGTAAAAGTTAATTGTTCAAAATGTAAATTCTGTCTGCAATTGATAAATTATGAAATATTGTAAATCAACAAAGAAATATATATTTCCTCCATTTCCATAGTAAATGTGTTAGAAATTATTCTTGGCTATATTTTTTATAATGTAGACCACATCTAAACCTCTTAGTTTTTTCATCCATTCAATATTCAGTACTAAACAAACTACATGATAACATGTAGGTATTTTTGCATATTTTAAATATCGTCTTTATCTGGACAACTTTAAAAAAATCTTTTTCTGTACAGAACCTGTGTTTATTGTGTTCCAATTAAATCCTCTACACTGGCATGTTAAATTTAAATATATCTACACTTTTTAAAATGTATAGACTTACTTTGCTTAGATACGGTTTACGTTATAATCTTACATATTAGGAAGTAGGTATGTGTCTTGTTTGTGCTAATATTTAGAGAAAAACAGCAGAACAGGGTGTGAATGGATGTTAAAAATGGATTGTCCACAAACATATGTGCATGCCATAAAGTAAGTTACATACAGAAAGTGTAGTTTCAGAAGAGAATTTAATAAATGTTCATTCCTATTTCCTTTTATTCCAAGCTGTTTCAAATTTGACATGTTACACAAAATAGCACAAATAGATTAGGGTTTATAATTTATGAAACACATCTGCCAAAATTTATATTGAGGAAAGAATCTACTATAATTTATTTGACTTGTTCAACATCTATATTTAGTTGCCAAGAAATTTATTCTTTTTTCCCCTTTTTCCTATAGGAAAATTTAAACTATCAACTTTTTTTTATTTATAAAAAAAACTAAAAATAAAAAAACCAACATTTTTTCTTAGGTGCTGGAGGTCCTGATTTGTTAGGAAATGTTTATACACCAAGAGGAAATATACAAGTTCAGTCACCATATTTGGAAGTGTCAGCCTTTAATCCAAGAGCAAAGTTATCAGCCACAGGCAAGAAAGCGGATAAAAAAGTGTATGTATTTTAAATTATAGTCAAGATTAATATAATCTCTGCAATTGCTGTACTTATACAGATTTTCAAAAATAATAGATTATAATATTTTCAATTTATCTAACATCTCCATCATTATAATACCTATTATAGTATTTTAAAATATAACTTTTGCATTATGTGGTACTTTTTCAGTTCCAAATTTAATTATTAATGTGTCAGTTTTAACCCTCCAGAGATTAAATTTACTTTTAATCCCTCCAAAAGAAAAAAAAAAAAATAAAAAATAAATATTTATAAATTTAACAACATACATGTCCCATTACCATGGTAACTATACCATGGTAATGGGACATGTATGTTGTTTATTACTAATGGATTACTTAAATTTCGTAATAATATGTAGTGACAATTTTCACTATATAAAAAAATTTGGGTACCTACCTTTTTATGATCTTAAGAGTTTTAAGAACAAACGTGAAATTTAGAAAGTAGGATAAAGATATATTAAGTCATAAAACAAATGAAACTATTTTCACTCTTCTGGACGTAATCGTGAAGCACACTGAATCAGTTTCTCTAGATTCATTCATTTTGAGTTTGAGGTAGAATTTTTTTTATAAAATACCGAACTTTTTTTTTATGCTTAAAAGTGAATTTTTCTGGTGACACTATATAACTGTAACCTAAAATGGAATTGTATGATTTTGTAGCTATATGTGTCCAGAATTAAAAATATTTAAATAAATTAAAAAACAGTGTGCTCTAGAAAGCAAAAAAGTTAGAATTGCAGTGGTAAAGGTTTGAAGGTCATGTTTACAACTATAATAAAAATCACAAAATTGGTGCATTTCCATCTGGTGAGACATCAAGAGTTTTTTATATTTAAGTAGTAATGGTTACATCGTTACTAATTTCTTTTTAGATTTTCCAGATTGGAAAATTAAAAAGAACAAATAGCTCATTCAAAAAACATTGTTTTTCAAATTTGGAGACAACTGGCACTAAGAAGATTTGATTACAAAACCTTAAAATTAGCATTGACTGAAATGCTTTATTAAATGAAGTGATCTATTATTTAGTTGTATTTTGCGCTATATTTCCTTAATTCAGAAAGGAATGCCAAAAGGTATCAAACAATTAATTTTATATACAATTATAATTGGTAATCAATCTTTTAACTTAGAAAATGTTTTATTACTGCCCCAGTAGAACTAATTACAATTTGTGGATTATTTGTTATTTTTAAATTATTATTATTCAACACTACCAAAAAAAGCTGACTCAGCCATAATATAGGGTGTCTGGAAGCTAATGGTACATACTTGGACAAAAATCAACATCATTTAGATCAACTTCATTGGTTTTTTTAGATATTTCAATAAACATTGGTTAAGAAGGCTTTTTGAATGGGCATAATCCATTATTATTGAAATATGTCATTTTTCCTTATATGTAATGTAAATCTTAATATGAAGTCAATGTTCATACAGCATAAAGCTGAATCATTTGATAGTATACCATGACTTTCTGTGCTTTGTAGCTGTTCCAATATGAACTGCAAAACCGGCGGCGATTTTTGCCCTAAGCCACGTGACCTAGAATAAAATCTTGTGACATTAATTTAAAAAAAACTCTATTTTTGATTAGAAAATTGACTTTTTTTAGTAGTAACACAACAGTTAAAAAAAAAGTACTGTCAAATCTATATGTAAAATACGCAATAACACTTAATACCGTGTAATGGATATAACAAATCGCCTGTGATAAATCTGCAAATGCCCTAAGTCATGTGATGGGAGACTATTTTCATCTCACTTTACATCTTGTCCCTTACCCTCTCTCTCTACATACCATCCATAGTATACTTTCAAATGGGCTGAATAATTGCCAGAATATGTAATAACATGCTGTCTCATTTTGATCACTGTTCCATTACTTTAATAGTAAACAGTAATTTTTATTTTAGACATCTGAAATAATTTTAATTAATAATCAATTTTTATGTTTATCTTGAAGTGTGAAAAAAGCTTGTCCTAAACACTTTTTTAATTTTTTGTCTCTACTTTTAGAGATTCTGCTGCTGCTTTAGGTTCATTAAAGGAAACAAGAACTACACTTTGGATGCCATGGAAAAAACAGAGCCGTCCTTTCTCTCCAGATAAAATGGTCATCCCACTTCCTGTGCCACATCCTGCCCACATAGCTGTTACAATTTATAACCGAGATTCTGATGATCCCATACCTCTGGAGTCTGACATTTGTCAAAATATTTTAAGGGGCATAGAGGAAAGCCATGCTTCTCCAGATGACAGTGGTGAGCATACATTAATTCTTTAAATCTGTGAAATAAGTAATAGGTTGATAAAGTCACGTAATATATGCATTGTGAATTGAAACTTGTTTTGTTTAGAAAAATCATTGTCTATTCCAAGACTGCGTTCCTAGCAACTGGGATGTTTTTGTACCATATATTAGTTTGATGCCATTCTGGATTTGATGTAAGAAGTAGTTGTGATAAAATAGAGAAAAACGTTAAGAACAATCTAAAATTGCATATTTTGACTTGCTGAATGGGACATCTGTCTTCATTAGCAATGTTCTTTGTTAACCATTACTGTTGGTTAATATGCGGCTTCCCTCTTGGCACATTTTAGACAATATAGAGTTGTATTCAATCCTGTCGGTACTTGCTATATCAAGGAACTTAGATAGTTACTGCCTTACATCCTCGAAAAACCAGCTTGAAGATCAACCGACTTTCATCATAAAGCTGCAAAATTTTTTGTAGGTGGAAGCCGATGAACTTTTTTTCTGGATCAATTTTCATATTTTATGCAGTATTTCCTGCATCTCTACAGATTTACTGGCAGGCTGTGAATTAATTTTGAGGGATTTTTTTGCAAATTCATAGCTTTGTGAAAAATTGTGTACATTGTTATTTTCAAATTATTGTCCATCCCTAGCCACTACTTTTTCCCATCTTTCTAGCAGCATATAGATTATGCGTCGAAAGAATAATTAATTTTTTGATGCTATCCACCAATCGATCTATTTTTTCAGGCCATATGCCATCGATTAGAACAAGTGATAATCGAAAGGGGCAATGTCTGCTCTGCTCATATACTGGCTGTTTTTCCTTTAAAACGCTCGGCTCAAATGCATAAATTATAGTTGATAGCAATCTCCCGTGATGATTTCATTCGGTTTGAGCAGCTCGTAATAAACTACACCGAGCTGATCCCACCAAATGCAGAGCAGAAGCTTGGAATCATGGTAATTTGGCTTTGTCAACGATGTTGACGCATGACCGGGTTTGTCCCACGATTTTGTACGCTTAGGATTATCATAGCGTATCCATTCCTCATCGCCAGTGAGGATATGATTCAAAAAAAGCACTTTTCTTTGAATTAAACTTGAAAAGTAAAACATCCTGTAAATGGAGTTTTGTTGGTTGGAAATCCAACATCTTTAGAGTTGAGAAAAAATATGTTGTTTACACTTCAGCAAAATGACTTAATAGAAAATTAAAGCCCTATGACAGAGCTCTGACGCGAATATAGTTACAAAAGTGTCCAACATATCTTTATATTTTTGGGGCCACTGAATTGAATTCTTACATCCGTTTGAACCCAACTATACTCGGCGGCCGAAATTATAAAGAGTGACTAATACATAATATAAAAACACTATTACCATAATGCGTATAAAATATAAAATGATTTCTATACGGTTCAATATTATTTATCTTTGTGCCGCTCGCCATGCACATCGGTAGAATCTATAATTGTGTATAGACTGAGTTACTCTGAACGTCGATCTATATTTTATCTCTGTCTTTTGCACTTGGCAGGGAATAGGGAAATGCTTTTTTAGTGGGTGTAAACGGACTTGATTTGCCCGACCTGAGAAACGTCATAGCATAAGCGTAGACGAGGGGTCTAATTCCATGGCTATAATAAATTTATAAATTAAAAAAACACAACTGGGACATTTTAAAATACTGTAATAATTAAAATTGATCAAAGTGCCGGTTATAGCAAACCGTAAAAAATATTAGATGTTATGTTTTATTATGTTTTTTCAATATTTTCTATATCTTGTTGCCTTTTACGCAGACACGCCTATGGATTTTCGTTCCCGGCACGCTTCATCCCCCTTACTAGTCCAAGAGCTAGCGATCAATCATTATCTATAATTTTGGCCGTCGAGTATAGTCAGTAGTCGTCCCTAACCCCAAAAAATATTATCGGCAAAATAGCTTAAATAATCTATTACAGATAAAGAAATTAAAGTTGATTATTATATCCGATTAATCTGTTATTTAGAAAAGTTAGGGGAGAGTGTTGTACATTGGGACACTTTTCACATTAGTAAATATAACTTTTTTATTTATTAACTTAAAAACTTGTGATATGAAAATTGAAACATCTAGTACGTTGATTATATATTAATGTATTCAAAATTTTTTTTAAATATACATTAATTGAAAACATTTTCCTTTTTCAACCTTCTACAAAATGGACCATGGTACAACTTGGTCTTGTACCTTGGACCTAATACTGGTGTACCTTAGTCCAGTTAAAAATAAAACTAAAAACATACATAAAACATCGTAGAACATATAATTCTAAAAAAAAACAAAAATACAAAAGTAAACAAATATTTCTCTAATATTTATTACATTTTCTACTCAACATTATAATGCCCAAAATTCACACCAAAGCTTAACATTTTGGAATTTCGAGCTATTCCACCCACATTGCTAGGTGCGGGTAATTTTGTAATAATATCCTCCTTAAAAAATGAAAAAAATTTTGTTCAATCATTCAAGAACTTATTACTGTCATTATTAAATCGAAGTAAGTATCTAAGTTCATTTTCGTCATCGTAACGAACAATTTCAGCAACGTAGTAGTGAATCTTCTTTTTCCCCGGAACTTTCACTAGTACAAAATCACCGACTCTTAAATCAGGATCTTCAAAATTTTGTTCAGCAATGGTCTCTTCCTGCTCTCGTAAAATCTCCTCAATCCATGTTTCATCCTCAAAGCTGCCGCTTCTAATAGACATATTTTCTGATTCAGAGGTAGATGAAATCTTTCTTTTCTTAAGCGACAGATAAAATATTTTTTTGTAAAATCTCTTGATTAGAGTTGTCGAATACTTGTCTCTTTGTGCTTTTAGCTGTTTTCGGATTAACTTTTTTTAATGCAGCAATTTCCAGTTTTTCTGGAGTGTCTGTTAAGATACAGGATTTGCCTCTTGGTCTTCCTTCGGTAGTCTTTTTACGGGGTGGAGCTTTGGGATAAGGTCGTAACATTTGAGGAGTATGGATACACGAGGTCTATTCGTACTAGTTGCTTTATTATTCTGGCTGCTAATATCTGAGAAACTGGTGGTTACGACGTTTTCTAAATTAGCGCTACTAAAATTTATCACACCTCAAGTACTAGGAGTTGTAGGATGTTCAGCCAAATTGCCAAGATCTTCAAGTTGGGACTGATTTTCCAAGGGACGATCTGTGACGAAAGAGGTTAAAAATTCATCTTCTTCAAATATTCCTTCATTGATCGGATATAGTCCCGACACCTCAAACCCTTTTACAATATTGGTTTGACAGAAGGCCTTTGGAAATGCTTTTCCGATAAGTTCAGCAATATCGTAAATTGTTATGGGTTGTCCTGGATGCATTAGCATCCATTCACTGCAGGCTGTGTTGTAGTATGTTTTCATTGGTCCAAAAACAGTCCAATCTAGCGGCTGCATCTTATGACTTGTGTGTGGGAGAAAGGATAATAGAATGATCCCATTAGTTTTGCAAAATTCAATAACTGGTATGTTGACATGGCTGTCGTGATTATCAAGAAGTAAAAGAATCGGATCTTCAACAGATGGTTTAACGTGATTTTTTAAATGTTCCAGAAATTGCAAAAAAAGCAATGCATTTGACCAACCAGATGAATTAGCGCCGCCAATAGTTCCTACAGGACCTCCTTTTAGCATATGCGCCTTGAAGTTGACTCTAGGGAAAATCAACATCGGAGGAATGTGATTTCCGGATGCATTTATTGCTGCTATTAAGGTAACGTTTTGGCCCCGCTCTCCACTGGTCATCTGTCCTAGTTGCTTTATTCCTTTTGGTCCAATTACTTTAGGCGGTACGTGAACGGTTGGGAATCCGGATTCATCACAATTCCAAATTTTGTGCGGAGGAAATTCATTTCGGGAGAAAACTTGTTTGTAATTTTCAAAAAATGATGTAATATTAGCTTTATTGAAGGAAGTTGAGCGAGCCAGGCTTGTAGGTTCTGGTTTTCGAAGTGATAAATGTCGAGTGTAACGTTTAAGGAAATACCTTAACCATTCCTTGCAAGCTTTTTTATGTTGGTCCCACGATGGTGGAAATTTAATTTTATTTGCTACTGCAAACTGGTAGGCAAGGCACCGAACTTCTATTTTTGTTAAACCATAATGAAGATGGGCAGCTGTAATCAAATATTCTGTCAGGCTATTTTCTTCTTCGACCAAAAAAACTTGTTTCGTTTTATAATTGGCTTGATACTGAAATTCTGCAGAGCCTTCCATTCTTTTATGTTTGCTTAGGTGTCTGATCAATGTTGTTTTAGGAACATCGTAAGTGCGGGAAGCTTCACGAATAGAGACTTCCTTATTTAACACTTTATTAACGGCACATGTAATATAAAGTCGATTTACTGGTGTTCTTTTAACCCCCTTTTTGCTGCGTGGCATGGTTAATGCAAAATCTGAAGAAAACGGTTATTTCAATAATGTAAATGATCGGTATTTATTATTGACGATAAAGGGGTACCGTACCTTGGACCGGTCCATGGTACAGGACCTAGTTACGGTCCAAGGTACAAGCACATGCAAGTAAATTTATTTATTGACAAAAAAAATTTTAGGTTATAATTAAAAACAAAACATTATTATTAAAGGAACGCCTAAGCTTTATTAATCATCTAAGCATAATAAAAAAAACAAAATACTTACCAGTAAAGCGGATAATTCTAAATTTATGATGAGTAAAATATTTACATTTGCTACTACAAAATAATGACACAGCCACAATTTTCAGGGGACTTAAATCTGAATGTCAAAACAATACTTTCTAGCCATCTACATTCGGAGTGAACAATTTGTCATATGCAGCGGCCTCTAGATATATGATTAAAAGCAAATGGTACACGCATACCCAAGGTACAACACTCTCCCCTACTCTCAAATCTGGCACCTGAAGATACACATACGTAAAAAAATGACGGTAGACTACTAAGTAAGACTATAAAAATAAATAAAAAAAATTATTATATTATTATATAATAATAATATGGCGCTGATGGCAAACAAGTGATGTTTACATTGAGGATGCATTGAAGTCAGTCCAGAAGTTTTTAGATAAAAGTGTTTAATCCGAGTTTTTTGTAAGGAATTATTCAAGTATTTTATTTAAGGAAGTGTTCAACTCGTCTTTTATTGAATTGTATCGCAATGATATGTATTACTAATGCCGGTAACGTGCATAGTAGTGGGTTGTGGAAGTCGTGGAAATCGAGACCAAGTTAGCTTTCATAGTGTATCCAACATAACGAATTCTAAATATTTTCCTCATTTAAATGATTTATCGAGAAAACTGCGCCAAACATTGATAGATAAAAGAATAAAATTACTAGAAAATACAAGCGAAATAGAATGGAAATTTATGCCGAGGTAAATTATTATACTTTTTAAAAATCAAGAAAAATTTGTTAAGTACCATCAGGAATTTTTACAATATTAATACATTCCAATTCCTTAATTTATGTATTTTTCATTATAATGCCAACGTTACATTAATTAATATTCTTATATTAGCTTCTTTAAATAATCACTCTGCATATTGATTGACAACAACAAAGACACCTTACTACAATCCACGAAACACTCACTATACAGTTAAAGTTCAAAAAAACAAAGCCAAGCCAACAGAAAAACACAAACTCTTAACAAAGCACACCCAATGTTATATGAATCAAACAAATGTTTGCCCTCGACGCCATATTGAATTCCGATTTTGTCACGTGGTTTGGATTGCCTAAAAAAAGACATAAAGATATGATGGTCAGACTTTATAACTATTATAGTTTTTGAGGTTAGGTTAGCTTTAGTGACCCCAAAAATGTAAAGATATTAACATATCTACCTACGACTATATTAGTGACTACTTGGGTTCAAACAGATGTATGAATTCGATTCAGTGACCCCAAAAATATAAAGATATATTGCTTACACTTCATTCTTAAACATAGAAAAGTGTAATCTTAGAAATTTGCGCTATTTTTTTGAGGTTAGGTACGAACTCTTACTAGTGGAAGTTATATGGATATCAGAATTGGTTTCAGCGATCCCCAAAACATACATTGTGGTGGTTAGACTGTATTACTCATCGTAGAAAAGTATTATTCCAACGATTTGAAATATTTTTAAGGTTAGGGACAAACAGTGACCAGATGGGGTTTAACAAACATTGAATTTGAAATCAGTAACCCCAAAAACGTATAGATATGGTAATTCAGTCTACAATACAGTACATATTTTTATGTTTCTTATCTATCAATATTACTCATTAATCAAAATTTTCCATGATTGCGGATGCCATATTGGAACTGCCATGTTTTTTTGAAATCACCAGACGGCTTTGGATAAAGTTTTTAAATATGAAGTTTTTGACATGTCGAACATCAATATTGATGCCTTTTTATTCTGGGCAGCCCACTGTGCCTGTTGACATGAAACGTGTGACATATAATATATGGAGAATTTTTTTTTACTTTACCGTTAATCTGTGATTCCTGGACCATAGAATATACCCTCCACAGCACTGGTAGCATCTGCAGCGATCCGTGCCTACCTTCACAGTATTCTCCCTTCACGGGTTGTGTGCAGTACGCACGTGTTCCGCATCTTCGAGCTCGCAGTGCTGATCTACATTTCTTCGTACTTTTTCTACTATCCATTTCACTAAATAATTTTCACAAAACGATGCACAAAATTATTGTTGCTCACTGCGGCACACTAATGATAGAATGACGCTCTAGCGAACTGTTAGAATTCACAAAGGGTCCAACCCTTTAATACCCGCTTGACTTCCAGTAAATTACCCATAACTTTCACAATTATTGAAATTTCAATATGAAATTTACACACGGTGTTCTTTAGACGATAAACTAAAAAAAAATTGAAAAAAATATTCCCACTTAAACATTCTTGTATTTTCCAAGAAGGAATTCATGTATTTACTGACATAATAAAAGAATGTTTTTGTCATAAAGAAAAAATCTAACACATTTATATATACATTTTATTTTATAGGCATAGGCAGATTTAGAGGAGGAGGAGATTCCTTTGAGGCCACCAGCTCAAGTTCTGACACTCTCGACAGTCCACAACTAGATGCCATGGAACTAAATCGTCACTCTTCTGAGGGAGTATATCAGTGGACTTTAAGTAACTGGGGTCAACGTAAGCGCAATAATTCAGATAGTGTTCGAGTCGATCTTGCTAGTCCCGAAGATGTTACTTTAGACAGCGATAGCACTAGAGTGGTTTTTAGTACCTATGGGACAACAGTTTGAAGTGTTTTTTTTTTTATATTAAAGTTATTGATGCTCTCTAAAAGGCTTTTTATTCTATAAGTTATTGCTTCAGTTCATTAATAATATTATTAGAAAGGTGCCTCAAAATGCATACATAGCTTTATCAATATTTCAGATATTAAAATTAATAAAGTACAAGTACAATCTATATCAAATTAGGCAGTACTTGTATGTACTAAGTCATTAAATGGTAATTATAATATTACTATTATTGAACATGTCTGGTTAGAAATACAAATGTCCAATTAAATATTTATTTAAAAAAATACAAAATTCCGTTTTTTTTTTAATATACAAGGTGTTCCTAAATAAGTGTCGCAACGGAAAACTGTAAATTTCTCTTGAAAAAAGAAACATTCATTTCCTCCTCCATTTTTCTCTTCGGGCTTTCGTTTTCGAGATACACGGTGTCAAAACTTTATTTTTTTTTTAATTTTTTGCCAATATCTTAGGAACCGTTTGAACTACAGGACTGAGTTTTTGTACACGTATTACTACTATTAATAGTTACTTTTTCGCACCCTTCTCGAATTCATTGAGATTTTAAGGTATCGTAAGGGTTTCCCCCCCTAACTTTTATGCCACTGGAAAAATTGACATTTGACAGCAAATTCTGAAGTGCCAATGAATTTTACACAAAAAGAGTTCTCTTGGTTCATTGCTCTAAAGTCAACCGCTTTCAAGAAAAATTACTTTTTATGAACAAAAACAAACATTTTGCTAACGTTTCGAAAATCTTTTGTAATTCAAAAGATAGATAATAATAATTAACAATTTTAACAAAATTTAACAACATTTGTGACAAGTAGCTATTAATAGTGGTAATGTATGTACAAAAGCTCAGTCCTGTAGTTCAAACAGTTCCTAAGATATTGGCAAAAATCTGAAAAAAAGTTTTGACACCGTGTATCTCGAAAACGAAAGCTCGGAGAGGAAAAAAATTTTTCAGTGTACAGTTTTCCGTTGCGATACTTATTTAGGAACACCCTGTATATACAAATGTATATATGTATATATACATATGTTAGTTCTTAGGTTTCTGCGGGTGTTGTATGTGATTGTAAAATTTTTCCGGGTTCCTTTCCGCATAAATTCTGCATGGTCTTCAAAAGAACCATTTGTTTGACGACGTTTTGGTAAAATCTCATTTACCATCTTCAGGTCTTCTTATGTTCGCGTTATTACAGTGTCGAAATTACAAAATTTTTATATTGTTTATAGATTTTGGGCAAAATTGGCACTTTTTATACATTAAATATTATAAAATCAGTTTATAGATAATTAGATCAGCCTAGTACACATAACAAAGAAAAATATTCATAACAGTAATTAAACGGTTCAGTGTCATTTCATTTTTGCTTATTTTGTTTTTTAAAATCTTTACTATGGCTGTAATTTACACTTTTGCTGAATAAACTGATATGTTACTAGTTTTGGGTTATTGTGAAGGAAATTGCCGTGCTAGTGTTCGAATGTTGAGAGACGCCTTCGGGAAACAGAATGTTTTTTACCTGTAACATTAAATTGTAGACGACAACGTACGATTAGAACTATTCAGCTGGAGGAACAAATTTTGGAAAGGGTGGAAGAAATTCTGCAAGTACAAGGCAGAGGTTGACGTTTCAAAAAATTCCATTAATAGAGTATTCAAAGACCAGTTATTACATCCATTCCACCTTCAATCAGTTTAAGAACTTTTACCAATAGATTCTCCATTACATTTTGCTTTCAGTGAAAGTCTTCAAGAACTCAGAAATAGAGACGATAATATCCACATGAAAATCCTATTTACAGATGAAGCCGCTTTTACTAGAAGGGGTATTTTTAATTCACATAATGAATTGTGATGAAAATTCACATAGAATCAGTAAAAAACAGTTCCAACATGAATTTAAGATTAATGTTTGAGCTGGTATTTATTATTGGTAGTGGGCTGGTATTATTGGTAGTTTTTTAATTGGTCCTGTTATATTACCTGTTACATTGAACGCAGAAAATTATTTAGAATTTCTCCTAACGAGATTACCCTATCTGCTTGATGAGTTCCCGATAGCAGTACGAATGAATATGATTTTCATGCATGATGGGGCTCCTCCCCATTTTGCCTTATCGATAAAACAATACTTAGATGGCCACCTTGATACCCGGACCTAAACCCATGTAATTATTTCCTTTGGGGAATGTTGAAGACCAATGTTTATAATATAGCTTTCCAGTATATACAGAAAATTAATCGTGGGAAAGAATACAAAATGAAATTAATGTTATGAGAGGTAATGCACAATTATTGGATAAAATTCATTTTAATTTCCTAAGAAGAATTAATGCCTGCTTTCAAGAACAAGGAGGTCACTGAGGATTTAATGTAATATTTTAATGTGCTTACAAATATCAATTTAGGTTTATTTAAATTGTTAATGTTGACTTTCTTATATTATTAGTTGATATTGTGTATTTAAAATACTAGTGTCGATTTTTTATTTTATTGATTGATATTAAGACTAAAAATGTGTAGATAATTTAGTTCTTTTAATGTGAAGTTTTTTCATTATTATTCCCTGCTTTGAAACTGCAGTTATAAAATATTTTTTAGTAATCGGAATTTTTGTCTACATTTAATATATGAAAAATGCCATTTAACTCGAAATCCATAAACGATATCAAAATTTTGTAAGAGGCAAAAAAATCTTCTAAAATAGTGTTTATTTTTAAAAATATAAATTCTGGCATCACTTGTGTACACAAGAAAGTTACCGGATAGCCAGTGACGCACAGGTTCTAGAAAGAGAACATCCTGTATGTGTATTCTCACCAATTTCTATATTTACATTGCCCTTATATAAAAAAATATGTGTACCAAATTTGAAATTTCCAAAAAAAATTGTTTTCAAATTATACGAAAAAAACTAGGTTATCTGTTTCATATTTAGAAGGCTAAATCTCAGTAGGCGTACACTTTTGTATATAGGTAAGTCTAAATTTTCCAAGGAACCCGTGGTTAAGTGTTGTCCATACTTTTCAGGGACACCCTGTATATACATATACACGTATACAAAACAAAATTGTACCTTTATGATTAATATTTTCGCAGATTAAGAGGCAGGGTTTATAGCGAGCACCGCTCGTATATATATATATATAAACAAATGTCACTTAGGTTATAAATTATCTTCATTTAGTTAGCTGTTGCTTGTGTTTATTTGACGACATGTAATGTCTTTCTTTCAAAAATGTAAATCGCTCTGTATACAACTTAGCAGCTAATGCTGCATTTCCATGACTTTCGCCTAAGATTAATCGAATTAAAATTGCTTTAATGTTTTCATATTTGTATCAAAAGCTAAAGGAATCTTGAAAATCTACTCTAGGAGATAACAGTGCTAAAGTAATTTTTCAAATGTAAAGTAACTGTTTATGTCAGTCAAAAACTATTACTAAAGCATAAGTAAATCTCCATGTACAGACCAGGAAATGCTGATATTTTAAATGAACGAGAGGCAAAAAAATATTTTCCCTTAGCATTTTATACATAGTTGTCATATCATTTATCTACACAAGTTTGTTCAAAGTAAAGTGTGTTTAATGTTCGTGTGAAGAGTATTGAGATACAGCAAACCATCGAGCAGTCTCGTCAATTAAAAAAGGGCCTGTATCAGCAAATCAAATATCTGTAGTGCCTGATATGACATCGTTGATATCTGGATGCTCCATCACAACAATGCATCCAGTCACATATTGATTACGAACACACAATATGGTAATGCTGCCCAAGAGGATCCTGAAATGATCTCCTTTCAGGACGATTAAGACGATTCAAGCGGCTTCGGCAGGGTGTCTCAACAGACTTGCGATTGCTGACATCCAGGAGACATATGAAGTACATATATCGGAATGAGCTAAATTAAAAGTATGATCTATAAATAAATTTAGCACTTACAGAATTTTGTTAAAATTTTAGTAGCTACAAGGATTTGCAGGAATCACAGTAACTTCTTTTCATATGATAGATAAGCACTTCAAAAATAATATAGCTACCCAGCTACCCCTGACATGATTAGCAAAAACCACCACCAAAACCATTTTCGAAACAAAACTTGTTAAATCTGGTTCGGGCTGTGGCAGTACAGTATTGGGGGTCATGAAGGCTTGCAAAATATTTAATAAAATCTCTAGGGTCGTATTTAAAAAAATGAAGTTGATGATGGTCGTGGAGAGACGAAACGTTACATATAAAAATTGATTATGCCATTCGATAGAGGGCAAAAAGTGGCCATGAGAAAGTGTTGTTCTTTTTTCAATATCACCTCAAACGAGGCTGAAATTAAACAAAAACGGATTTCCAAAATTTCGTTTTTTTTTCAAATATTTCGAAAACTAATCATGTTAGACTTGATTTTTTAGAGGCATAATGTTGGTCCCCTGACGCAACTTTGCCCCCATTTAAGCTACTTCGTAGCTCTTACCTTTTTCGAGATCCCTGTAGTGAGAAGCGAATTTGTAACAGCCTGTATAAAGGACCATTATTTTGCCATATCCAAGAAAAATGTAGGTAGTAAAAAATGTAGTAGGGAAAATGCAAGATTACACATTCCTTAGAAAAAAGTTATATACCTAGTTAAGTTTTTGAGGAAAATATTATTTTTCCAGCAAAAAACATACATAGCAAACATTTTTGACATAAAAATCGTGCCAGTCTTTTAAGTTACTATTGGTTTGAAAGAAAAACAAAATGATGTTTTTCTCCAGTATTACTTTTCTGTAGTTACTGTGTTAATGCTAATCAGGGTTAGAGTCCTCCACATTTCCAGTTAAATTTTATCAGTTTCAACCCTCAAAATGTTTTTTATTACAAACACCCTGTACTTTCCCTCAATGTTGTGTAATATTAAACAATCTTTTATCGACACTGTAAGGATTAAAGTTTTTTGGTTTTCAATAATTTTGCAAATCATCACTAAAAAGTATTTAATTACTAAATCCATGTGTTATAAATTAATAGTATTAGTAGTATTTAATATCTTCAATTTATTTTAAAAGTGGAAAAAACTTTAAATTTTTTTAATCCAGCCCCATCTATATTATTGTTTAAAATTACAGAAAATCCCTATACATTACCACTTATTCTTCTATTTTTGTTTTGTTTAGCTGAATTTTTGGAGACATTCTAATCTAATGAATAATCAAACTTGACCATTTTGCTAAAAAAAAAAGGTTACACAGTCACCGACTTACCTATATGACAAAGATGATAATAGTAGATCTTTTTTTGGGGTGGGCTGTGCACACCCCTGCTCCCCCTAGCTACGCCCATGAATGAATTACAGCCTTTATAATGTGGCTCATCAACAGAACAACATTTAGTCGACTTTAAGACAAAATCGTATGTCACATGCTACCTGGAAGCATACAATATGCATAAAATTTTTCTTTAAAATTGAAACGGATGTATGTGTGATGTTTCCAGACAGCACATCGTACCTGTTAAAGGCATGGGCATGCTATGCATGGTATTCCAGTTCTATTCTGAAACAAATTAAGCAAATGTAGAACTAGTAAAAATAATAGGGCTTAACTATATAAACTTATTTTTAAATTTAAATAGTTTTTGAAATTCAAATATCTCCGATACAAATCTGTCAACCAGTGCAGCAGATACTGAGAGGCAGTGTCATATTAAGAACCTCAGAATTTCGACGTCACTGGGAATCTTGAAAATTAAGAGTATGTACATGTAATTCCCAATATAATTTCTTTCACTTCTATCACACAAATGATGTCAAAATTAGTGACAGTGTCTGCTAGTATCCCCAACACTGGTTGACAGAATTGTATACTTTAGTGAACTTTTGTCTCTAATCAATTGTATTATTAGCCTAAGTTTCATCAATCTAAAGTCGTGATTTTACGTAACAGTCGACTGCAATCACAAATGACTGTTTGGTGGGAATGGCAACACTATCAGGTGAATACTGAATTGAAATAGGTCCTTCACTGTGATCACAGTAGTGTTATAATAACTACATGTATAACTAGAAATATTTGTACTTTTAAGCGGCAATTTCATATAGCCGACACATTTATAGTAGTTTAAATTCTTTGGTGGGAGATGCTTCTACAGCTATAGCAGTATGTCATGTGGTGTATGACGATGCTTGCTAACTTGTATAAAAGTGATGACTGCGAAATGGCCATAAATAAAAGAGTAGTAGTGTTCAATTGCGCTATCAAATGAATATTATTAAACGATGTTATAACTTACTGACAGACATTCACATATTTTGTAGACAACACCATTGTTAACTATCACAGCAAGGCCACTGCAATACAGAAAGTAGAAATATTTCTAGTTATAACAGTGGTTGTCATGACACAATAGACTACCTGTGTAATTGCTGCTTTATATAGCAATAGCGTCTGTAAAGCAAATTTCATTTTCTGATGGAAAAATGTCTTATCTAATCGAATTGTATTGACAAAGTGAAGGTTCTTATATTTTCGTCTCTTTTTTTATACATGATTTTTTTATTTATAGCTATTTTGCAACCAATACATTTATACATCTTGCAAGTATTATTAAGCACCAATAATACTGCTGTAGCAGTAGAAACATTACTCATAGGATTGACAACTGTTCTTTGTGATTTTTAAGGACTACTTTAACAAAAAAGCGGAATGTCTACAAAAAATTGAGGCACTAATTCTGAATATTACGTATTCAACGTAAACAAAAGATAACTTTTGTTATGTAAAAATATAAAAAATCATATATGTGTAAAATAAATTATATTATGAATTTATAAATGGCATTATTTTCAGGATACTATTTATCTATGCTGTGGTATAATCACAGCAAAATTATACACTGGAATACATTATCATTATACAGTTCAAGTTGCAAAAAACTCTTTCCGTTATTAAAGCTTTCGTTGCAAAATTTAGGTACTTGAAGTTAATTGAAACAGTTTTTTGCTTTGTTTATCCACCTTCCTAGAGAATAAAATATAAGTATAATATTTATTGTTATTACTTACCTCATTGAGAATATCCAACTCTCAAAATTTAAGGAGTCATTTGTAACACATTTTATTATCATTTAGCAAAATAAACACAACCTCTTTTAGTTTTTTACATATTACATATTACTTTCTTTTACCAAAATTTTTGTGTTACTCTACTGAATAACAATTATGCCAACATGTTCCCAAATTTTCGATTTTTCAAATTCTTCCTTTGTGATATAGTCCTGATGTTTTCCAACAATATTTAAGGGTATCAAGGTTTAGTTATAAATACAATCGCAAGATAAATGCAGCGTTTAGAAATTTGTACCTTATTTTACGGTCGAGTTTTTGATTAAATTGCCTTTAAATGGGCTTTACTGGTTTCAAAAACTGGTTTAATAATCTCTTATCAATTCTTCTTAATTTTTCAGATAAACTTTAATATATGGTGTTTTTATTATATGTATATTTTGTTTTAACCTTGAAAATTATGTAAATAATTTTATTAAAATGGTTGATTTTGAAAAGGTGGCAGTAATGTAATATTCTTCCGGAATCACCAATATTGGGACATTTGGTGTCGCTCCAATGGGTTCAGCAGGGTTTGTAAAAAACTACTGAAAATCGGGATGATTAACAACCCTAATCACCAATTAAACAGATAATTCAGTTAACAGTTTACTACTTAGTGAAACCTCAGCTTAGATCAAATACTTTTAAAGATATTTGAATAAACATTTTTTTTATTTCAACACCCTGTATCTCAAAAACAATTAAGATTTTGGAATAAGTTTATATATTATTTTTATTAGTATTATTATTTCCTGATATTTTAAAATAAAACTGCGACACTGTATATAATTGAAAAGAGCAAATTTCTTCTAGCCTAATGTTCTTTCTCAGTTCTGTCCGAGTCAGAAACATCAATTTACTTGGTCAGTCTATACTTACAAGAAAATGGCTTAGACCAAAGTTGTAGGAAATGTTCTTGCGATTTTAAAATACTTATAAATGTTACATTTTGGAGATACTAACCAGACTTGTGTTTTCAAAATAAGATTACATTTATACATATAAGGTTCTATAAGTCTATTACCAACGTAGATGTCAAAAGAGCATGATAAGCTCAGTGTGTTAGAAATAGATATCGTCGTTAGCCACTAGAGAACCAAATCTTCACCTAACATGTTACATTTATGGCACACCATTTCGGCCATATTTTTGTTACTATCAGATATTACTTTTTTTATTATAATTTTGAGAAGTCAGTCTATATAAGAATGTACAGTGTACTATTTAAATAATGTATTGCTTTGAAATCACAAGAAAATTTCCTTAACCTCTTATTCTACCATAAATTTTCCTGTTTGTATGAAAGTAAAAGACGTAAAGGGATAGAATTTTATGTGAATATCCCTACAGATAATTATTCTTATTTTGCTTATTACATCGTCTGTTCTCCACTATCGATTTCACTGTCCCTTGAATATTGTTATACTGAACTCTACTCCACTTTATAATGTTTCATGGAATTATAATGAAAAGAGATTACTAAAAATTGAACAACTTAGTAAACAAAATATTGTGAGAACATAAAAAACAGAATCACAAGCTTTAAACCTAAGAACTTGAGAATTCCCTACATTATTATATGTATAAAACAATTATATTCTTAGATTTTATTGTAAAGATAAATAAGTAATAGTAAATATAAAAGCAAGAATAGTTACATAACTTTTTAAAACTATACTGACACATATCCTTTACACAACTGTTACTCTAACGATGTTAAAAATATTTTTTATACAACTAACACACACTTGTATATTGCCAAATCTACTTTTAAAAATTCCTTCGATATTTTGTACTTATCGTTTTGATTCTATATGAATTTTACTTAATATACTTGTGCAAAATCCATTACAGAATCAATATTTTTTTTATATTCTTTAATAAGTCTATATCAACTCTTGTGATCCATGAATTTTTACAAAACATTAACAGTATTCATGAATTTTAACTGAACATATCATAAAAGCACACAAGTAAATCTAATCATTACATTGTCAAATGTAATATGTTAATAATCCATTTTAAATAAGCCAAAAAAATTGGAAATATCGTACAGGTATTTATTTAAGACCTTTTAGTTTTTTATTTATTCTTTTCCAAGTTGTATCTAGACATTTTACTGTAATGTAAAAAGAGTTTTTTTGACCTACTAAAATATCTACTCCTAAGCGAATAGGCCCACTACTATAAATGTAATAAGATATATTACTACCTATATAAATATGTTACTTTTTGATTCTAAAATTATACAGTAAAAAAATTTATCATTTGCTCTATAAAATCAATACAATCATTATCAATTGTCTGTTCATATTAAATCATCTATGCAACTATTATAAAATATACTGAACTCATTTTATCAGCTTAAAATAATGTTTGTAAAATGTTAATTTTTTCTACAAGCTATAAAAGCTTTGAGTTTATTTTTTGTTTTGACCACAATTTCACAGTCACAAAAGAAGTCAGTTGAATCATACATTCAAATAATCAAATGATTTGTTTTTTGATTGTAATTGCAAATTATTAAGCAAAAGGCAATGACGAGACAGTATTACATGTGCTACGTGAATG
This sequence comes from Anoplophora glabripennis, assembly GCF_000390285.2. Lineage (NCBI taxonomy): Eukaryota > Metazoa > Arthropoda > Insecta > Coleoptera > Cerambycidae > Anoplophora > Anoplophora glabripennis. Next base: position 33,594 of record NW_019417048.1, read on the forward strand.
CACTGCCGTCTCGTCAACAAGAGAATCCATGATGAGAACGCTGGCCTTCTATGGCCTATATTAGAAAGATCCCCTGAGCAACGTCATCACCTTTTTCTCTGTAATAGGTTGGTTAACGGCTGAGGTGGATTGATGGGAGAAGGTACAAGGGGCCCAACGAAGCCTAAGTGCTGTAGCTAGTATTCTACATTCCAGGAGGGAATGATTATAATAGACTATGGCCCGGTACTTTGAATCTTGGTTAAGACTTGATTAACTAATCAGGCGATTAGACTGTGAATATACAATTATAAAATAAATCAGTATATGTACAGTCTAATCACCTGACTAATTAATCAAGGCTTAACGATCCTATTTATACTAAAATTGAACAATAACAGCACAACGTCCTATTTAGTAACCATAACTACATACATGACTAGGTAGATTGTTAATTGGCATCAGTTAATTGGTTAATGACATTTAAGTCTCTATTTTAATTATATTACTGAAGGTTTCATTCTTGTTAATTAAATTATGAGTCATAAAGAAGTACTATATGCGGTTAATAGGGAGATTTTAAGCCACTTATTTGAACAACGTTAAACGTTATCCGTTATACTGATCATGCGCAGAAGTTCGAAAATAACCGATAACTTTAATAACCGATCACGTTCTCCGTAATTTAAGTTGGAATAACGATACGCTAATAAGCGTACCGGTATACACACCATTGCCAAATGTAAGTTATTTTATTTACAGGGAAGATATGCTTATTAATTTTGTTAATTATTAATTAATATATTCTATACATACATCATATACGCTTTCTGTTTGCGACTGTAGGTGGTATATTACGTTTTATATAAAAGATATCTGACAAAATTATCACAATAAAGTATATAACTTGGCAATGCCAAATTTTTACGTCTAATTACTATTTCAATATTATTTTCCACAGCAGCCATAATATGTACATGTAATCAGTTATGTGCATGTAATCAAATACTTGATGTAATTAAAGAGGTAGCGTGTTTCGATCACATAAAAGTGAGGTTTTATGCCTAGAATAATATTAATAATACAGATTATATGTTACGTTTACGGTTAACGGAATTGTCAAGGTAAATCCTGGTATAAAAACTGAATTAACGTAATATTTGGGCCCCTATTTTTCATTAACTGCGCATGATCAGTATTACGTTTAACGCATAACGTTCCATAAATTTTAGGTGGTCTAAAATCTCCCTAGTTATGATTAAAACAATCATTATGCTTTTTGGTACTGTACTAGTATGGAACATCCACATAAACTCCTTTAAAATATATAATTTTAATATTATTTATGTAATACCCAGTCTTTCTTTGCAATAAAATGTGAAAGTTGTAGGTGTGTTTTAAAATATCAAAATATTTTTATGTTAAGGCATTTTAAATATCATTTTTGGTCTAAAACTAATATAATATTTAATAACTTATTGGCATGAGATCTGTTTTCTATTCCCTTTTTTATTTTGACTTCATGTTTAGTATATCCTTATATCATTTGATTATATAGGATTAAATAACTTTTTTTTTGACAGTTGAAATGAACCATACCCCTTCTGATCCCGACACCACTGGTTAGTTTTTTGATAAAATTTTAGGTAGGTATAAAGAAACTAGATTACACTAAAATTGAAGTATGTTCAACAATCTTTGAGTAATTGGTCAAAAACTAGTTTCCAGTCCATTTGAAGGAGGTAGAAGTAGAAGCCCTTACCAATAGTATTAGGAAAAATTATTACTTACTCTTGTTTTTTGTATTTTATCAAAAATTAGACCTTCAATTTTGTCACAACATTGCTATACATTCTATGTATAAATCAATAATCAGTACAAGATTTTACTAAATATCTCTTCCAACTGGCAATTATTGATATTAAAATTTATATTCTGGTTAAAAAATGTTACTAAATTTCGATTTATCCATAATGTATATATATATTAANTAATTCTATGAGTGCGTAATTGCATTACACCACGTATTACGTACTATACTTTACCTACGACCACTACTTTAAATACTTAAAAACACACCGTCTGCGATCAATGTAAGATTCCTATTACGTACGGTAAAAAAATCGCACAGCTTGGTAAAAAAATCGTAGTTTTCTTAGCAACGGTCAATACAATACTGTTTGTATTGACCGTTGCTAGGCGGTTGCTAGGAAAACTGTACGATTTTTTTACCGTATGTAATAGGAATCTTACATTGATCGCAGACGGTGTGTTTTTAAGTATTTACAGTAGTGGTCGTAGGTAAAGTATAGTATGTAATACGTGGTGTAATGCAATTAAGCACTCATAGAATTACGCACTCGTCGTGCGTAACTTTTCCATTTGTGCGTAAAATGCTTTTTACAACACTTATTACGTAATATACTATTACAGAATCAATGAAATTGGTAGATTTTAATATTTACATTTGTACAAAACAAATTTTTTTTTTTTATGTTTGAAAACGATTATTATATTGACTTAAGCCTGCATCTAACAATGCAATTTGGGTGCGGCGACAAAATTGCGGGGATAAAATTACATGATTTTTATCACATAATGGGACAAAGGTGCTGCATTTTGTTTAGTTTGTTGTAGTATTACCAACTACGCATTTTATTTAACATGTGAAATATCTGAAAGTATCTTGCATAAATGATTACTTCTGATTCAGGCAATGCAATTGTAATGGATGAAAATTTTAAAATAAATTGCTGTATAGCTTTAACAGTGGCTTCAATGGTGTTACTAACAACAGCCATAAAATCAAGAAGATGGTGGGTTGGACCGTGCATTTTATGCTCTCGAGACTGTGTAAACCTTTCCGCAGGTCTACTATCTAAAAAATACAGGTTGGTAATAAGCTAATCTCTGTAAAAGTAACTACAATCCCCATAATTTTGTTGCAAGGAATGCAATTCAGTTGCCGCGACAGAATAAGAAAAATTTCATGATTTTCTCGTGGCAACCAAATCCCTGAAACCAAATTGCATTGTCAGATACAGGCTTTAAAAGAGCATCTTTATTTAAAAATTTTTTATAAATTTTAATTTTTTGAAAAAACATAAATAAAATGTTATGATAAATTTCCTTATAAATAAAGGCCATTTAAACCTCTCAGGGCTACACAATTTTGAACGGTTTCAAATTTAAAAAAAAAATGAATTCAACTGAAAAACATTGAGATTTTCAAAAAAGTGTCATAATGTATCATATCTTTGAGTATAATCACCCCTATGTTTGCACTTATTTCGGAAACACCCTGTATATCGCCACTCCAAAAAATATTTGTGTTTTAAAACACTAAGTAAAAATTTTTTAATTTATTACAAAATACCTAATACACATCAAATTTGTACATTATTAGATACATTGTATATTAGTATTGATTTTATTAGAGCAAATATCTAGAATAAGTATATAATACATTTAAAAATATTTCAGTAATAAATAAATACAGTCCTATCAGTCATTTTGTATATAAATATGTTTTGAACTTATTCATAATTATATTTTGTTGCTTTTTTTAACAGTACAATTCACAACATTTTACAGAACTATTATATGATCACAACATAAAGAAATCGTTATTTGAGAATATATAAAAATACAATTTCTAAAAACAAATAAACATCAGTAATCTTTTAAAAAATATAATAAAATTTTGTTCCTAATAACACAAAAAATAAAATTTTTGTATCAAAAATAAGAAACAATTTTCCTTATTAAAATTTCCACATTCTAAATTTTATTAAATAAAAATTTGGCTGTAACAAATGTAATTTTTTTTATTTTCAGGATAACTTGTTTTAAAAATATACATGTATTTTAAATAAATAAATACATTGTCAGCACTGCATGCAAATTCAAAATTCCACATAGGTATAAATAACTAGTTAACAATACTTAAATACATAAACCTAATGTTTTAAAAATTGTTAAAATTTGTCTTACAAATTTAAAATTATGAAAACAGTTATTTTAGTTATTACAAAATGTAGGTTGTAATAATTTATGAAACAACTAAAAACATAAACGTTTTTGATTCTAAACGCAATTCTGCACAAACAAAATAAAATTACTTTTAACAAGTATGTTTCATTCATTAATATAAAAAAATAAATCTGAAGTTGTTTTCTTAAATATACAATAATTTACTAAGATTTAAAATTCCCTGAACACCAACAAAAGATATCTCTAGTTTTTAAACAATTTAAAATTTAGCTATAAAATAACAAATTATGATTGGATTAATATGTATTTTTTAGTATAGGCTGTTCCAACCTTCCCTCCAGTCTTATTATGTAGACTATAGAGAAAAATAAAAAAAATTGAATATGCGAAAAATTAGTTTTATAAAAACAACCCTTAAAACAAGTGATGGCTGGTGAAAATCTGATATTAAAAAATTATACAAATTTTGAAGTTTGCAAAATAAGAATTTAAAATATGGGATGCCCATCCTGGGGTCTCAAGAATTGCACATATATGTAAAAAATATATTTTTTTCATAAGCAACCGACAGATACAGTTAGATGTTTTTTAATTTTTCAGATAAAATTAAATTTTCTTCATTTAAATTTCAATTTGATACTAACATCCCATTTTTCAAAATTTATAATGCTGTAATTTTAAGAAAAATGAAAATTCCGTCAAAAATAAAAAAAGCAATTTGTATTTATTACTTAATTATGAAAAAATATATATATTTTCTACATATAAATGTAACCCTTTTCAAGTTCTCCAGGTTTCACACCCAGTTTCCCATTTAGAATTTATTTCATAAATTTCATTCAAAATTCTTTTATCACTAAAGTTATCTTTCTGGACCTAGAAATCATCTAAAAAAAAAACAGTATGGGTCCCATGCTGTTTTATAAACATATGTCCACTTCAATTTTCCCTGGCCGAATCTGTCAAAACACAAAATACAAAGGACCTCGCACAAACCTTATGGAAAATGGCTGAAATTGAAATATGATATAGCTCTCACCTTACTGAGCAAAAGTTGTCATGGGCCCAAAGCGATCCTATGTGTAGGTTTAAAGATATAGAGCTTTGAAGCTAACGATTTGATAGTACGGTGCTGAATATAAGTGCAGGATAGGTGTATATATATCTCCCTTTCTCCGTATATACAGGGTGAGTCAGTTTTTTGTAGACAAACTTTAACAGGAGATAGAACACGTGTTTTTAAGAAGAAAAGTTCCTATATACATCTGTCGTAGAAGGCTTCGTTTCCGAGATACGGGGTGTTGAATATAATTTTTTTTTCTCGAATATTCATTATAACTTATAAACGAATGCTTAGTTTTTTTTCATGTTTGGGAGATAATGCCTATTAATTAAGGGGCATAAAACAAGCGATAAAAATTATCCACTCCGCACAGTGGCGGAGTGGAGAGGGTGCTCAAACCCTTTCTTAAACAGAACTTCTAAGCCAATGACTATTTTTTAAAAAAACTGTTATTTTCATTATCTACATACAGTTTAACAAAAATAATGTCCCTTCTTCTGTTTCGAAATTCCTGTGCGTTTCCGAGTTATTTTGATTTTTAGTGTTTGATGTGGAACTATTAATTTATTTATTATCAATTATCGGCTAAATATTTAATTCTTTCAACCAAACCTACCGAAATATGGTTTGTTAAGGATTCTAAAAAGCCGAAATCTTTTATTCTTTATCTCTTTCCAATCTAGTCAAAATAAAAGTTTATTATATCAAGCCATACTCAAATACAAGACTTTTATAAGTTGAAATCTGTTTAATACACTAATTTTAACAATCCTTATTGTATGTATGTGCTGTGTAAATACTAATGTACTACAACTAAATTACAAAAAAAACAACATTGAATGAACATTGATGTTAATGTTTATGGAGAAATTTTTTGAATTTATATTTAATTAACAACTTCTTAAAACTTTTTGGCATCTGCACAATAATGTATTGTATGTATGTAATGTAACAGATTTCAACTTATACAAGTCTTGCATTTGAGTATAGCTTGATATAACAAATATTTATTTTGACTACATTGGAAAGAGATAAAGAATAAGAGATTTTGGCTTTTTAAAATCCTTAACAAATCATATTTAGGTTGGTTTCGTAGAATTAAATATTTAGCCTATAATTGATAATAAATAAATTACTTAATTTAGTACCACAACAAACACTAAAAATCAAAATAACGCGGAAACGCACAGGAATTTCGAGACAAAAGAATGGACATTATTTTTGTTAAACTATATATAGATAATGAAAATAACAGTTTTTTTAAAAAATAGTCATTGGCGTAGAAGTTCTGTTTAAGAAAGGGGTTGAGCACCCCCTCCACTCCGCGACTGTGCAAGTTTTTGAACATTTTTATCGCTTGTTTTATGCCCCTTAATTAATAGGCATTATGTCCCAAACATGAAAAAAATCTAAGCATTAGTTTATAAGTTATAATGAATATTTGAGAAAAAAAATTATATTCAACACCCCGTATCTCGGAAACGAAGCCTTCTACGACATATGTTTATAGCAACTTTTCCTTTTAAAAACATGTGTTCTATCTCCTGTTAAAGTTTGTCTGCAAAAAACTGATTCACCCTGTATATACGGAGAAAGCGAGATATAGGTACATACACCTATCCTGCACTTATATTCAGCACCGTGCTATGAAATCGTTAGCTTCAAAGCTCTATATCAGGGGTCGGCAAGTAATTTTAGGTGGGGTCCGGATACTTTTGAAATTTTTTAACGAGGTCCAGAAAAAATTAATATTTCTTACTAATTTTTTATTTTCATTTGCACTCAAATCTGCTTACTAACCATTAAGAACTCAAATCAGTCACAATTGTAAAATACTAGAAAAAATGATAAGGATGGCACTCAAACGTAAAAAAATATTTTTTAAATAATTTGAGTAATTTATATTTTCAAAAAATTTTTGGCGGTCCAGTATTTTACCTTCCGCGGTCCGCCAGTTGCCGACCCTTGCTCTATATCTTTAAACCTACACATAGGATCGCTTTGGGCCCATGACAACTTTTGCTCAGGAAGGTGAAAGCTTTATGATATTTCAATTTCAGCCATTTTGACCGAAAGCCATTTTTCATAAGGTTTGTGTGGGGTCCTTTAGTTTTGCCTAAATTAACCCTCTAGCTGATCCTTTTAGTGTAAGGGGTTATTCAATTCAAATTTCTTTTTATTTTCTATACAGCAGAAATATCCAATTTAATAAACAAAAAGTAACAAAACATGCCATAAATAAATCATTGGAGACAATAGCTATAAAGGGTGGTGCAAAACTCCATCTACAAAATGGTACAGCTGTTTTTTTCACTAATAATAAGAAAAACCTATTTCATATAAACATATAATGTATCCATAGATGTCGTTGATAAGACTATTTTTCATTTTTGGCATTTGAAAATAAATATTACTTAATGTACCTATTCGGTGAAAACAAATAAAGAAAGTATACTTATAACTTAGATAAACAGTGTCCAGAAGTGAATGGGCCATACTTTAAGGGTTCCTGAAATGAAAATAACTGCCATTCAGAAAACAACAAATTTTATAAATAACCCTTTTTGTCGGAGAGTTGAATTTATAAATTTAGTTTTGCCTAATCAGAAATATCTCAAACTGAGAAAGTAAATTTATAAAATCAACTCTTTGACAGATCTTTTTGGGGCGTTATTTATTAAAAATGTTTAAATAAAATTATTAACTGAAAATGCCACAAATATATAATTAGACAATATAAATCCAGTTACCTTAGAACAATTTTGTCTTTAAATGTCGACGGCTTTAAAAAAATTGTTTTCGAGTTCAGTGCAGTTTGGTTATTACGGCTTCAGTTTTAATCAACAATCGCATATTGCAATGTATTTCCACTCTTAAATTTGATTTCATAGAGCTGAATTTTCAGTTTACTTAGTATATGGTCATTTAGTATGACACAATTTTACTGTTCCTTGACCACAATTATAATTTTTTAATCATAATTTTGTAAAGTTTTAAAATATTTCAATTAAATTTGGTATAATCGGTTTTTGAAAATAATCATAGGCATATATATTTTATCGTTTTATGAATTTCAATTTTTCATCACATTTATCAGTTAAATAGAGTTGAGTATTTCGAGGTATTTTAATTTAATTAAACTCCATTCTTTTCTTAAATAGGTTTCTGTTAAACTTTTTTTATGATTCGTATCAATTTACCTTTATTTGAAAGTAAACACCTACCGAAATATATATCTCTAAATTTTGTTTTATGGAACTATCAAATAAGCATCGACTTGTGAATAGTAGTAAGCCGATTTAATTTGTGAAAAGGGTTTAATACAACAGTTCTTAACCTTTTGTTTACCGCAGACCTCAATATTTTCAATATTTTTTTGTTGTTGCGGATCCCCAGTTATTTACTTAGGTAAAGTTCCAATTTAAAAGGGTTTCAAATATTAATTCTAAATTGGATACCAATCGTAAATTTTGAGAAGATAAAGAAGTTACACTCCGATATAAGTTATTAGTGATTAAATGTTCCTAAAAAAATTCGCGGACCCTTTGGAAGGAGATGGCGGACCTCCAGGGGTCCGCGGACCACAGGTTAAGAGCCACTAGTTTAATAGTAATGTAAACTTGGCAAGAGGGTGAAATTTGCTACATTTTAGCGATATGGGGCAGATATTTTTTTTGTAGAAAATAAAGTGATGTTTCATAAATCATGTTTACTCAAAATTTTTACCGACAAAAGATATAGCAAAAAACATGACTGGTTCAACTCTTTATATTTTTAAGTAAGCAGAATTGTACTAAGGTTTTGATCTAAATTGGATTAATTTTACCCTTGAAGTATGGTTTATTCAATTTCAGGCACCTAGTATAGGATAATCCTAATCTAATCCTTGAGATTGGCCATAGGTTTAATGGAGCTTAGGTTGTCCCTAGTCAAGGAGCAGCATTGTCGATGCTGTCAGATATAAGGATAAGGATGGAGAAGGAATAGAAGTATTTTCTTTAATAAATAAAGTAATAAATCTAATAAATAAATAGTATAAATATGTAATTTATCACATACATAAGTTTCAATAGTAATGTCCCCAGGATCCTAATGGCCTACAAAAGTTAAAATCTGCAAGCAAATGTCAGTCTTACTTTAACTATCTACCAGTATAAACCAAAGCTTGAAGTACTGAACTAACAATTATAAAATTGTTAACTGTAACAACTGCATAAAAGCTGTTTTACATTGACAATTTATTGATCAATTAATTGATGAAGTCGCTCCATCAAGAAATTGGACAAGTGTAATGCACCAAATCAGCTGTCAAATAACTTCATCAATTTATTCAAGTTCTTGACGAATTAGAGCATGTTCTAATTTTCGTCAATTTCTTCCTGAAGTTCGGAAGTACCAACCCAACAGATTTCCAGCCTCAGATCAGTAATGAGGTTATGTTATTGGAATATGTAAATAATTGTGTGGCGTCGTGCTAGTTTTGCATTGTAAAACTAGCACGAC